>NC_068962.1:17990377-18297411 GCF_026419915.1 Harpia harpyja | reverse complement strand
GATTCAATTCGTACAAGTCCCTGTGTATCGGTTTTGTGTGGCAAGGTTTTGGTAGCGGGTGGGGTTACAGGGGTGGCTTCTGTAAGAAGCTGCTGGAAGCTTCCCCTGTGTTCGACAGAGCCCATACCAGCCGGCTCTAAGACAGACCCGCCGCCGGCCAAGGCCGAGCCAATCAGCGATAGTGGTAACGCCTCTGTGATAACATTTTTAAGAAGGAAAAAAGTTGGGACGGCGGTTTTCGGCAGCCGGAGAGAGGTGTGAGAACATGTAAGAGAAACAACCCTGCGGACACCAAGGTCAGTGAAGAAGGAGGGGGAGGAGATGCTCCAGGCGCCGGAGCAGAGATTCCCCTGCAGCCCGTGGGGAAGACCATGGTGAGGCAGGCTGTCCCCCTGCAGTCCATGGAGGTCCACGGTGGAGCAGATATCCACCTGCAGCCCGTGGAGGATCCCACGCTGGAGCAGGTGGGTTCCCGAAGGAGGCTGTGACCCCGTGGGAACCCCACGCTGGAGCAGGCTCCTGGCAGGACCTGCGGATCTGTGGAGAGAGGAGCCCACAGAGCAGAGTTTCTGGCAGGACTTGTGACCCCGTGGGGGGCCCACGCTGGAGCAGTCTGTGCCTGAAGGACTGCACACCGTGGAAAGGACCCATGCTGGAGCAGTTCGTGAAGAACTGCAGCCCGTGGGAAGGACCCACGTTGGAGAAGTTCGTGGAGGACTGTCTCCCGTGGGTGGGACCCCACGCTGGAGCAGGGGAAGAGTGTGATGAGTCCTCCCCCTGAGGAGGATGAAGCGGCAGAAAATAACGTGTGATGAACTGACCGTAAACCCCATCCCCGTCCCCCTGTGCCGCTGGGGGGGTGGTAGAGAACCCGGGAGTGAAGTTGTGCCCGGGAAGAAGGGAGGGGTGGAGGGAAGGTGTTCTGAGATTTGGTTTTATTTCTCATTACCCTACTCTGGTTGATTTGTAATAAATCAAGTTAATTTTTCCCCAAACTGAGTCTGTTTTGCCCGTGATGGTAATTGGTGAGTGATCTCTCCTATCCTTATCTCGACCCACAAGCTCTTTGTTATATTTTCTCTCCCCTGTCCAGTTGAGAAGGAGGGGGAGTGATAGAACAGCTCTGGTGGGCACCTGGCATCCAGCCAGGGTTAACCCATCACACCCTGTTTCCTCTGAGAAATACTAAGTTTTTGCTGTAAAACTAGAAGATGCCCAAGCTGAAGGAGCCTTAGCTTTCAAACAAAATCAGTGCTTTCCAGGGGAAACATCCATAGACTCTTTAAAGATGTTTTTGTAGAGCCCTTCACACATCCTCTGCAAAACTACTCCTTTTTTTTCCTAAACGGCTCTATTGGCAGTGTAATTTCTTCAACTGCCAAAACACCATTTTGAAATGCAATTGTTAAACTGCTGTGCAACTTGGACAAGGCACCTTTAAATTACTTTCTGTCAAATTCCAACAAAGTGGGAAAAACTATTTCTTTTTCTGTGTTCACATTCTGAATGAGAATAGCATAGTTCAGCTGGAAGGGACCTACAAGTCCCTACTAGTCCTCCTGCCTGACTGCTTCATGGCTGACCAAAAGTTCCAAGCATGGTATTAAGGGCATTGTCCAAATGCCTCTTCAACACTGACAGGCATGGGGCATCCACCACCTCTCCAGGAAGCCTGTTTCAGGGTGTGACTACCCTTTTGGGAAGGAAATGTCTCCTCACGTCAAGTCCAAACCTCCCCTGACAGTGTAGCAGCAAATGTCCCTTGGTGCATTGGTAAGGAACGGCAAGGAAACCATGCGTGCTCTCTACATCTCTGCAGAGTTCCTGCAGAGAGAACCAAACCCCTGTCTTTCACCTCTGGCATCGCCACAACCAAAGAAATTTCTGTGGCATAAATGCCCTTACTTACATAGTCTGAAGATAGAGATCAATTTTGGCACCAAGGTACAAAATGGCAAGGAGAGTACCTCTCTTAAACTTTGAGTACTCAAAATACTAAAGCCTAAAGGAAAAGGAGACTTGCCAGGGTTTGAGGTAAGATCCGAACATCTCCCCAGAAACCGAGGTAGGCAAAGAACTCTCGGAAAGCTTCAAGTCACAAAGGAGCTCTGAAGCTTTTACCCCGTGGCTGAAGCGCGTTTTGTACCCCGTATAAACACGGCCAACGGGTGTGTTTAGCAGAGGAGCTGTGCAGCTTGCTTTCAGTGGGAGAAGGGGATGTGATGGCGACAGCAGCAATGGGCTAGTTTTGCCCAATTGGAAGAGTTGTCCTTTGCCTGGCTGGGCTTTGGTCCCAGATCCAAATGGTCTAGGTCTGAATACGACCAACCTTTCGTTCCAGCACACCAGTGTAACCTCCACTCACATGTTTTTAAAAGCCTGTGTTATTCCTTTGGCCGTCTTTTGGCACCGTCCATCCCAGCCTAGGGCTCTCATTACACTTTGGCTTTCCTCCAGGCTGAAGCTGCTGAAACCATCCCCTATTATCCCCCTGGAAAAGGGTTTGTGTCCCTGCTCCTCCTGGCTGCGGGGCCACATAGGCTTTAGCTCTGGCGCAGAGAGGGGACGGCTAACAGGGGTGGTCTCAGGGCTGCAGGCTTGGTTTCTGCCATGGCCCGAGAGAAGAGGAACAGCACCAGGCTTGGCCTTGGGAGCCGAGTGGCAGAGCAGGCGTCAGGGACACCCAGCAGCTGGGCCCAGTGCGTGGCCACCAAGGGCAGGGAGAGACCCCCAGGAGTGCCCTCCTGGGCACAGGGACTGCCTCGAGGCCAGCACCCCAAAGGCCTTCCTCGAAGGATGCTGGGCCGAGGGGCGGCGGGCAGGGCTGCGCACGGGGGCCCCCTCACCCCCGTGCCGCAGTGCCACCACCCGGCAACGCAGCAGTCACAATGCCCCGGGGCAGTATAAAAGGGGCAGCCTCCCCTGTCCCACTGCCAGTCTGCCTGGCAGGCGGCACAGAGACAGCCCAGACGAAGTCCGCGAGGAGCCGCTGGAATTACTTGCTGGGGGCTGAGGGAGGACGACCGGAGGCTGCACCAGGCTGCTGGAGACGAGAAGAACCACCAAGCCCTGGAGGTGCCCGAGGCCATCAGGCTTTTTTGGATGGATAGCTGTGGCAAGACCAAGGGAATGCCTTCTTGAGGAGCACTGCAGAGCTCGCCGTCCTCACTCCCTGTGGAACCAGTGGCAGCAGCCGTAAGAAGTGGGATGCAGAGATGTTGCCGGGGGTCCCAGTGCCTTGGAGCACCCGCTGGCGGCCCGAAGGCGCGGGAAGGATTCTTGCCCCCAAGGTCCATCAGGCCGCCGGCATTTGGCCACTCTCGGAAGCCCCTGAGATGGCTCCAGGTTGAGGGAGAACAGGGCTCGGGCATCTTCTGGGAGGCGTGACCAGCCTGTGGGACCAGGAGGCAGGTCTTGCTCACGTGCTCAGGGAATAGCCGATCGCCAGCTCTGGGGTCAGGAAGGAATTTTCCCCCGGGGCAGATTGGCACTGGGCCCCGGGGGTTTTTTGCCTTCCTCTGCAGCACTGAGCAGGACCACTTGTCAGGGCTCCTCCGGTCCGTTGTGGCTAGGTTACTGCCTGCTGCTCGTGCACCACGAAGATGGCCTCTCGTGCCCTGCAGCTGGGGGGAGGAAGGCTTTTTTTCTCCCACGGTGGGCTAGCAAGTGTCCCCGGGGGTTTTTTGCCTTCCTCTGCAGCACTGAGCACGGCCCCTCGCCAGGGCTCCTTTGGGCCGTTGTGGCTAGGTGCCCGCTGCTCGTGCTCCACGAAGGTGGCCCTCGTGCCCCGCATCCGGGGGGAGGAAGCTTTCTGACTCCCACGGCGGGCTCCAAGGGATGCTCCCGGGGGGTTGCTTCTTGTCCTCTGTAGCACTGAGCACAGCCCCTTGTCAGGGCTCCTCTGGGCCCTTGCGTGCTGCTCTTGCACCTCCGAGGCACCGCTCGTGCCCTGGCTCTCTCGGGCTCTCTTGCCCAGTGCAAGTCTGGAGCGGGAGCGAGCTCTGCTCTTCCCTTAGCTCCATTTCCCCAGGGGTTCTGGCTTGGGCAAAACAGCCTGTGCTTGGAAGGGCTCCAGGCTTGCTGCTCCATCAGGAGCTGCCACTTTTCACCTCTCCCTGCATGCAAATCAAGCGCAGGGCCGGCACGAGAGCGCCTTTCATGCATCGTTGGCCAAGAAGCACAGCAGTGCAGCAAGTTCTGGAAGGCAAACGGTATGCTTGTCATCGCTACCGGTCATACTTTTGAAAATACCACACACCTCTTCGTCTTTATGTTTGTCATCATCGTCTTCTTTGGTGCGTGGTCAGTCCCGATCCTCACTCTTCACATTCTCACTCTTCAGGAAGCAGGGACTGCTTGGCCTGTATTCCTGCTGCTACTTTCTGTAGCTCTGTGACTTGCCTTTGCCAGGCTGCAAGGGATGTTTTTTCAAGCTCAACTGAAGAATGCATCAGCCTGCTCCTGGCTACACAGGCACACTGTGTTAATGCTTGTGAGCATCGGCTCTGAAACAGACTCAGAAAAAAAACCATAAAATAACATTAAAAAAAAATCCTGTTTCCACTTGTAACCTTTGTGTCATGTGTCCTTCAAAGTGTTTTTGGAGCTGAAAACCCCCGGCGTTTCAGGCAAGTAACGGTCTTGTTATTTGACTCAGGGTGAGCGCAGGGAATAGAAATAGGCTAGACTAGACTAGACCAGAGTAGTTATGCTGTGTTGTGCCCAGAGTTGGGCATGACAAGCTCTGACCTAGGTCTGAGGGCTCCCTCCAGGAGAGCAGCTCTCTGCAGTGCAGGTCCCCGGCCCATCCAGTAGACAAACGCAGGGACAGGCACACCTGCAACATGGCTCAGGCAGGGACTGAAGGCCCCAGGCGGAGCTGAGACATGTCCCCTGGGCCCTTGTCAGGAGACGGTGAGGGTGGGGGTCCCAGGGGAGGCCGATCCCAGCCATTGAGGCCTATGAGCACCCCCAGGACCCTGACAGAAGCAGACTTGCATGGCTCATATGCTCTCCTTTAGAGAGTGATGGTTGGCCACCTTGGAGACAGAGTTTTGGGCCAGATGGACCTTCTCTCTGATGGAGTACCGTTGTTCTCAGGCTTGCGTGTTTGAGCGTGTTTTTCCACAGGAAACAGGTCGGGCATTTCTAAAAATGAGTCCAAGGAGCAAAAATAAAATCCAGGGGTAATGAACAGGTATTGCCCACCTCCAAAAGATTTGCAACCCTTTAGTTGAGGAGCATGTCCTGCTTCAGACTGAGGGCTTGATCTTTGAGCCTCACTAGTGTCAGAAACGTGGGCTTTTGCCATCCTGTGGAAACCCAGCTGAACTGGATGAACACAGAAGACACTCAAAAACCGCACTTCACATTTGCTTTTTGCCAATTTGTGAGGATGGTCCAATTATCTCGAGACGATCCAGAGCTCTCACCCCCACCAGAAGGCACATGCCTTCTTCCCACAATGTGACAGAGCCAGTGCCTAGTCTGGGACATGGTTACCCACTGAATGCCTTCTGCTAGTGCAGGGCTGGGAAGAAATGTCATCAGAGATTTCCTCAGCATGCACTGGTAGGGAAAGGAGGAGGTAGAAAGAAGAACAGCATAGCATAGCATAGTTCAGCTGGAAGGGACCTACAACGATCATCTAGTCTAACTGCCTGACCACTTCAGGGCTGACCAAAAGTTCAAGCATGGTATTAAGGGCATTGTCCGACTAAATGCCTCTTCAACACTGACAGGCATGGGGCATCAACCGCCTCTCCAGGAAGCCTGTTCCCGGGTTTGACCACCCTCTCGGTAAAGAAATGTTTCCTCGTGTCAAGTCTGATCCTCCCCTGATGCAGCTTTGAACCATTAATTAAATACCTCCACTGTGAGTCACTTGAAATTTGTCCTTTCATTTAGACATCATCCTATTATCTAGAGCTATGAAATAGATAGTGACTTGGCAGTGTCACAGGGGCGTACAGGCAGCTGTCTGTATTCTGTTACTTGATGTTCAGTGTTTGAAGTCAAGGCCTGAAGTTGGGAGCTTGGTTCAGTAAAGTGTATGCTCCTTCCTCAGGCCTTGACCTGGCGTCCCTGAGGAAAACAGATTGTTTCTGCTGACTCGCAAAGGACTTGAAGTCAGGGCTGTTACACTTTTAGTGTCCACCTGCACAAGGGGGCTGGTTTCGGAGTGATAGGACTTGACGTATAACCACATCGTAATTGGTGACTATATATAAGGGCTATCTCCGAGTGACAAGCCAGTATTTAAAAACCGCAAGAGCTGCTGAACTGAGCCAGACTAAAGCATGTGCAGTCCAGTGGCCTGTCTCAGGTGGTGGCCAGAAGTGCAGGGTGATCAGCTTATTTTTTAGAGCCTTGTGATGAGGGATATGCCTCTTGGATTAGAAGATCAAGGCCAGGGCCAGATGTGTCCCATTCTTCTGCTGGGAAGAGATAACTTTCCAGGCTCAGAAAGAGTGGAGAGTGGAGAGAAAAGAAAAGTGGCGTCTCAGGGAAAGTACTGAAGTAAGAAGCTTCTGCAGATTTTCACTCAATTTTCCTTCGTATTCCAGTCTGCCCTAGTGGGACTGGGGTATCTGGGCATCCTACGACAGCAGTTGCTTATGGGGCAATATAGGAAATGGCACAAACGCTTGATTTTTGTTCTGCATCCCTGCTTCTAGATGGGGAGCATGGCCTCTCAGCTATGCAGGAATGTACCTGGGTCTTTGTACAAGGGAAGTATAACTAAAAAAGGGTAAGGGGTGCAGTGTGAGAGAGAGACAACCGTGCTTGGGCTCATCCAGTGGTGGCTGTACTTCCACTCAGGTTCAGGGGAGCACGATGAGCAGTGGAGGAGTGGGTGAAGAAGCTCAAAGACAGAGGATTGCTGCTGGGCAAGGGTATGCCAGTCAGGAGAATGTCTTGCTACCACATCTGGTACCTCTTCCATGCGTCTGGTCACTTTGCTATTGTGTATATGATGTATTTACTAACGGAAGTGAGCTGGAAGTCATGGTAGCCCCCATGGGCAGAATCCTGTTCTAAAAATCCCTGTTCTCATGGTTTATTATTTCCATCCATCTGTCTTAGATTCACTGCACAGAAATATGCAACCTGGACCAAGCTTTCCAGATGGATAGTTACCCTCAGGAGAAAGATGCGAGTGGGTTTGCTGTAACGGGCAATCTGTTAGAGCTACCAGAAATAAGAAATCTCAACTAAATGTAGAAAATCAGCCCAGACATTTCCAGGTTACGATACCGAAAAGCCAGTCGAAGAAACTCTCTAAGACTCATTTTGGAGTTTTAGAAAGCAGGCATTCTTTATTGCAGCACTGGATGCACGGGGGATAGTTTCACCTAGCGTCCATACCAGAGCTTTAGCACAAACAGGTTGTATAGAATAAGTAATTGCATATTAATCAGATTAGTATACATATACATAAAAATGATTGCAACTGATTATCTTAGTACTGCCTACATCTGATCATGTGCAAGGAAGGATCCATTTGAGTCGAAGGGCTGCTTTTGCAACCACTGACCCATTGAAGTTCTTGCTGGCTGTCCTTGAAGTCTTTATTCTTGTCCTTGTTCTTTGATCTTGAAGCTTAATGCAGTTTCAATCACATGTGGTCAGTTTCAGCATTGTTCTCATCTAGTGTACAGGAACATCTAGTCATAAGAGCAAAGAACTGCAAAACTTATGAATAATTACTAGTTAATCACTTGACTACACTTTTGTAATTATCTCCCCAGTTACCCTTTGTCTATTGTTTCAACCATAATGTTAATGTATGATCATTTACCAAATCTCCCTTATACAGTCATCTAGCAGCAAACCAGTTTTCATAGAAGGTACAAAATATTAAAACCATAAAAGTTTGAAGAAACCCCATGAAATGTATGGACATATGCTATCAAGTTCAGTTATACATATTCGATTTCCAAAGTTCTTCCCCCAAACTATTACTGGGAGTCGCTTATCTCGCAGTTTCTATTGGGTTAAAGTTTCCCCGCTTCGAATTAAAGGTACAGTGTTCTTTTGTTCTACAGCGCATGCTCAAGGGGGGGTGGTGGGGGGGTGAGTAAGTCTTTTGGTGTGGGATTGAGTCGGTGGTCTGATCTCCCCCTGCCGCCTTTACTTTTCCTCCAGTTGTCGAAGATTTTGGCTGACTTCATGCCTATTAGCAATTTTTCAACTTTTCTGCGCCTCCTGGGGTAGGATGTTCCCTTCTTGTCATTATCAGTCTTTTCGTTCTCCTTCAGGGGCCCAGTCGTTAGCAAGGCATGCCTTGTATATACAAAGGATATCTTATTTCACAAGACCTCTGGGGTCTTCTTAAGTAAATCACTCCTTAAGTACCTCGCTTCTCAAGTACATCTTTTCTCAAGTACGCCGTTACTACTTTGGAATCCAGTGAGATTAATGCTTGCTGCACCTCTGTTGAGAGAAGCCTCTTGACTGAAATAACCCCCATTTCAGTCCTTGGCTGCTCTTCTTGGGTCTGCTAACTCACTGTTTCGGGTTGGTTTGTGTGTTGCGGGGGAGGGTCCGCAGGGCCGGCTCCTGGGAGAAGCTGCTCGAAGCTCCCCCGGCTGGGAGCCGGACCCGCCGCTGGCCCAGGCCGAGCCCCTCCGCGACGGCGGTAGCGCCTGTGGGAGAACAGCTTTCAGAAGGGGAACGCCCAGTGAGTCGGGGGAGTGGGCTGTGAGAGGAACCCCTCTGCGGGTACCGAGGTCAGGGGAGGAGGAGGAGCGGGGGAGGACGCGGTGAGGCGGCAGGCTGTCCCCCCCAGCCCATGGAGGGGAGCGGGGGAGCGGAGGGCGCCCAAGATGGCCGCGCCTCCGTGGCTGAGGCAGTCTGTGACTGAAGGACTGCGCCCTGTCTGTGGAAGGGACCCGCGCTGGAGCAGTGGGTGAAGGGCTGCCTCCCGCGGGAAGGACCCACGCTGGAGCAGTGGGTGAAGGGCTGCCTCCCGCGGGAGGGACGGACCCCACGGCGGAGCAGGGGCCGAGCGCGGAGTCCTCCTCCCCCTGAGGAGGAAGGAGCGGCAGAGACCAGGGGTGAGGAACCGACCCCAGCCCCCGTCCCCTGCTCCCCTGGGGAGAGAGAACCGGGAGTGGGGCTGAGGCGGGAGGGCGGGGGGGAAGCTGCTCTCGGGTTGGGGTTTACTTCCCAATAGCCTTGGTTTGGTTTGACTGGGAGCAAATTAAATTGATTTTGTTCCTTCCCCAAGTTGAGCCCGTCTTTCGCCCGTGACCATAAGTGGGGAGTGACCCCTCCCTGTCCTTGTCTCGACCCACGAGCCTGCCTTTATATTTTCTCCCCCTCCCACGGGGGGCGGGGGGTGGGTGAGGAGTGAGCGAGAGCGGCTGCGTGGTGCTTTGTCAGGGGCTGGGCTGAGAGCACGACCCTCACCCCTGCATGCTCTGTAATACTTGAAAGTTAGAATGTGACACAGGTGTTCAGTGTGGTAGGATCACTGGGATTTTCAGCAGTGCCTAATTTATTCAGAAGCCATCCGGAAATTTCGGAATCTGTGAAACAGAGACAGTTCATCAAATTTAAGTAAGGCACGTATTCTGTTCTTCAAAGGTGGGGAGGAGATCTGACTGAAGGATGCTAATTGTGTTGAAAATATTTTGATAAAGAAATTAAAATCTAATTATATATAAGAGTTTGGTTTGATTAAGAAGTAGAAAATTGTGAAGCATAATGTATAGCAGCAGTGTTAAGTTTGAAATGTAGTCATAGAAACTTTAGGAACTGTGTTATGTGTGACCATAGGAACCTTAGTATTGTTAAGTTTGAAATAAGCTAACCATAGAAACCTCACCAGCAAGTTACTGGTCTTTTTATGTTTTGTTTCAAGAAACTAAGGAAATCATCATGGACACCAGTTTGCTGCTTGGAAACCCCCTTACCCTTCCCATCTCGATTTGAGTATCGAGGATTCCAATCAGTAGAGTTAAGTGAAAGTGACCAATGATTGTTTTAATATAAGAATATTAATAAGGTGGTATGATTAAAAGACCAATCATTGAAAAGGAATTAACATTTTGTTTGGAAATCTAGTGAATATGTATAACAGGTGTGTATTTAAATGTATCGTTAAACAAGACAGGTGCACACGATAGGTGGAGCGATCCCCCGTGTGCCCAGCGCTGCAGTAAAGGAGTGCCTGCTTCTTAACTTCTCATTGTTGTTAAGGAGTTTTATTCCGGATTTCGGCAACAATTGTACTTTGTCAGTGGAGCTAGACTTACAGATGAGGATGGGTTCTCTGAAGGACATGCAAGAGGCACCTGGTGACACTTGTAAATAAATGTAAAAAGATCATCCATAGAAATATTTTGGCATTTGAATGTCTGCTGGGAAAAGTTGAAATTTCAACAGGAAAGAAGTATGGTTTTTTGATACTAGTCCTTCAGTGGTATCTCAAATCTGTAATTTAAGCACTAAGAAACTCAACGATTAATATTGTATTGATTTGGTGCTTTGTTTTTTGGTTAGTTCTTTGTCTTAAAATATAGCCACATCAATACATGCTAAGCTCTAAGTTAACGTGGAGAGGATGGTTTTTATTGAGATGTGAAAACTCCCTGTTCTGTAACCAAATCTTTTTATGGGAAGCATTGTGGTCTTGGACTTGGAATGACCTGAAAGTTAGTGCTTATTTCCACTTGGAGCTTTATTTTGGGTTTTCAGGCTTAATCCCAAACTGGTGGTGATGCAAAGGTAAAAAGATCACAGAGCATCTTTGTTTTGCAGACTGCTGAGAGGCTGGACGGTAGGCCTATGAATGTATTTTGCTGACTCTCTGGTTTTGCAGGGTCTAAATGACAAAACTGCTTGTGGAACACCATTATCGTTGGGCTGACCGGCAACCTCAAGGAAAGGCCAAAGCCAACCATCGTCAGTGACCCTAGACCTCCTGAAGAAATGTTAGCGGATGAACTACCACCAGTGGACAGTCCTGAGGCATTGGTGAAAACATCTTTCAGGTCTGACAGATACGAGTTTACTTTGTTTATCCTTGAGAGGATATCTTTTTAAGACTAAGTCTGCAGTGTGGGTTTGGTGGGAGAAATCAGTCCCGAAGGATTCCGCAATGCTGCGTGTCCGTACTGAACAACAGTGAAAAAAGAGGTCCATAGATGATACTGGCTGGACTTGTCCTTTACTTCTCCGACCTCATTAGCCTTCCTAAAAGATGATGAACTAGACAGATATAAAGTCTGTAACTAGTCAAAATGGTCAGCAAAGACAGCTCATTATAGGAAGATGTCTTTGAAGGTTGGCACTGTTTCTGCTGAAAGTGGTTTGGTGATGAAGACTTGCACTTGAGGTCAGATGATGTGCTTTATTGATGCCAGAGAGAGCTAACCCTTTTTCTGTTGCTGTGATGTCTTGAGAACTGTCTAGCATTAATTTATTTTACCAAGGAGAAGGATTCTGGCCAGGGGCTTGCAAGCAAGCGATCGCTGCTGTTGTAAAGTGTGTGATCTATTGCTGGGTTTTTCTACCTCTTATTTAATCATGTGGATGTACAGTTGTCCGATGTTTCTTGGAGGCATGTTTTCTGAAAATGATTTTCTCAAAGTGAGGTAAACTACAGAAGCTGTGTGACCTTTGACCAAAATGTGAAAATCGGCGTGCCCAGCAAAAGGGGAGTGAGTGGCAGAATTTATTTTTTCCAAGTGTTTTTCGAGCCTTTTTTTGGTTGTTGTTGAAAACCTATGCTCTACTTTTCTTTTATAGTAAACCCACATGTGTGCAAGCATAAAATGGTTTTTGCTTTGGATAAATTTCTCTTGGCTACAGTGATTTTGATTGTACCTCAGTCTGTCAAACTTATATCGGTCTTCGTATAATCATTATTTTGAAGGCACTGAAGTTTAAGTCATGATATTAGGTGGTAATTTCAGATACCTTGTTTATACTGCTTGACATTTAAAACCATGTTACCATAAAGTGAGTTTGTCAGTCTATCTAAATGAATCCTGTAATTCCATGGGGCATTTTCATTCTTTAATATTTCCATTGAAATGGTTCAGGACAAGTGTTTCAAACCTGGATCCTTCTTTTATGGTGAGCTGTGGTATTTAATGGCTTTTAAACACTTTGTGTCTCTGCTATTTAAAATGTATAATTTCAAGAGGTCTAACTCTTTTTCAGCTTTCACTTCTCATACCAAATTCTGGGTATCTGCAATCCTTAGGTTGCCGTCGTCAAGATAATTTCAACCTTTTTATATGCCAAAATAATGTCACAGCATTTCAAATGGCATGATTTGATCACGTGAGTAGGGGTGACTCTTGGAAGAAGTGAGCTTGTATATAGCATGAAGGGTTGGAAAATGTAATTAAGCAAAGTAGTTTTGCTAATGCAGTTTAAATGGCTTTATAAACATTACAGAACCTTTGTATTTCACCAGTAGAGCAATTACTGTACAATGTGGCCTTTTTGGAGGCTTTTATAGATGGGAATCCAAACAAATTGTTGTTACAAAGTAAATTTTAATTGCCTAGTTTCATAAAGAAAGGAAGCCCTGTGTGCGCTTGAGCTGTGCAGGGGAGTGGAAGAGAAGAGAGTACATTGCAATTACTGTCTAAAGACACGAGAAAATAAAAACACTGTGGTGTTTTTATTGAGTTTGGGATCTTGTTGATATTATGGTGCAAAGTGGGGCTTAGGAGGCAGTAGCATCTTTTGTATGATGGGCTGCATGTTTGATTCATCAAGGTCTTCTGTGGGTCGTGATCTTCAAGTGGTTCCGTGAGAGAGTTTGCCTGGTGTGTCTGAGGGTAAGTGATTGCCTGGTAAGCATGGGCTTTCCTTGTTTCTTGCTTACTAGACGCTAGTGGAAGATCTTGCTACCCTGTTGCCGTTTGGGGACTGAAATGTGCTTTCCGAGTTGTCCAGTTCAGCCTGTCTTAATTGGGAATTTGGTGGCTGAATCTCAGGAGTTGCGTGGGGCCATGTTGGCCTTGCATGAACTGATGTTAGAGAGAGAAAAACCAGGCCTTGCTTTTGAACGTGACTGCTACAGACTGTAAAATGCAGCGACTCCCTTACTAGTTCTGATTCGCTGCTGTTGGAGCAGTGTATGGCGCAACTTTCCCTTTCATGCACAGCTAGAAAGAGAATGCCTCTCCAGTGTCAAATGAGTCACGCTTGCTTGTGATTGCATATCTTTTTATGTGAATTCATATAAGCAGCATGAAATCCCAGCTGCCACCTCTTGTATTAGATCTTGTTTTCTACTGTGCAGTACTTATTGTTCTGTAGCTTGGAAAATTAGGAAGAGATCTATGTTTGATTTTGTTCCGCTTCTAGATATGAGCTTGAAATGCATTTAAACATGGAAGGAGGAATGTGACTATTTCAATCATTTTGGTTGTACTTTTCCTGCGGTAATAATCCATCTTTAAGATGTAAAGCAAAACCCAAATGAAACCAACCCCCTCTCTATACCCCGCATAAGTCTGGTGCGTGATCCCTCCCTAATGAAAAAGTGTTCTGATGGGTCTTGTTTGTCTTATACAATTATTTTACTATCTCTTTTCTGAAGATACCAAGAACCAGCACCAGATTGGTCTAAACAAGGCTGATTACCTTTCTAAAGAGAGAATTGAAAGAGTTTGTAGTATCATCTTGTTTGGAATATTGCAGTGAGCGAGCAGTTGTAAGTAATTTTGTGTCTTGACTAGTTATACTAGTCCAGTGCTTAAAATATAGATTTAAAATCCATTCTCACTGGCATTTAGCCTGTTTGTCTAGTAAAGGCAGGGGAGGCCCCACTTTGAATTACATTTGAAAATACAGTGGAATATGGAGAATGGTGGATTATCCCCTTTTGACAAGGAAAAAAAGTATAATGAGACACATAGAAGTGATTAGCTTCTTGGCCCACACTTTATGCAACAAACCCGATATATCCACTGTCTTTCTTTGCACGAATATGCAAGTTCACAATTACAGGAGCTGTGATCCCTTTCTTTTTGAATAGCTGTGCGTGGATCAGCATCCATGTATGTACAATCGTTGGCAGTGGCTGTGGACTGATGCCCCTGTGGAATATTAGGTGGTGGGCGTACAGCCTTGCCAGGGCTGGGTGATCTGGCTATTGGCTGGAGATGTCAGCAGTTGCTGACACTGAAGCCTGTAACTCAGAAACTCTCTTCCCAGATCTGCTTTTTGGTCTGCTTGGTCCCTGTAAAGAGTAGTGGTGGTATTGGTCTTGGTAAGAATTAACAGTGGTAATTATTGAGCTCTTCAGGAGACTGTGTAATAACTTTACAGCCTGCTTTAGCTTCTGTGTGCTGCTCCCTGGCAGCGCTACCCAAGCAGGCATTTTGATAATGCTGGGCTGGCAGCCAGCAGGGGGAGCAGAGAAACCAGAGACAGTTTGGGTGCTGTTCTCCCAATACCACCTAGAAGTTTGTGGAAGTGCTTTATATTGGAGGATAGGAGAGAAACTGCTGCGTTTGTCCCCAGACTGCTGCCTGGAGTGAAGCAAGTCACCAGGGTGGCACTGCTCCAGCTGAAAACTTGGTGTGTCCAAGATGTCATCATTTCTGCTAGACTTGTTTGGTTTTGATGTACGGGAGAGATGGGCTGTTATTTTGAGCCCGGAGAGCTGGGACACTGGATTGGGGTATATGACTGGTGGTGCTTATGGGATGTAATGGCTGTGCTGGATCTTGTGGCAGGAGAGATCCCATGGTACAAGGTGACGGTGCCATCCAGGGAGAAGTGGAGATGCTCATCTGAGACAAAATGTTCAGTGCAACCTGCCATCCTGGTCCAGGGCCTGTGTGACAGCTGAAGTTGGTCTGGAATTGTGGAGTAGTCCAGCTGGCTCTATCTAGCACATGGGGGCTTGGGGCAGCAGTGATTCCAAAGTGATCAATCAGGGTAGCAGGCAGCTGAACAGTCAGCAGGTGAGGCAAAGACCCTCTGTCCTGTACCAGACAAGCCTTACTGGATACCTATGTAGCTATACTGAACTAGGAAGTGATATATATCATCTGTTACTGAGGCCATATGTCCTGGGAACCAGAAAGGCAGATTCAGTTCCTTCAAGGTCAGAGTGTTTTTAAGCTCAAGGCTTGCATGGGTTCTTAATTGCTGTCACCTTTCAAAATACTTTCAGCTTGAGACTGGTAACACCCCTGCTTACCTTAATAGCTGCTTTCCCTGTGTCAGCTGCAAAGTTTCTTTATCTTTCCAAGGACGGTTTGCTTTGCTTTCCTTATCTGCTTCTGTTCTGCTTTGGGAGTCTTAAATCGCACTGACAGCTAACCTTCCTGTATTTCGGGTTCGGTTGTGAGTGATGTAAACTGTTGCTCGTGCCAGCTACTGGCCATTTGATCGACAGGATAGAGGTGATACTGCAGCGCTCCAAATGCGAAAACTTCAGTCCCAGCACTGTGTGCTGGGAGTCAGCCCACGAGCCTCAGTTGTGTGGGTCAAGGTGGCATCGGTGGGAATAAGGGGTATGAGCCAGCCTTCCCCCTACCTTGCCTGAGTCCTAGCAAGAGCCCATCTCCAGTCACCCGGTGGAGAGGGACCTACAGGACTCGTTTAGCACCTCTCACATTTTGACACTCTCTGGGCAGCCGCAAAGCTTGGCTGTAGCGACCTAAGCTAGTATGTGAGGTCTGAAAATCAGAGAGGGAGGTGATGCTGTGCGGGAGAGCTGTGACCATGACCGCAGAAGAACAGGAGTTGAGGGCTAGTCGTGGGGTAGAATAAAGCCCGCCTTCCCTCCCGGCTCTCAGTATTTGTTTATTGCCTTTTTTATTTGGATTTTCTTCTTGTTTTCTTAAAGAACACACAAAAATGAGAGATGAATCTCACTTGCCCTAACTTGTCTTGTGTTTTGTTTTTTTTTTTAACATTTTCTCATTGTTTTTTGTACCCATCTACTGCAGATTCAGGTCTCGCTAAACATTAAAATGTAAGCAGTCTCTCTGAAAACCACCCTTCTCAACATCTTTTTCAATCCAGACTTGTTACAAGGCACTTTACTTGCATTAAACTTAAATTCATCAATGTTGTATTCAGACCTGTTGCTTCTTCCTGTTATTTGTTGGTAGTCATTGTGACGAATAAGAAGGAAAAAGTGTTCTGTTTATTAAGGAACTGGCTCCCATATCATTTGTCTCTCTTGTCTCTTTTAATTGTGCCTCCCTTCTAGGTGCATGTCATGCTTTGTGAGAGCTATGCCCTATTTTCTTGGTAGATTGAGATTTATGAGTCAAAGGGGGAATGATCAGAGGAGAAAGATTTATCCCAGTTCCTGTTCAAAGGCTGCTTTCTCTCTCTCTTTGCGTATATCCACAGGGGTCCAGGAGGAAGGTGTTTTTTCAGGCAGTTGAAAGAGAAATGGACTTCTCTGTCTCTTGGTTTGGGGTTTTTTTTGGTGTCACAGTTGTCTTGTTCTTCATAGGATAGATGTATTATTGATGACAAGCCAGAGATTCTGTCCCTGTCAATATCAGACACGTGAAAAGACCGAAGTTGAGAAATTCAGATGGATTGTGGGTGTCCTAGCAGAGCTGTGCCTCTGAAAGGCAGGGAAGAAATCCACTTCCAAAATGGGAATGAGAGTTTGAGCTGAAGCTCCATGGCTAAACAAAGTCCTGGTAGTAAAGAAGTCCTGCTTTGAGGACTGCCCAATGCCTGTCCTTGACCACCCTTCTCTGCCTGACGTATGTCACGTGAATCTTGTACCATAATAAACTCTGAGCATTTGTTTTGCAGCTGTGCAAGGCTTCCAGTTCCATCTTTGTAAGCATGCAGATCACCCCCAGTCCTTGACATGGACTACAGTACCCTCACCACACACAGAGGGCGAACGTATTTTTAGATCCAGATGTGGTATAGCTCTACAACCATGTGAGTCTGAAATGTCCGTGCGGCACTCCTGTGGGTATACAAGGCTGTTCCAGGGGCTGTGCTTAGTTGCTTGGCTTACTGAAGTTGCTAGCCCAGTCTTCCTTGCAGGTTTTCAGAAGAAACTGTATATGGGCAGGGAGTTGTATATAGGAAAAGACACTAATTTAAGGATAGCCTTTATTCTGATAAGGAAGTGTTTCATAATGCACTATTTAGTTGTCTCCACCATGATTGATTAAAAGCCTCTACATACTAATATCAAACTGGGATGCCTTGCAATTCCTATTGACATAATTTTTAGCCTGGTTTCCTAAGGAAGACTGGCTATCCTTTTCCAAAGGAAATTGCTGTATATCTCTCAGTCAGCCTTCCCGTTAAGTTCTTAAACATAGCTGAACTTGATCAGTAGCTTAACAGAACAGTAGACATCTCAAAGGTATTGTTGTGGTTTAACCCCAGCCAGCAACTAAGCACCACGCAGCCGCTCACTCACTCCCCGCCCCCCCCCCCCCCCAGTGGGATGGGGGAGAAAATTGGGAAAAGAAGTAAAACTCATGGGTTGAGATAAGAACAGTTTAATAGAACAGAAAGGAAGAAACTAATAATGATAATGATAACACTAATAAAATGACAACAGCAATAATAAAAGGATTGGAATGTACAAATGATACGCAGTGCAATTGCTCACCACCCGCCGACCGACACCCAGCTAGTCCCTGAGCAGCGATCCCCCGCCCCCACTCCCCAGTTCCTATACTAGATGTGATGTCCCATGGTATGGAATACCCTGTTGGCCGGTTTGGGTCAGGTGCCCTGGCTGTGTCCTGTGCCAACTTCTTGTGCCCCTCCAGCTTTCTTGCTGGCTGGGCATGAGAAGCTGAAAAATCCTTGACTTGAGTCTAAACACTACTTTGCAACAACTGAAAACATCAGTGTTACCAACATTTTTCACATACTGAACTCAAAACATAGCATCTACCAGCTACTAGGAAGACAGTTAACTCTATCCCGGCTGAAACCAGGACAGGTCTTCAGTTCCTCTCTGCTTTGTGAAAACTGACGGTAGGATAAGAAAGGGTCCCAGGGAAGGAATGGATAGGAGGGAGAGAAGCTGACTTCCCAGAGTTGCTGTCTGGCTGACCAGTGCTAACATACTCTCTATCTAATCAACACATCTGT
The DNA here is from genome assembly GCF_026419915.1 of Harpia harpyja. Classification (NCBI taxonomy): domain Eukaryota; kingdom Metazoa; phylum Chordata; class Aves; order Accipitriformes; family Accipitridae; genus Harpia; species Harpia harpyja. The sequence goes on along the minus strand of NC_068962.1, from coordinate 18,279,330 downwards.
AGCTGTGAACGAGGCGCCATACGTGACCACACAAGCAGGCAGGGCGATATTTGGAGGAAAAGCCCAAGGAGAGCAGAGCAGCAGGAGACACAGGAGGTCACAGAATGTGTTGCTGTGGGGAAGGTAGGAAAGATGTAAAGCACAAGTGCCTAAGAAACCAGTCACAGCTTGTGCTGGAGCTTTGAGTACTCTAAGTGATGCTAATGAAAAGTATTCTTGTCACTACTGTTATGCTATAAATCGTGTCTAATCACCCTGGTGGAGTGGACCACATATCTTATTTGGGTAGATTAAGTGAATTCTGTGCCATGATGCCATGACCCCCTGGCCTCTTGGCATGTGCTGACACCCAGCGTGGTCTTTCTGTGCACATGCAGAGGTCGAGGGTTTCCTGATGTGAACTGGCTGTCATGGCGTGTCACCTAATGGGGAGGAGCAGCTGGGTTTTCAGGCAAGATAGCACTGGAAAGGGGCTGGTGGCCACCTGGCCTACTCCTCCAGCCTGCAGCTTGCCCTTGAAGGGCACTTGGGAGGAGGGGAATGCGGGCTCTGGAAGAGATTTATTGTCCTGGCAGTCTGTGCATGTCCTGTGGTCCATAAGTTGCTCGTCCTGTTATTGAATTAAGGCTGTCATGGTGTATATTTGATTCCCAATGAGAAAATGGGATAGTGGCTTTCTTACTCTTGGCAGTCAGAGAGAGTGTGATGAGCTGAGCTAAGTGTCTTTGATGAATTGCTGAAGCTTTGAGTTCTTTAATTTACATAAGGAAGAAGCATGAAAAAGGTACTCAAAAGGAAATTCCTGTACAGTTTCATCTGCTTTTAAATGGCTGGCTGATGGCAATGAAGTTAAGTGGCACGTTGTACTGTGATGCTTTCCTAAAGGACATGGTAAAACATTCTCCAGATCCAATCCAATCAGGGACAGATTTGGTTTGGTTTTGAGACCACAAAACCTGCAAGTAAGAGTTCAGGAATATTTTGAAGTGAATAACAACAATAGCAATCATGCAGTTACCCCAAATAATCTTAAGGCTGATGGATAAGAGCTTAATCTTTGCTAACGTCCTGCATTTCTTCTTAATGTGAAGAGCTTTGAAGGCGGAGGAAAAAGGGATACTTAGCTCCAGTTAATTGAGTATGACGATCAGATCTGGAGAGAAAACTGTGTTCCGTCTTGGGAAAACACTAGCCATTTATGCATTGAAATATCAATTTGAGATTTGTTTTTTTCATGAAACCCAAGAGAGAATCTATGCTAAACATTTACCTGGGACACATTGGAAACCCCCATACCTGTTGCAGGTGTCATGCATCCAATGGATTGAATTGTTGATTCCCACAGGACTGCTATGACTACCAGGCTATGGGTTGCTTGGAGTCCCCTGTTTGCACCCCCTGCTCTGTGTATCTCTCTTTTGACCCTGTGCTCTCTGATGAAGGTTTTGTCTGGTTTGCCTCCCCATGCAGAATGATTTTTGGTAACTGCTGTATTTTGCTGGAAATTCTTTTGCCAGAAATTCTAAAGCCCAGCCTACCAGTGCCTTTGCAGATAGATAGCAAGGTCTAGGTAAGCTGCTGTGAACTGTCAACACCCCTTACCCACCTAACTTGCTAATGGCTGTTCTTCATCTGGTTTTTGCATGTTAGGCTGCCAACTGGCAATTTCTAGAAACTGTTTTATGTAATAGAAAGGTCTCATTTGGAAATTATCACGCTATCCATCTGAGTACTCAGCACATGCTGATGTCAGAGCCGCTGTGTCTGTAGTTTGCAGATTGGGACATTTCTTTTTAGCTGTAATAATTTTTGGATCTGAATCTACTGAAGTGTTCACAGCAAGACTGCTAAAGCTATCATGTGTTACTTGGTTTCCATGTGAACTTTATAAATTGATCTAAACTTTATAAATTGACGCGGGTTGTTTTGAAAGCAGGCCTATAGTTTAAATTTGCTGTCAGTGCTGCTCTTACTCTGGCAAAGAGCAATCTTGTATCTTGTTTTGGTGGAAAGGCCGTCATTCTGAGGTGTGGCAATTGACCCAGGAATGTGGGCTTTGGGTCCCCCTTTGTGCCCAGGGCTTCCTTCTGTTATGTATGTACCTTTGATCTGTCTCTTCTTTCATGTGAGCACTTGCAGTTCCTTGTCAGAGCAAATTTTCTGTCAGCTCAGCTGAGAAAGGGCTAGACCTGAAGTTGTGTTTCTTTTAAATGAGAGCTACTGAAGAGCATTTATTGTAAAAAGGAAAACTATCAGAAGCTTCTTTTCCTTCCTCTTAAATGATGTGCGCAAGCAGCATTTAGATCAGTGTGAGCATCTGTAGTTGGAGTTTCTAAGATGAAGGTAACATTTCTCTTTCCAGTACTTGGAACCTCGAGACTGATTTTTGTCATGTAATTGTCACCAATAGTATCTGCTCCTGAATCAAAAAGATGCTTGTTATCCTACCGGCTGCTTGTAGCAGTTACAATTAAGTCTGCCCTAATGCCAAACAGTATCACTCATAATAAAGTAATACTCAGATTCATTCTGAAGATGTTGAGAAAATTGGATTCCTCATATGGCACTGTACCTCCTTGTGAGAGTTTCTTCACTTCCTAAATAAAGTTGCTTATAATATAATTACCTGCAATGTCTGCAGTACTTGAGTAAAAGAGAGTGTAGTAGTGTAAATGGAGTGGGCCAAAATTGGTGTAAATTGGCATAAAACTCAGTTGACTTCTGTGGAGTTATACTGGTTTACTGCAGGTGAGTGTGTGGCTTGGTATTTCAAAACAGTGCTCGTGCACTGAAGTGTGCCTCTTTGTTGATTAATGTTAGAAATCTGATAAACTTGGCAGAGTGGTTTTGCTGAATCATGAGCGATGCTGCTGAATAATGTGTTAATCAAAGTGGCCTGGGCTAGATACAGCAAATTCCCATCTGCGGAATGCCCACTGACTTTCACAAAAACTCCATGAAGCTTGCAGACTTGGAATCAGTATGGCCTTTAACTGTTGACCTTTTTTCTCCACTGCTTTAATGCTGATTCTAATGTAGCCAAGGCACTTTGTGAGCACCTGAGGATGGTGTTGGCAAGCCATGAGCTGACATGTAGGTTTTCTTTGTGTTGCTTGGGCTTTGCATGTTTGCTCATTGCATTAGTTCTCAGAAAAAAAAAATGTGCTTAGTGCTTTTCTGCTTTATAATTCATTATATAATATAAATAATTGTGTTATCCTGATATATCAGCTCTTCTGCTAGCAAAACTGTCTAAATTTCTTACAAAAATTGCTGGTTGGTGTCAACAGAATACAGGCTCCTTAGTTTTGTGCTGCAGCAGAATATGAGCCGTATTGGTCTCTTTTTTCCAAACTCATTTCATTTTTTTCTGAATTGAAGTGAGGTTGAACTCAGATTTGTCATCTTCTATATGTCATTCTTTTTGAAGCAGTTGTACAGTAATGAATGAAAATTTCATAATAGCAGAAATTGATTCAATGTATTTTACACAGATTGATTTCTGCCCCGGTCGCCCGTGTCCCAGCATGGCTGTGTTATGGCCTATACAACTGTGGTTTGTGCTGTTTAACATTAATGACCTGGATGATGGGGCACAGTGCACCCTCAGCAAGTTTGTAGATGAACCCCCCCCGCCCCCCCCCAAAAGAGGGGGTGTGGTTGGTAGACCTGGTGGGTGTGTTGCCATCCAGAGGGACCTCCGCAGGCTGGAGAACTGGGCTGACAGGAACCTCATGCAGTTCAGCAAGGGGAAGCACAAAGTCCTGCTCCGCGGCAGGGAAAAACCCCATGCCCCAGTATGTGCTGGGGGCTGACTGACTGGAAAGCAGCTTTGCTGAGAAGAAGGTTGGGGTCCTGGTGGACAACAACTTAGACCATGAGCCAGCAATGTGACGTTGGAGCAAAGGCGGCGGCCAACAGCATCCTGGGTGGCATTAGGAAGAGCGTCACCAGCAGGTCCATCTTCCGCTCTGCTCAGCACTGGTGAGGCCACATGTGGAGTGCTGGGTCCAGTTCTGGATTCCGCAGTGCAAGAGAGACAGGGGCATACTGGAAAGAGTCCAGCAAAGGACCATGAAGAAGATGAAGAGACTGGAGCATCTGACATAGAAGGGGAGGCCAGGAGAGCTGGGACTGTTCAGCCTGGAGGCGAGAAGGTTTGGGGGAAGCTTATCAATATAAATACCTGACGGAAGGAAGCACACAAGACGGGGCCAGGCTCTTCTCAGTAGTGCCCAGTGACAGGACAAGAGGCAGAGGGCAAAAATGGAAATTCAGGAAATACCATTCAAACATAAGAAAAAGCTCTTTTTGTGTTAAATGGTTTTTGGGTTGGATTTTTTTTTTTGTTTTGGGGTTTTTTTTTACTGTGAGGGGTAGTCAGACACCGGCAGAGGTTGTCCAGAGAGGTTGTGGAATCTCCATCCTTGGAGATATTCAGAACATGATGGGACAGAGTCCTGGGCAACCTGCTGTAGCTGACGCTGCTTTGAGCAAGGGGGTTGGACTAGATGATCTCCAGAGGCCCCCTCCAGCCTCAGCATTTCTGTGATTCTGTAATGGGAACAGCAAAGCTGAATTATCACCCTGTGAGTAAAATCCTAGCATCTGATCTGCATTGCGGATCTGTTGTCTGCATTGCAGATTTTTGTTGCATTGTCTGCACACGTCTGCTGGGTGGAACTCCCTCTAACATCAGTATGAAGTAGAGGTCTGCAGTGCAGATTGACAGCTGGGATTTTTCTCTGGAGCATTTCCCCATCTGTGTTTGAGACAAACCAGGAGAACATATTTTAACTTTTTTCCTCTGTAAACCGAGTGTTTGGTGAGTTGAGTGTTCCATAGAGAAGTTTATTAAAAGGCAAGCTTCATCTCCCAGTCCTCGAAAGAAAGTGGCACTGAGTTCACAGCTCAGGTGATAGGAAAGAAGAAACTCATGTGACAAGATACTAATACAGGTCCGCAAATGTAATTTAAATTTGTCTGAACAAGTTTCCTCTAAGAAGGGAGGGGAAGTGCAAATGACAGAGACAACTTCCATAGAGAAGTAGTGAAAACTTTTTTATCAGTTCATTGTGCGTTGGGTAATGGTCTTAGTGAGATTATCCGTAGCCTTAGAAAGCATTAGTTCATTTCCAGGGTCAGCCAAATGCTTTGATCTGTTTTGAATCAAAGCCTGGTAACAGAGGTTGCTGCTTGTTGCTTCTGCAGAAGCATTTCTGGGGGTCCTGCTGAGCTTTCTCTAGGTCTTAAAAAATACTGCTTAAATATTGATCTTGGCAGAGATACTAGGCTAAGGTGTCATCTATTTTTAACCAGTACTCTCTACTAATGTTGATGTCAACAGAGAACTTCTAGTGTATTTTCTCCAGCCCTGAGATAAGACGAAGCGATAGGGAAAGCAAATAAGCCCGTTCTCTCATTAATCTTTCAATTGCTGAATTTGTGTGTCTATTGATGTGCAAAATGTGATTATACTTTTCCTTTGTCTTGTCAAAGGTAAAGTCATCTTAATGACACTCCTCTGTCCACAGACACTTTTTTGGGAACTCCCTGTTAAATACTTTCAGTAGCTGGCTTCTAAAATTCTCTATTTTTGTTTGGTTTTGTTGGCCCAGGCATGGCCTCAGATGCGAGACCAGATTCTCTGCCAGTTTTATCCATGCAGTTTTATCAGAGTACCTGCCTTTAGCAGGGCTGTACCAGTATATGCCTAAGGCAACTAAGATGTCACAAGCTGAATGGCATTAGCTAATTGAGTGCAATTCAGATGGAGAGCAAGGTAATCAATCAACCAGTTCTCTGTTCTCCTCTGAGTGCCTTCATACTTCTGTGGGAATTTCAAGGAATCTGGCGATAGAAACAAAGCACCACAAGCTAACTTGACTCAAAATTTCAGATGGGTAGCATGAACAGCGACCATCTGTGTCTTTTTTTTTTGAACAGGAGGTATTTTCTGGAGAGGAGGTGAAAGAAACAGGCTTGCTATGTGACCACATTGAGATAAACACTGGCTTTGTTGAACTCTGAGACAAAATGCTGGCTTTTGAGGGCCAAGTATGTGCAATTTTCAGAGTAAGTCGCCACGGCTGTAGCTCTGGCTAGACAACTGCATCCATGTTCATGCTGTTTGACATCACTGGTACAGAAAGGCTGAGTGCTGCGAGGGATACTTGCTATTCCATAGCACCTGACTACGGTCTGCCTAGTCTTGGCGAGCATTTGTGCCATACTTGACTTCTCTGTAACCATGCGGACCCCAGGGCCACCTCACTGTTACCTTTGTAAGTGGCTCTGCCCCATGTCCTCCTTGGCTGTTCTCCAGTGACCACGGAGGGATTATTTTTCAGTGGGATGTTACTAGGAAGACAGGAAAGGCAGGAGGGGTTCAGCTGTTTTGTGAGGGACTTAGGACAGCCAGAGCTGCAGGTAGAGAGCTGAGGTGACCTGCGGTGACCTCCTCGTGGTCGTGGATAACCAGCTGGTTCACATGCAGGGGTCTAGCTCCTGTGCCAGTTTTATGTTGTGTGTGGGATTTTGTGTGATTTTTTGTTGTTGTTGTTTTTGGGTTTGGTTTTTTTTGCGATTCTTATTGAACCAAGGCCTGTCACCTCAGGTTGTTTCTGGTAGAGTGATACCAGCATCCCTGGGTAGGACTGGATTTGCGGGACTGGGCTGTGGGCTAAATGAGCTGGCAGAAAGTCTGGAGTAGCGCCAGGTCTGGGATGAGCTGCCCAGTCCAGGAGGAGAGGGTGGTGGTCATCATCCTCTGTCTGCACTAAACTCGCATTACCTTGTGGCTTTCCTCGCTTGGCACCAGCCTGTTCAATGTCAGCATTGGAGCGTGCAGGTGTGTGAAACTACAGCCATCTGGCTTGCCCTCGACTTAGCAATGAAACTAACAGTCGCTTTCTGACAGAAGGCCATCCTTGGCTGGGCTGGGCATGTCCACGGATTCCCTGTTGTGTAGCATCTACTGGAGGATATTGTCCATTTGTGCCATAAGCATTCCATTTATGCTAGTGTCGCTGATCAAGTCTATGATTTCTGTGTGTTTTAGGGCTTTTGTGTGGCCCAAACTTGTAAGCAGTCGAGTCCCAGGTGTTAGTTTAGTCTTGTGAAGCCCAGTGGCAGTTACCTGATCAGAAACCTCCTTGCTTGGTGCCCGTATTGAGATGACATCATGACTGGTTACGGTGTGGCATCATTGCATCTAGTTTTCTGGGTCACACTGGCTGTAGCATCGTGCTGACCTGGCCATGTAACTACAGTGTTTTGGGCTATGCTTCTTCTCCAGGTGTACGTTGACTAGGGATGCTTCAGGTGGCTTGCGTCCAGAAGATGCACCCAAAGTACATAGGAGTGCCGACTGGAAAGTGCATCAAAAGCTCACTATTTTCAAAGCGTTACTGCTTGTTGAACAAAGGCTGGTGCCTTGCTGTAGCCTAGGCAGTGTGGACAACTTAGCCTGTGAAGTGTCTTTAAGAAGATAGTCTCAATAGAACCAATGGAGAGTTTAGAGAGGATCGCTGAGTTCATTTTATACCTATTTCCTGAAATTTCTTTTCAGCTTTATTCTTCTTGGTTGTATATTCTTAAAATGAAACTCTTCTTTACGGGAAAAAAAAAAAAAAAAAAATTCTGGCTCTGTAGTTTCCAGGCAGCATGGATTATAAAATGAAATAACCCAACTGTATATTTAGAAGCATGCAAGTAAATGTCTCGTAGCTAAACTTAATATAAAGGTACAGCTAATTGGAAGTAGTATGTTAACACAGAGAATAATGGTGTGCTTATTTCCCATTTCACAAGGTAGAAAATAGACTTCAGTTAAATGAAATTGCAATGAAAATCATAATTATTTTGTTGTATTTCTGAGGGAGAAAGTAAACCTTGGAAATTTCTCATGTGATTTTGGAACTTTCTTCTATTGTGGGTGTCCTTTCAACTTTAAAACATTTTCATCAGAATTTTTTGATGCCTGTAAAAATAGTAATAATGTAGGAGACTAGCAATATTAGATAAACAATTGCCAATTAAATCAATCTCACTGTTAAAACACAATATGAAAATGTACACTGCAAAGCAGCATGAAAAAAATGCGTTAGAAAAATGGTAATGCATGATTTTCAGAATAATGTGCTTTGTGGTTTTTACATCCCTGTTTAGTGGTTTGTCATAGTCCTTACCAAACAGTCATGTAAGGAACCAGCTTTGCAAAGGACCTTCCTTGCAACACTGTCCTTGGGATGCCTAGTTTGTGACAGCAAAAATGGGAATGCCATGGAAAGGAAAATGAGGAATGAGAGTAGATGGATGGTTTTCCGTGTGTGTGCATGTGTAGGTAGGGAGAGCCCTGGACCATTTCATGAATGTCAGACCAGGATCCTGCTGAGAGATGCTGGTGGTCCTGCAGGATAACTCAGCCCCGGGTTGTCTTCCTTCTTCAAGTGCTCTGTCTGTGAGAAGCCTGAAAAAGGTGGCATATGTTGGAAAAGCCAGGTGTGTGGTACCAAGTGCCTGCTTTTTTTACCCTGATAGGAGAGGAGGAATTGTGGCCTGTCACAGACTGCAAGCCTGCTTTCCTCTCTAGTGTCAGCAAGTGGGAATTTTGCTCCTTCCAGGGCAATATGGTAGGTTGAGACCTATGAACACACTGCAACAACTCAGCCAGGTGGGAAGCCTGAAACCATACTGAGGGACAAAACTTAGCTGCTAGAAGAAGCATTAGAAACTGGCAGTGAAATTTGTCATGAACAGGTCCAGTGAGGAACCCGCTATGTTGTGCTCATCTCTGAGGAGATGCAAAACCCACAGCTGAATACTAAGCAAAAAGGGGGAAAAAAGAAGGAAGAAGAAAAAAACAAGCAGCATCGTTTGGAGGAAAGCACGTATTTTTCACTCTCATGTAGAATACAGGAAGTTGATTTCAGAAGTTTTGTTGTTGTCGTTACCTTTCTGATACAAGTAGTTCATGCTGCTACAGGAGAATCACAATTGAAACTGATGACGGTGTGAGGGTAGCGTCCATGGTAGGAGGCAGTGCATTCCCCTCTGTCTGTGTTGGCTTGCAGAGCCTCGCTCCTCACTGAGGGAGGTGGGCTGCCACACTGCTCTGAGCAGGAGGCGGGTGATTTTGATGCTGAAGGTCATGCCCAGCTCCTCTTTCATGTGCCACAGGTCTGTGACTAGCTGATGAGTGTAGCTGCCCGTTATGTATATGCAACGGGAGATAAGAGGGCTGTTTTTCTGTGGCTCTACAAAAGCTGTGGACAAGAGGACCCAATGACAGAGGAGTGATAGCTCTGATAAGCCAGACCTCTACGCAGTGTCTAATGTTAGTGTTTATCTGACCAGTGGGTAACTGGAAGTGTTGTCAAATGGCAGATAAAACCCTAAAAACGTGCCCTGTGACCATCCTTTTATCATTCGTCGCAAGTAACCGTGGGGCTAGGGATCCAAGAAGTCCGTTTTTGTTTTGCCGTTGTTCAGTTCAAGAGTGAAATCAGGAATAACTTGAAGTGAGAGTCAAACGGACTCCAAGCCTGTAGATGAAACTAAATACAGGGATGGAGACTCTGACCTTGTCTATCCACAAAAATAGCAGTGATTTAGAGATCAGTTTATGAACTTATTACTTGCATCTGTTTAATTTAATTCAGTAACTGATGTGTGCAGCATTCCCTTTCTAACACACCTGGGTGGAGGAAGATGTTACCATGCCAGTTCAGGCACTCATGCAGCAGCAGGAAATCATGAATAGAATAGCTGTTGTTTTCTTCCTTCACTTCTTCTGGATGAACATCTGAAGTAAGGCAGAGGGGCATCTTTCCACACTGTCATTCTCTGTATTTCTTTTTCTTCAGCCTGTTTCCATTGTACTTTAATTTTGTGCAGAAGTGATGGTTGTTCTCTCATTTGGCCCTTGTCATGGCAGAAGCAGGCGTACTGTGATTGCTTTACTCACCACGTTAGGCTATCAACCAGCATTTGTTGATCACTTATGCGCTTGCAGATTTGAAGTTGTTATTCTTTCCATTTGCCACAGTTCTCTCTTCTGTTTTCTTTTTTTTTTTCTTTTTTTTTTTTTTTTAAAGCTTCTGACACAGGACACAGCCCTCGCTATACTTTAAGTAATCCTTTCTGCACCCTTCCCAAAATTCATCATGGCTATTATTCAAGAAAGCAAAGAAGGGTTCAATGAACAACACTGAGACAGAAGGAATTAAGTCCTGTCGGTTTATATTTCATGGATGGCATTTTTTTAAATTCCTAATTAAATACCGCAACCTTTTCTCATTTCAATTGTTGGCAATAGTTTTGCTGTAGCCCAGTGTAAATTTACTGTTCTCAGGCAAGAGAGGAGCCCTGTTGGTGGGAGAATTGTGCGGGTGGTCTAACACATAGAGCTTCCAGCTCACCTTCCTGTTACGCAGATGCCAGAGTCTGTGATCAGTTGTATACAGCAAGTTGCCTATATTTGTGTTTCACATTTTGGTGGCACTTGCAAGATACCTACTGCTATGTATTAGTCTTGTATTTTGCCACTAGTATGAGATTGCTGCTGAGCTGATTCATTCTTGTGGAGAGTGAAGTCATATATGTAAAAAGTAAATTATTTGGCATGTGCTTGACTTACTACCCTGACTTTTTAGGATGTTGTGAGTCAAATTCAGAGTGTTTGTCCTCATCTTCAGTGATCTGGATTGGCTGTAGTTCAAGCTGCAAACGAAGGCTGTGGTCAGCAGCCTTCTGGACAGTGGAGCTTTTTCTACAAGCGTACCAGTCTGTATAGAAAATGGAAATAACTTTAGCTTTCAAGATTTTTCTGCATTTTAATGGAAACTTACAATTCTGAACAAATCCTGTGTGCAAAGGTGGCTGGGTTAAAATCAAAGAGTGACTCCTAGGCAAACAAGAACAAGGGGAAGTTTGACAGAAAGTGGTCCAAATTCATGCAAGCGTTTGGACAAGTTAGCACAATTTTTTTTTTATAAACTTGAGGAGATCATCTTGGCCTCGTTAAGGTATCTTTCAAGGTTGTTAGTTCCTGCAACAGAGAGGTTTCCGTAGTCATCCTGAGACCTTTCAAGCATGGGATGTTTGGCTGAGCAATATTAATTGAGGAGTGAGAAGTTTTTGGAGTCTGTTATTAATAGATGAGTACTAATAAGGTGATCCAGGAGAATTTAATATTTTATGAGGTTTGGGGGGAAAAAAAAGATATAAAAGAGGTACAGGAGGGGAAAATATTCCTCAGGTGAATCATTCTGATTTAGATAAATGGTTCTCATTCCACCTCCCAAAATGTGAGTTAAATATTCAGAACAAGTAACTTTGAAGTAATGGACAAAACCTGACATCCACCTGCTGCATCCTTTCTGCCTCTTAATGAACAGTAAATGATGCAGCTGCTTTGCCACAGTGGGTGTGTTTAGCTACAGAAATGGGGGGATGGCAATAGAGAGCTGTGATGAGGCTGTGGTAGGTTTCTGTTTTTAACAAAGGCTGCCAAATGTCAGTGTGTAATTTATGATCATTTCAATAAAGACTGCTTTTAGATTGAATACAAAGGGGAAACAGGCATGTCGTGAGTGGCAGATTTATGCCCAAAGTCCTCTACTCTTAAGAACATAAGTGAAATTCGAGAACAAGTAATTCTTAAACCATATTTTACTCTGTCCACTGTAAGTTAGGAGTAACTCGGTGCGTATCAGACTGATAAAGGAGAAGTCAGATGCTGTTATCTGATTTTACTGTATGAACCTAGTCTGTAGCGTCTCTCTTGGTTCTTCTCCTAGAGACAATATAGTGCTCTCTTTTCCTCATCTGCGTGGAGATGCTGTTGCATTTTTTTTTTCCTTGATGGCAATTTTGTTGCCCAGTTGACAGCTTAAGAAAATTTCTTCTCTAAGCAAATTACCTGCAGTTTGCCAAGGGCAGGACTGAGGTTTGTGTGGGAAACCACCTTAGTTGTTGTTCATTGCTGATTTTGTTTGGTGTCAGAGGTCTTTGCTGTGCTGGTGGTTTCAATTTCAGGATAGAGTGACAATTAGAGCAGTCAAAAATTTCCTCCTCCTTTTGAGGTTCTTTGCACGTTGATGCAGCTCCCCAAACGTTTTCCAGAGGCAGCCAGCCATATAATTTGCTGGAAAAGCAGTAAGGTAACCTTCCAGGTGCTTTCTACATTGCTTGTCTTCTCCTATCTCTGAAAAGGGATTTGATCGTGGGGAAAAGAAAGTGGACTAGCAGCAGAGAGTACGTGTAATTTTTGTATAGCTTTTTTTCGGTACCGCGGTTCTAGAACAGGACAGGACGGTGTGTCAAAGCCAGGGCAAATAAAATGTTAGTACACAAACTTCCTAATTTGTCTTTACCTCCTGTACAAATAAGCCAGTACTTTATCATGCATGAACACAGCTAATGTTGATGAATGATAAAACCGTGTAGCATGGAGGCAGCAGTGTTTTGGGATTATCATATTCCCCAGTGGATATCTGCAAGTGCTGCAAAAGAAAGAAACAACATGAAGAAAATGTAGGATGTGACTGATGCGCAGTTATCCCACGTGCTGCCGAGCAGAGACAGTCTGTGACTTCTGTGTCCAGAGGGACTGTTTATTAAGGAGAAAATGTACAAATTTTTTGTGTATCCTTCAAGTGGCTTGGATTACACAGCTTTGCATGCTCACAGCAGCGTAATTCTTCTGGGAATGTCCACCCAAGGAGAACCGATGTGGATGTGCAGAGCTCTGAGGTGTCCTGGGAGTTGTGGAGTGGCAGGACTGCAAGGCAGCAGGAGCATTTCTTTGCTCCGACATGATGCAGAGGCTGCATGCAGAAATATAATAGCAAATTCTAGATCTTTGTGAGTCCCAAGCAGTGTGAAAAATCTGCCCCTTGTCCTTTTAGGCAATAGTGGGGTGGAGGAAGAGATCTCCATAGCCATACCTGGTCTATGGATTTTCCATGTGGGCAATGAAAGGATGTGCCTTGGCATTTTTTAAATCAGCATTTTCTCCTTGTGTGTTTTTCCATCCAGCCTGAATTTTCAGTCCTATTAAAGCATCTTTTTAACTTCCCTGGTAATGGAAAAGAGTCTACACTGGCACATACTGCATTGTACCCACCTCAGGAACATTGTGCTTGGTGAAAGACCTGTGATGTAAATGAGCATCAGACTGGCGGATTTACAGGCAAGGGGTGTTTTGGAGTTTCACTTACAACTGGACTGCTGTAAAACTTAGAGATGTTTGAAAACTAAAAAAGTGTTTTTAAAACCTGAAATCAGTTGTTTGTTTCGAGTGGGCCCATGTTTAGAGGTGGAAATATTGAGTACAGTGTAAAACAGTTAGAATTACAGAAATGAAGGATCTCACTCACTTGTAACTGGCTTACAAGTGGTGGAGATGTAAGGATAAAATTGAAACAAATTGCAAATTAACCTATTAACACTTTGTTGTACGTGTGACATAGAGAAATCACTGATCTACCTGGGCTGATTCCCATTTCTCTATTATTCATGTACAAAACCTCACACTCTCCAGAATGTGTGAAAGATGGTCAGCCTTTCAAGCCATATTACTGTGTAATCTTTGTATTAATCACAGAGCAATAACTTGAAATAACACTCAGGGTAGGTGAAAACAGCATTGGACTCTAGTCTTTCTGTTGTCATCTTCACCTCTGGAAAGAAACTAAAACTATAAGGTGTGTTGCAGTGAAGCTTACAACTTGCAGTTGAGTGAGTAGGTGTATACTTGTTTTCTCATGTTGAGATATGTTTCTTCAGCTATGAAATAAATAACTGATCGTTTGAAATGAACACATGCATATGTATTTTATAATCTGAGTTATGTAGTTACAGGACAGTAAGTTCCATGCTGGTGGATAGCAGTATAACGATAATATACAGCAGGTTTTTCCAATAGCTCAGCTAACTTTATGACTAGAAAACTTGCTTCCAACAATTACAAACTGAGATTCAGAAGAAAAAAAGCCATCAGTACAGTGTGAAGTATTTTCAATGCTAAACTGTGTGCATGTGTTTTTCCTTTGGAGGCAGGGCTACAAACCATACAGAAACACACAAGCATACTTGAAGAGCTGTTGACATTTACTACTTTCTGGTAATTTCTTCTGGAAAAACAACCACCCACCCCATCAAGCCAAAACACACCCTAAGGGTGTGACAAATACACTTGTATTTGTCAAGTATGTACAAGTGGAGAAGGACTGTTAAGTACTCAGCTCAAAGGAGTCCTCTTAGCTTCAGATGTTTTGAAAACAGTTAATAAAAGTGGCAGTTCTTGCTCTGGAGAAGAGTACTGTCCAGTTTCAGAAGGCAAATCCTGTTCCGCTTTCTCCCTTCTCACCCAGTAAATTCACTGTATCACGTGAATCTTAGTCCTGTGTTTGTCTACGCTGTGGATAGAGGATGCAGCATCCATGCTGGATGCACCAAATGAGACTGTTTTAGCTACCTCGTTAGCCTTTGCACAGGCATTGTCTCACAAATGCCAGATTCTGTATGTGCGGGTACCTGTGGGAATCATATGTATACCTAAGGGTTGAGCAGTTGATGTTGCCAACGAGACGGTATTCAAAGCAAGCTGTGATGAAAATAGCCCTACTAAGATAAGTTGCTTTAAATGAGTATGCGCATATGAACGAATGAATACTGATAAGCAATGCAGGTAATTAAGAAAGTGTATAAGAAAGATCTCTGTGCATACAGAATGTCTGGCACAGGATGCATGTTAGGCACCTATACATCAGGTAATTTTAGCAGAGCTTGAACTAAAGCAGACTATTTTTATTTTCTTTGAAACACAGAGCCTTATTTTTGTTAATACATCTGCCAAGGTTTTGATTAATTTTAGAAGTTCTGATCTCTAACTTGCCTAGTTTTTCAAGCTAAAGAGAACAAGCTTAATCTATGAATATTTACCTTCTGCAACCTGGTAATACTTTCTACATCAGCTTTTATGGTATGCAATTTAATTATGGAACAGCTGCATAACATCTTGAGTTAAAATCAGTTTTACATAAACAGGACAACTTTAGGAATACAGATACGTAGAGCATATCAATGATGTTTTGCTAACTGAAGGGGACATGCAAGAGCATGCTGTGAAATATCATTTACAAAGATATTTCTAAGTGTACTAAGGCAAAATTGTACTGTACTCTGTGAGCAACCTGAAGTAGGATCCATGGGTCTAGTGAGAGGCAGAGGGGCATATGTGTAAAAGCGATAAAATCTTACCCCAAGAAGTTATAAATAATAGGGATGTTTGGTTAATTGCTGTAAACGGTGAATATTGGCAAACATAACTGTAATACTCTTTCTTGGGAAATGGAGAATGAAAATAACTCTGCTGCTATTTCATTGCGAGTTTCTTTGACCTGTGAATCAGCCTGTTGAGCCGCAAGACAGCTCGGGAGTAAATTATTGGAATTAAGCTTTTTCAGTTTTTTCCTGGTCCTGTTCAGAGCAGAAGGGATGAGATATATGTATATGTATGTATGTTACAGTTTTGATAAAATGCATTTAAATCTTGAGTCTGTTAAAACATTTGGTCTTGTGGGGAGCAAAGCTTGGCAGTTAATGGGTTCTTGGGTTAGATGATGTCTGTCTGGCATTTGATTGCATTACTTGAAAACAAAATGCATGATTTATTTATCCGCTTTAGAGAAGGAGACATATAGGAACATAGGACGGCCCAGAATTACATGGACTGCAAAGTATTTTATTTGGGCTTTTGTCAAAAAAAAAAAAAAGCGCCTTTTCAGTAAACTGGTAAGATGTAAGGGCTCAAAAAATCATAGACAGAGTAAGTCAGCCAGACTGAGTGGAATTATACCAACGATGCATTCTGTGGTAACTCTAGTAATATAAGAGGTAGTTGTACCCATTTAGCAGTGCTATTTTTATTTCTTTAAAAAGATGCTGTTGCCTCGTAACGGGAGGAATCCAAGTCCCATAATAGCCCAGTGTTCCGAAACTCAACGTGGGGAAGATCTGCTAGTGCCAATACTTAATCAAAAAGCAATATCTGGTGAGGGTGTGTTGGTACGGCTGGTGGAAAGCACTCTCTCTGTGTGCAGTGGACAGTCTCAGCAGTACCCCACTTCTTTGAGGGCAGAGAATTACGTTGTCGATCTTGGCATCTGTTTTGTCTGGCATGTTTTAGAGGAAACGCGTTTCAAAGTGTACTGCTGTGCTTGCACGTGCTGGAGAGGTAGCACGTGAAAGTAGCAGAGAGGAATACAGAAAGAAAGGAATACAGAAAGCAGCAGGAGGAATACAGGGCAAGCAGTCCCTGTGTCCTGAAGAGTGAGAACGTGAAGAATGAGGATCAGCACCGACCACACACCAAAGAAGAAGAAGGAGGAGGAGGAGGAGGTGGAGGTGTGTGGTACCGTGGGGTATTTTCCAAAGTATGAGAGGTGGAGGTGAAAAGCGTATTTTTGCATTTAGAAACTTGCTCCGCCGCTGTGTTTTTTGCCCAGTGATGCATGAAAGGCGCTCTCGTGCCGGCCCTGCACTTGATTTGCATGCAGGGAGAGGTGAAAAGTGGCAGCTCCTGATGGGGCAGCAAGCCTGGAGCCCTTCCAAGCACAGGCTGTTTTGCCCAAGCCAGAACCCCTGGGGAAATGGAGCTAAGGGAAGAGCAGAGCTCGCTCCCGCTCCAGACTTGCAGTGGGCAAGAGAGCCCGAGAGAGCCAGGGCACGAGCGGTGCCTCGGAGGTGCAAGAGCAGCAGGCAAGGACCTAGGCGAAAGGGCCCAGAGGAGCCCTGACAAGGGGCTGTGCTCAGTGCTACAGAGGACAAGAAGCAACCCCCCGGGAGCATCCCTTGGAGCCCGCCGTGGGAGTCAGAAAGCTTCCTCCCCCCGGATGCGGGGCACGAGGGCCACCTTCGTGGAGCACGAGCAGCGGGCACCTAGCCACAACGGCCCAAAGGAGCCCTGGTGAGGGGCCGTGCTCAGTGCTGCAGAGGAAGGCAAAAAACCCCCGGGGACACTCGCTAGCCCACCATGGGGGAAAAAAAGCCTTCCTCCCCCCAGCTGCAGGGCACGAGAGGCCATCTTCGTGGTGCACGAGCAGCAGGCAGTAACCTAGCCACAACGGACCGGAGGAGCCCTGACAAGTGGTCCTGCTCAGTGCTGCAGAGGAAGGCAAAAAACCCCCGGGGCCCAGTGCCAATCTGTCCCAGGGGAAAATTCCTTCCTGACCCCAGATCGGCTATTCCCTGAGCACGTGAGCAAGACCTGCCTCCTGGTCCCACAGGCTGGTCACGCCTCCCAGGGGATGCCCGAGCCCTGTTCTCCCTCAACCTGGAGCCATCTCAGGGGCTTCCGAGAGTGGCCAAATGCCCGCAGCCTGATGGACCTTGGGGGCAAGAATCCTTCCTGTGCCTTCGGGCCACCAGCGGGTGCTCCAAAGCACTGGGACCCCTGGCAACATCTCTGCATCCCACTTCTTACATCTCTGTAGGGAGGCTCTCACCGACGCCGAGCCGGTGCTGGGCGCTGAGGTGCAGCTGACCCGGGGCCGCAAGAGGAGCGAGAGGCTCCTTCTCCTCCTCCAGGAGGAAGTGGTGATTGCCAAGTTGCAGTAGGACCCTCAGAGCCCAGCTGCCTTTCCCCCATCCCTGGCCCTGGGACCATGGCAGGGATGCCCTGGCACCAGCCCAAGCCCCGGGACATTGGTGCTGGATGCACCAATGTCCATCCCAAGGGCAGGTGGGGTACAGGGCTCTGCCCAGGGGGGACCCCGAGGAGGCCACTTCCAGCTCACCGCCTGCCTCTCCTCTCTGCTGATGTGGCACCACCCTGTGCCCACAGCTCCGCCTGGCCCTGGACCAGCTGTGGGTGCTGAGTGGCGGGACAGAGGCAGCAGGGGAGGATGAAGAAGAGGAAGATGGCAGCAGTGAGGGCAGCAGCTCCTTCATCCTCGCCTGGCCCACTGGCTTCTGCCTTGCCACTTTTGAGTGAGTCGTGGTGCCACATCCCACAGCAGGGCTGGGCAGCGCGAGGCAGTGCTGGCCCCATCCTCTCTGGGGTCTGGCAGCTGCGGTTAGGGCTAGCAAGGGTCAGGAGAGGTTCCCAGCCATGCCCACGCCATCCTTGGAATGGCCTCTGCCCTGCGTGCAGAGCCTGGGCAGGGAGCAGGCAGCACGCCGGCAGGGAGGGAGAGAGGGAGGCTGGGTTGGCCGGGTGGGGGCTGAGGGGTGGACATGCAGGCAGCTGGAACAAGAGGGGGGCATTTCTACGTCCTGCATCCCCTGGTCACCTTTATGTTACCAGAAGGGAAGGCCAAAGGGAAGAAAAGAGGGAGCCAGGGCTCTGGCAGCACCTCTGTCCTGCCTCACGGGGCTTCCTCCTGCCCCTGTGTCCTTCCCCACGGGGCAGGGCTGTGCAGGCGCCCGCCTCTGCCCACGGGCTGGGGGGCAGTGGGGCCTGATGCTGGTTCTCCTCTCTTTCTGCAGCTCCCAGGCACTGAAGGAGCTGTGGGTGGGCACACTGCTGGGGTAAGCCAGGGTGATGCTCCAGGCGCAGCTGGATGGGGCAATACAGCTCTCCAGCTGGGGAGAGGTGCCCTTGCGGCTGCGGGCAGCTGTCAGGCAGACAAGGGATGAGTGGGGATAGAAAGCCTCTTCTGCCTCTGTTTGTATCAGGGAGAGGCCGGTGGGGAAGCAGAGCTGAGTGCCTGGCAGACAGGAGCTCTGCAGGGAGCTCTGCTCTCTGCTTGGTTCCAGGGCTGTACCCAGGGGTGGCTTGGGATCCCTTTTGCTGGAAGGAGAAGCAGTGGCTTGGGGCTCACTCTTTTGGTGTCCCTTCCCAGTGCACAGGCAAGCAGAAGGAGTGAAGAGAGCCCCGGTGATGTGACTGCCCTCCATCACACACCTGCAGCGGAAGCTGAGCCGCCACCATGCCGGGAATGTCACTCTCATCTCGGCTCTGTCCCCCGAGCACTGGTCCTCCAGCCAAGCAGCAGAGGCATCACTTCTCACCTTCTTCCTTTCCTTCTCTCTTGCCCAGTGGAGGACATTAAGGGCCAGAAGCCTGGAGACCTTGATCGAGGGCCAAGCAAAGGTGAGAATGGCTGCCTTTCACCTGCTTCTCGCTGTGCCAGGGATCTCTGGCAAGTGGGGTGACCTGCAGGGAGCTGAGAGGGTTGGGGAGCCATGAGGAACACCAGCACGTCCTTGCTGGTGGTGCTGGGAGGAAACATGCTGCGTGGGGCAGAGAGCCCGGCAGGGCAGAGGGTCCCAGCTCTGCCGCGTTCAGGCTGCTGGTGCCGGGTGGCAGCTCGCCAGTGGCCCTTTCTGCTGCGGGGCTGCTCTCTAAGCACAGCCTGGTTCTTGCAGGATCATCCCACGCAAGGGCCTCCGCCGGTCCCTTCTGGTAATGGAGGGAAACATATATACTATATGTATGTATGTTATATGTAGATGTAGCATGGAATTCTTTCTTCCTTACAGCCTTGGCTAGCCTGTCATTTGTTTGTCCGTCCCAAGTGCTACAGTCATCAATTAAAGCTGTTGAGGATATGGCTAATGAGGTCTGCCCAGTGGCTTGCCACAACAGGTGATGAAAATCTCAGGAGTAAGAATTGTTGGGTCCTGCTGGTGCGCAAGCAAGTGCACTGGTATTCCAAGATGATGTGACATCCTTGTAAGAGGCTGGTTTTTTTTTTTTCATTTTGGAGTGTTGCAATTTATGCTCTTGGCTTTCTCATTCTGCTCTGATCTTGCAGATACTTGGTCCTTCTTTTGTCCTTCTCATTTGTACCTTTATGGAAAGCCTTTATATAGGCCAGTGATTTCTGCGCAGTGGGCTGTGTTCCTTAGCGCGGTGGCTGTTTGCAAGCTGTCTGCTCGCATGGGTGGGTTGCTGTCCTCCTCCTTGCCATGTGAGGGAAGCAGAGCAGACAGGAGCCCTTGCTCTCTTGGTCTTGCTGGATGTGTGTTTAGCAAACGCGAACAGATGGTGATGACTGCTTTGTTGAGAAGAAACAAGAGTACCTCTTGGATTTACTTAGCTAAACTCTCATCTGTTATTAAACAAAGAAAATGCTTCCAGAGAGTGGAAGCAATAAAATTGCTTGTTTAACCACCTTAAAACCAAAATGAAGCCAAAACCCCCAAAGTGTTCACTTTCATCTGCTTTTCTGAGGTCTTTCTCTAAGTGATTTAATCAAAAAAATAATCAGATGCAGCATGCAGCAAGGTAGAACTTTCCTTGCTAATCCAACAGATTATTAGCATTTAAGAAAAACGCGTGCTTGAGAATGGTTTTGCTGTGTTCTCACATACTCTCTTTGAGCAGGCAACAGGCAACCCTTTCTATTTATTTCTGTGCTGAATAGAAGGTTTGAATCCAAACTTTTTGGTCAGAATGCCTTGAAGTTGGGAGTGTGAGAGCTAGTCAGTATCTTCTCTTCCAACCTGCCCTTAGGTGAAGCTGTACTCTTCCCAGGTAAAGCCATTACGTAAAATAGGTGGATATATTTGATGTCTGCCTATATGCTGAAATTATTAAATGTCTGTGTTGAAGTGAAATGCCTGTGCTGGGCGGGGGGGAAGTGGAAAAGTACTATGGCACATGCTTCTTATGCAAACTGGAATGTAATATAGTAGATATAATGCTGACCTGCATTGTAAAAAAGGCAGTAACTTGATCCTAATGATCTCCAAGTTAAACCCCTACATAAGAAGGGGCTCTTTGTGGTTGTGCTCCTGCAGGTTCTGATGGTTCTGATGGAACCTAGCAGATGGTGTTAAGACAGGGAATGAGATCTGTAATCTCCCTGAGAGCTGATTGATCAGCTGTCCTCTTACTTTGGACATTTGGCCAGCAGCTTTGGCAGAATGAATCCGAAGTTTATATCTCTCGCAGTTTGTTTTTTTGACTGTGAAGAGATTTTTTTTTTTTTTTTTTTTCTCCCCTGAAGTGAAATGTTGGCTGCCTCTCTTTCTATTAGTACTGCATGGATCTTGCTTGAATTTTGTTAGGAGCTGCCATTCTCTTGTCAAACTAAATTCTTTACTCCTTCCTTACATTTTGCATCAGGAGGCAAGATGTGCCTGCATGTTCTCAGGTTATACTTCAACGTGTAGGTGTTTTTCTGTCTCTTTTCTGCCCTTCATATTGCACTGAAAAAATCATTAAGAGCTGAGAATGCATTACGGTAGAAAAAGTTGAGGCCCTCTTCCTGCAAAGTGCCGTGTACAAGATCACCTAAGTCCAGTGGGGTCCTGAGTAGGTTCCCTGAACTGTGTCAAAGCAAAACTAGGATTTTGAATTATTCTAGTTCAATATTAAAAAATACTATTAATGCATATTCAAGTATTATTCACCATGTTTTAAATAGCTTGCGGTAAAATGGATGTTCTGGATTTGGGGATTTTTTGTAATGAATCTTGTTGACAGTTGTTATCAACACTATTTTCAGCACAAATCCAAAGCGTAGCCCCATATGAACTACCGCGAAGAAATGTAATTATCCCAGCCAAAACTAGGACAGTAAGGCAGTTTGGATTTCATATAATTTGCAAGAGTGCTTGAGCAGTTCAATGTTACGTTGAGGAATAGTAGTTGTAATGTCATCTGAAGAAAGTGAAGACAAAGAAGATGAAGATGGTAAAGATACTCAAAAGCATTATAGCCTTTGGCAGCAGAAACATGTAATTTACAGTTTCTATGAACAGTTTTCCTTCAATGTATTGTTCTTGTCAAAGATTTACAGGTGATGTTTTGCTACTTTCATATCGGAATTTAGGGATTTTTGACATAAAGCTCTCCACTGAAATGTAAAAAAAGTGACCGATGTATCCTGGAAAGAAGTGCAATTACCTAGACTGGATAGTTTTACTCTTGTAGTTTACAGTTTTACATGAAACGCAGGTGTGTGTTTTTTCACTTGTGCTGTGCAGTGATAAAAAAACCCCACAGACAAACACAAAAACCCACCCTTGGAACTTCCCCTGAAATTAGAGGTGGGTGAGACATATCACATTTCCTGCTTTTTCCGCTATCATGCTTTCTCTTTAACTTGTTTGTATCGCTACCATAAATTCCTTGCTTACTCTAGAGCCAAGACAATGTAAGATATTTTTTTCGGGCTGGTCTTCTCCTGTCAGGCAGAGAGATCCATGTGGATGTACTCGGTCACAGAGGCAAAAGGACTAACAGGTGGGTGCATGGTTAGTGATGGTTCTCCCTTATCAACAGTGCTGTCAGTCATGTCAGGGAATAATGCTTTGGAGGCATTTGGGGTTTGGCACCCCTGGACCAGCCAGCCTCAGGACCTGCAGCAAATGTGCCTTCAGATCAGCTCTCCCAGCAGGACACTGCCCAGGAGTCACTTTGATTGTTGCTGTTCTCCTTCAGGAAGCATGGTACACATCAAGCACTTGCAGAGCTGCGCCTGTGCCAGGAGAAGACTTCAAGCACAGCCGGGGCTGATGGCGACAGTTCCCACCAGCTGTCCAGCTCAGGAAGATACAGGTAAGACGCCACAGAGGGGAGAGCAACTGGTTGTCACTTCTCTTGCAGGAACAGGACTTAACAGCAGAAGGGAGGCAGGACGAAAGGGCTTTGGAAGTCCAAAAGTGCATCAGGCAGCTGGAGCAGTCATGTGAGAGCAGAGGAAGAACAGAAGGAGATGCAAGTGACCTGGCTGGGAGAATGCTTCCAAGGTAACATCTGCCACACAAACAGAGAGAAAGACAGAGGCATTGGGAGGTCATGGAATGGGTGAGAAAGGTGCCTGGGTGAGAGGAGAGCACAGGGAGATGAGAGGCAGTGATGGAGGGGAGAAATCCAGGCTGTTGGCAATGAGGATGCTTGTGCTGTGCAGAGGCCTTCTGTAAAAGCTCTGAGTTCATCTACTGGCTTTGGTTTTCCCAGGCTGTGCTTTGTTGAGCCTGAAATGGGGCTCCTGTTCTCATCCAGATTTTTGCTCTGAAACCATTCAAGTGCTGAGGGCTGGGATTTTTCAAGAGCATCATATTTCTCTTTGGGCTTCCTGGGGAGGGATTGCAGTCATGCAAGAGCTGTTGGGGAGCTCAGTCTTCTTCTGGAATGCTCTCTATGGCACAGGAGGACAATTGCTTTGAGCTGCCTATATTTCTGGAAGGATTACCTACATTTGCCTTCCACCTGAAATAGTGCTTAGTGGCACTTGTGTTTTTTTAAAAAGAAGGGGGGAGGTTTGTGTGAGTAGCTGAGTGCTAGTATACAGTGAATTACCTGCCTCTGCTTAGAGTAAATGGTTTTAGGAGTAAAAATACCCATTTTGTGTTACAAAAATTGGTTCCCTTAAAGACTCAAGGGCTTGCTGATGGACTCCTGGCTGATAAAATCTCTTCCCAGCTTGCTTAAGCATTAAACAGTCTTTAAAGTGGCGTTCAGATGATCTCGTGTGATTTCTTGCAATTATTCGTGGTAGTCTAAAGGGTACTACTAAAGTGTTTTGGTTGTTAAAAACTAGGATGAGAAGTTCATAGAAACATCTTCTGTGCGGGGTTTCAATGAGTTCAAGCTATTGTTGTGTCCGGTTGAGAGTTTCTGGTGTTATTTTTCCCCCTTTCGGAGAGAGATGAACATGCCCATCTTGCCCTCCAGCAGCAAGGATGCCATGTCTGGGTTCAAGGCCATGCCATCCTCAAAGCTTGTGTCCCAGAGTTGAGCATGGAGGGGCGTCACCCTGTGAAGGTTTGGTGTGTTGTAGCAGTTGGTGCGGTGAGGTCTGGTGAATGGCAGTGGGGTGGAAGCAGCTGTTGGGGGGTCCGTCATTTGCACAGCCCAGCCCCCGCCCCTGGTCCCTCCCAGTTGGGTCAATGGACCCAGTGCAGCCAGTAGATCCTGTTGGAGCTCCTCTGTGTGGCATAAATCCCTCGGCACTGGGGATTCAGGAGAGGTAAAATTGGAATCTGCAGATCTCCTTAGATGACCTTCAGGAGCTGTGGGCTGTGGGTGGGGACTGGCTCTTTCTCTGGCCCAGTGACTGGTGTCATTGCTCATAGGAACTGGAAGAGCTTTAACAGGTGAATCTGTCATTTCCCTTCTTCTGGGGGTTACGGGAGCTGTTTTGGAGGTGAGGGACATGTAAATTCATGGTCTTGAGCCAAACTGGATAGAGTAGAGGTGGACTGTAATTTGTCTGACCTCAATTGTATATCTGTAATGTAGTTGTAATCGTCTCTGCCTGCACAATTGACGTGAGGTCCTATTTTGTTTTAAAGGAGATATAGTGAATAAAACCAGTGAATCTAGTGCACGGTCTTTCTGACCAAATATATAAGTATTTACTTTAGGATAAGATAAACAGTACCTTGAACTCACTGGTTATACTGACTTAACTCTCCGTTGCCTAAAAATGGGACCAAGGTTGGCTTGGACATGGGTGCCTACATGAGAGACATCCACGTTTAGTCAGATGAATCACACCCCAGTCTCCTGTGTTCCTCATCAGGTCTCTGACAACTCTGCTGCTAGCCCTTTTTGAAGCCAAGTACAGTCTCTGTCTTATTTATTTATTTATTTATGTGACACAAAGGAAAGTCAGTCTTAGACATCCAGTTGCAGAAGAAAGTTTGTGTTTGAAGATCATGCTTGGACCTTCGAGTAGGTCCAATTAGATGCCTTTTCCTCTTCGCTTCATCCCTGATAAGCTTAGGCACTCTCTGTTTGTCCTGTTTCTGAGGACCACTGCCCAAGGCGCCTAGCATTGCACAGGGAGATTCTGTATCTCATTTTGCACTGTGAATTTTGTTAGCCATCAGGAATGAAGTATTTTTGGGACATAAGCTAACTAAATTGCACTCAAGTGAAAAAAGTGCTCTGTAACTTCCGAGAGATAATATTGGGATATAATCAGAATATAAATATTTGGAGCAAAAGATGCTTAAAAAGTTAGGTAAAAATTATGAGCATAGTGCTATTTTTTTAGTTTGGATTTTTATATGTTTTAGATTTAAAGTTTGAATGTAAACAAATCTGGTTGAATTGATGTGGAAAACATGTTCAAATTGCCAAGTATTTCTTTCAAACAAGAATAAGGAAACTAGCAGCTACGAAGAGTGTTTCAGCTTTGAAGTGTGTCATATTTTTGAACGCAACTCTCCAAGTTTCTGTTAAATTAAAGTGGCCTAGAAAAACAATCTTTTAATTCTGTGTCACCAATTTGATGATCCAGCCCTTCTAAGAAAATTATTGTCAATGTCGCTTAGTAGAGACGTAGGCAATTAGTGGTTGGGCTGTGGCCTCTCAAGACGTGTCTCATTTTGTCCAGAAGACTCTAAGGCTGCAGCAAGCACCCAGATGTCACAGCGAAAACTGAGGATCCAAAAAAGAAGCCTGCAAGTTACAAAGGAGGAATGGGCAAGTAAAAGGCAAAAGCCTAAATCCCATCTGTCCTAAATAATCAACTGCTCAGCTCTGTGCTGGCAGCACAGGCCACCTGCAGTTGAGGGTCTTGGGCACAAATCTCCTGCAGTTAGGTACTTACATCCTTCCTCACACAGGAAGAAATAAAAAATAAAAGGAGATACCTGTTACTGAGTTCAGTAAAGGGAAAGGAAAGTTCTATTTAGATCTATTTGCCTCTTTTGGAGGATGGACATTAGCACAAAGGCGAATAGTGCCCTAGTAGCAGTTGGCTGGGCAGGCTGAGGGGATGCAGGGAGTCTGCTCCCAGGGAAGCTGTTCCCCTTTGTATAATTTAGGAACTGTTGTATTGGGGGTTTGAAGCTGAGTTGGCAGCAGGCCCATTGTAGCTCCTTTCTGTCTGTCTCTCTCTGGCCCATTAATTGTCCCAATACCACTCTGGATTGACAAAAAGTGGGTCAGCCACTGTTAAAGGGGGATTCTCTCTTCAGGATGCCTGCAACCTCGAGCTCAGCCTTGCGCTTGGTCCATGAGAGAGCCATGGCTCTAACTGCAAATCTGAGTGAGGAGGGGTTGTGGATATAGGAGTTTTGCAGGGAGCATCTGAGCTGCTGGGCTGCTGGACAGGGTGAGACCCGTGCCAGCCAATTCATCTTTTAGCTCCAAATGCCTTTTCATAGAGATGCAGGTCTCCTGGGGATTGTGGGGATGTGCTCCTTCATCTGGAAAAGATGGCTGAGTTCCTGGCATAAGAAGGGCACTGGGGTTTAGAGGTCAGAGTTGAGGCAGGTATGGAAGACGGCAATAGCTGTGATCTTTAGTCAAAAAAATTTATTTTTGTATAATCAAGCAGGTTTTTTACCTCTCCTCTGCTAATGCAGTGTGGAATATGAGCAAACAAAGAGAAATCGACGTGGTACACACTGGACACACTTAAGTGTTTGTTTTAAAATATGTGTGAGGTCAAGCTAGAACATGCTTTGCAATTTGTGTATTTACTGCAGCGAATTTTCTGCTCTTCCTGGCTGTCTTCTGTGGTTTCCAGCCTGCTTTCACCTCCACAGAAAGAAATACTGTGTGTATGAAAGAGGCCATTCTGAATCTTCCCTTGGGGGGGGGGGTTGTGTTCTGCTTCTGAATTACAATCTGTATTATTTATGCCAATGTTCAAAATATCTTTCTGATTCCCTGGTGAAAGCATTCTGATCCTACTCCAGCTACATTTTACTATGCACAACTCCCACCAACCATCAGTTTTTATTTCAAGTCGTTTTCCATGAAATAACACACATTGCAGCCAGAATCCTGTGTTGATGTTACATGGTTTTCTTTACAGTTTTCCAGCTGTATTCCTCCTCCCCATGATAAACGGTGTTGCCAGTATTTCTTGTTATCTTAGAATACACATGGTAAGGATGGTTGCTGGATGTCTCATCCTTTTTAAGGCCGTGAAGACGCATTCCGACAAGGCCTTTTCCTGGTCCTGGGTATTCAGGGATGCAAGACGTGCCTATCATCATCAGCACTGTGGAGGATTTAAGAGAGATTGTGCACCTGAAGGTTAAACAGTGCTTCTGTGTCAGAAACTGAATTTCAGCAAGCAAAAGCAATTTCCCCAAATCTTAAGTTGTGTGTCATTTTAATGCTGCAAAATGTAAGTAATGATCCTTGCATACATCTTTCTCAATTAAGTGTACAGTGGATGTCTTCTCCTTCAACTAGTCTGGAGCTTAAAAATCAGCTTAAAAATACTGGATAGAATAATTTTTGCGGAACATAGCCTCAGTCCACTTGGAAGAAAATTAGATTGTTTACACAAGTCTTAATGTAAGGCACAAAGAGAGCCCAAGGTTCTGAGTGCCCAAGGATGCTCTTTTAAAGTAGGTTAACAGGCACATAAACACCATGTAATGGCATAAGGACTCCCCAGAACATCTTCAGAACAGCAGTATTTTATATAAGCCGCTGTTTTCATGCAACCTCAGCTAGCGTTGTGCTGCTCTTTACAGGATGGGGTGAGTGGTGTTGACTTTGGCTGTGTGGGCTTAAATATGTTTCTAATGTGCGTGTCAAATAATTACCTGTTAAACAGACTGCCAATCTGGATGAAGCCAATGCTTCCAAAGAAGATGAAATAAAAGCTTTGGTGATACAGTCCTGCCATGAATACGATCCAATCAAGTAAGTGTTGATTATGTGAAAGCTGTTCTTTGAAGATTGTTGAAAAATTGCAGAGATGTGTGTTTTAACAAGAGACACACATGCATACCTTTTTTCTTTTTTTCCCCAAAAACTTCTAGTTCCATGAAGAAACCCTTGGGTCCACCTCCACCATCATATACTTGCTTTCGTTGCGGGAAACCTGGCCACTACATAAAGAACTGCCTGACAAATGGGGTACCATTGTGGGGGACTTCTGGTGTTACTTAGTTTTCAATTGTTTCACCTTGGCAGTTACGTAACAAATACATGAATACTCATATTAAGAATTGTTTTTCTTGGGGTGAAATGCAGAGGTTATATGGCAAAGTTGCAAAGCCCTTCAAAATTCAAGGGGAAGCTGGAATTATAAAGGTGAAATTTTCTTTCTAGGTTGTAGACATTAAATACATCCATGGATCTTTCTCTGTGAACTTTCATGCATATTTTTATATAGTTCTGTATTACTGGAAATTTTTCTGTTTTCCACTCTTTTTAATGACAGTTCACAGTTTTTATTATTTTGTATAAAACCAAGACATTTTTCTTGACCCCATCTATTGAATATTTGCATGTTTTAATTACACTAAGTCCCTGGTTGAGTATTGATGCCATTTCACATTAGTCACTGAAGGTATACACGTGAGGTATGAATTCAACCTTCACTTATACACGGTGAATGTAGGTTTCTCCAGTGAGTGATTCAGAGCACCAGATTGTTGAAAATATTCTGATAAAGAAATTAAAATCCAATTATATATATATAAGAGTTTGGTTTGATTAAGAAGTAGAAAATTGTGAAGCATAGGTATGGGAGTGTTAAGTTTGAAATGTAGTCATAGGAACTTAGGAACTTTAGAAAATGTACTATGTGTGACTATAAGAATTCAAGTATTGTCTAAAATCAGTTAACCACAGAAACTTTGACAAAGATTTGTTGGTTTGTAGTGTTTTGTTTTAGGAAACTAAGGAAACCGTCATGGACACCAGTTTGTTGCTTGGAAACCCCCTTACCCCTCCCGTCTCGATCTGAGTATCGAGGATTCCAATCAGTAGAGTTAAGTGAGATTAACCAATGATTGTTTTAACATAAGAATATTAATAAGATGGTGTGACTGAAGGACCAATCATTATAAAGGTTAAATTTAAGAATAGACATAGTATGCATTTTTATGTAAACTAATATAGATGATGGTGAGAATCATAGTGCGCAGAATCACCTGAGAGGTCAAGAAGCGGACAAGTGAGGAAGACTGTGGAAGACCACCAGAGGGCTTCTGAAGACCACCAGAGACCTTCACTGCGCTTGCGTAAAGGACATTTACATATGTTAATAGTTTCCCGGAAAACTAATGATTATGTATAATGTTTCTCGGAAATCTAGTGAATATGTATAACAGGTGTGTATTTAACTGTATCGTTAGACAAGACAGGTGCACACGATAGGTGGAGCGATCCCCCGTGTGCCCAGCGCTGCAATAAAGGAGTGCCTGCTTCTTAACTTCTCATTGCTGTTAAGGAGTTTTATTCCGGATTTTGGCAACAAGATTAAGCTCTCACTCTGAATTGTGCTTTGGAGGAGGAGCAGCAGGTTTGTGTCTCTTCTCTGAGTGGATGGTGAGCTAAGGGATATGTCAGCCTTAAGGAACCTGAAGTTAAGCCAAAGAATGTCACTCAAGTTCAAAACTCTGCTCAAGCCTTTGGAACATCCTGGCTATATTCATGTAGGAAAATAAGTATTTCAGTTGAGCAACCCTTACACTAGGTAAAAGGAGAGGATTAAAGGCTTTTGCTGCTTAAAATAATCAGGGAAATGTCATTTTAAGTGTGGGTCTTGAGGTACGTCTGCCTCTCTTTTCTTGAACAGGACAAAAATTTTGAGTCTGTTCCCAGAATTAAAAAGAGCACAGGAATTCCACAGAGTTTCATGATAGAGATGAAAGATGCCAATACAAAGGGTGCTATGCTGACAAGCTCTGGAAAATATGCAATGCCAACTATTAATGCGTAAGTAAGGAACTAAGTGGACTGACCAAAAAGTGAACGAGAGAAACCACGCGTAAATATCTTGAGTGGCAATGCAACCAAGTTGGCCAGCGTCTGTCATTACAAGGGAGGAAGCACTGTCATTATATCTTAACCTGAAAATCTGTGACACTTCCTAATATTAAAAGAGGGTGGTCCTGCTGTTCGTGCCCCTGGAAGTTGGTTAAACTTGTGGTATGCTAAGAATCTGCGTTTCTGCAAAACATTTCAGTAGTGTTTACAGTGGAGTCGTTCTCCTTGAAAGCTCATTTTGCTTCTGTTTTATGTTTCAAAGGCTTCTTGCCAAATTTAACAGGTAGCTGTTGGACTGAGATTTCCTCCCCCTCTGACTTTTATTAAATCCCATGTGTGAAACAGACTGAAGTTTTCCTGTTGCTATAAACTAAGAAAATACTACCATGTGCTGACAAGAGTGGCTGTTTTAAAATGCACTTGGTAGCACTTCTGGTTTTCCATCATGGATCTCCTTTTGTAGAAGCTGTAACACAGATTTCTTCCTTTTATAAAATGTAATTACTCAGAGACTACCTTTGTCCTGAGCCTGCAATTTACATTTATCCTCTGGCAAAGGAGAGGTGGGATTCATTTCACCTGATTTCTAGCTGTCACAAATTATTTTTCTAGTCTGAGCCTACTTCTTAGTTGATCCAATGAATGGGAGAGTTCTGCAGAAGGAAAGTTGTTCCTCCCTCCCTCTTCTAGTGTTGTGGCTATAGAAAAGTAGTTTAAACTAAGCGCCTGTGTTTTAGAAGGCTAATGTGGAGTGAGAAGAATTCCATTTCCTATCTTCCTTTGATAAAATCCAAAGCTTGGAAAAGTTTTCCTTTACCCATCTTTAACTTGTTTCTTTTTCCTTCCCCACCCCTCCTCCAGGGAAACATATGCTAGAGGAAAGAAGGAAGAGCCTCCCTTTTTACCAGAGGAGCCGTACTTCTCCTCCTCGTCCTCAGATGATCCTGTTCCAGATGAGTTGTTACGTCTCATTTGTAAGGATATAATGACTGATGCAGCTGTTATTCCCTGCTGTGGAAACAGTTATTTTGATGAATGTAAGTGTTACTCCCATATTTGTTGATTCAAAACATCACATCTGATCTTCTGAAAGCAGAAATAGGAGATAACGAAATAACTTCGTTACCAGTTCTATTTAATATTTAAGTATACGCTGAATATGAAAGCGCTCTTCTCATATAAAGGGGAAGAAAAAGCCAGGAAGCTTTTCCCCCTTTTTTACTTATCTAGTTAAATCTTCTTTACATGTGGAAGGATGAGTATGAGACGAGTGGCTAACTGTGCAGGTGATTACAGTATTAGATATTGAATGCGTTTAGTTTGTCCACAGCCTTTTCTCTCATTCAAAATTATATAGCCAACTCTGGGGACTTACGGTGGTCTGCAACAAGCGGATAGTTAGGCATTTAATCCACATTCTTCTCCACGGGCGAGTTCGTTAAAACCTTCAGAACTCGAACCTACTAATGTTTTTTTGAGACGTGTTTTATTCATTAACCTTGAGGTTGGGGACTTCTCACTGTATTAGATAGTGGGAAAAAGACTAGTTGAAACATCAAGACACAGCCTATGCTACATCTTCAGATGTTACAATAGTGAAATTTCAAAACTGTATAGTTATTTGCTGCATACTAGAAATTTTTTACACTATTGAACATTTATAGCTTCATGCTCTCAATTCACGACCATATTCACCCAGTAATCTTATATGTGTTTTTATAATTGATTAGAACACCCAAAACTTCCTTAGTTTGGCTAAATACAATTTTGATTATTCTAATTATACCCAGGTATTAGAACAGCGTTACTGGAATCTGAGGAACATACGTACCCAACGTGTCATCAGACAGATGTTTCGCCTGATGCTTTAATTGCCAACAAGTGCCTACACCAAGTAACATGATGACATTTACGTAAAGTGCTTGTAAGAAAAGGCTATTTGTAAAAAGCTGAAACAGAAGAAAATACTAATTTACATCTCCTTAAGCAAGGCGTAATTGAATAAGGCTAAATTTACATTTCAAATACATTATCTGTTGTTGTCACAGAAGCTTACAACTCTTCAGAGACAATCTTGCAAATTCAGGTCATGCTTTTGTTTAACGTGATTGCCTCACTTTCAAATTCAGTGTTAACACTGAAGTACTTTAAATACAGTTACTCTGAGTTACCAGTCATTAGCATCAGTGTTTAATGTGATGTGTTCATATATCTGTGTGTTGGTTTCTTTTAGGACTGATAGCATTTACAGGAATACACAAGTAATTTTCCTCTGTGAAGGCTTTTGTTTGTATATCTGCTGAAGTTTCATCTTACCTTTTTTGTAAATGTTTTTCTGCCTCTAGGCTGTGAACAACTTCAAAAATGGAATTGGCTACACAAAAAGGCTCCGTCAGCAGATTTGGCAGCAACAGCAGCAGCAGCCGCCACTGCCTCCACCACCACTCATGAGTGTTACACCTCCCGCTGCTCTGGTGACTGCCGCTGAACCTTCTACATCTTCCTCTCTGTCAATCAGCAGTTTGTTGGAAGAGAAGGTAAGCTTTCTTCCAACATATGCAGCGATTCTTATATTTTAGTAGAGCTTATTTTCCAACTGTCTGCATTTATTCACAAGGGCTATCAGGTTCCTGTGCAAAGACAGCCAGCAATAGCAAGTTGTCTGGGCCCCCAAGGACAATCAATACCTACCACTGGTAAGGAACTGTAACTTTAGAATGTCTTTTAAAAAATTATCTTCAGATAAACTGAATGGGATTTTTTGCTTTTTCCTCTCTCCACTCCAAAAGGTCATCCAGTGAGAGCCAGTACAGTTTGCTCAGCAGGTGGCAGACCAGGCTGGGAACTGTAAGTATTCTACAGAAATTCAGTGTATTACTACTTGTAAGCTGTTAAACGAGGCCGTAGCACTTAACTTCTGCAACAGCTGATTTGTAATGAAGTAAGTATGCAGAAGATCGTTGTGGAGAATACAAGTGGTCGTTAATTTTTAAATGGCCTAATTTGAATTGGCTTTAACAAAGGGGATCTGTGCTTGCAGTAAAATTATTTAAAATAAAACTCCAGTACCTGACTGAAAAGAGGACTCTGAAAAAGGAACTCTTTGAGAGGAAACCATAATTACATATCAAAATTAAAAACAATTAAAAGATCAGGTGGAAAGCCACCCTTTTGATTACTGGCTGAACAGGGCTGTAGAAATTGATTTCCCAATAGAAGTCAGCCTGCAACATTCTTTTTCTAACAACTTAGTTGACACTGATTGAGCAAATTCTTGGAAAAGTCAACACTGTTATTTTATGACAATTTTGGGTTTCTTCACATTAGTCAGCCCAAATAGCCAAGCTGCTTTCTCTCAGCTGGAGAGAGAGGAGTCTGTTTTTATCTATTATTGCAGTGTCAGGTCAGTCCTTCCTTTTGGTATATATGTGTTATAGATAGATTGTAAGAGTGCACTGTGTTTATAAAATCTTAAAGATAAATCAGAACAAAACCCAGGATCCATCCCACAGATTGTCTAAAATCTCCAATTCAGTAGCAAGAAAATAACAATTCAGGGGCAAGAGCAGGCCAAATACATCATCATGAGGCAACAGCATAGGAAGCGTACATGGAAGAAGATAAAAGAAGTTTGAGAGAAGATGAGTTAATATCTGTGCCGTACGGGCTGCTGGCGGCTACGGCTGGGCACTGCTCTCAGGCTACCGACCCAGCTTCAAGGCGGAAAAAAAAGTGGCTTTCTCTGAATGCTGGCATCAGGAGCAAGGTGCTTTAACTTGCCAGCCCGTGTCTGCAGGCTTTTTTTAGCATGAGTTCGTGTGGTAGGAATGGAAGGTGTAGCTGGTGTTACTTCAGTGAAGGTCGCGGGGTTTGGGGGTTTTCTTGCTTGGTTGGATTTGGTTTTTTTGTTGTTTGGGGGTTTTGTTTTGTGCTATCAATTTAGGGGGTTCAGGAGCTGATTTCCATTCATTCCTCCTCCCAAGCGATGAGGGTGGAAAAGGCTGGAGTGATAAATTTCTACCTGGCTGGAGGCAAGCCGACCTCATGAATCAGACAGATGCATTCACAGTGAAGGCTCATACACCACCCTGATGGCTGAAGGCAACTCCCTGAACTGTAGTAGTGTGAACTTATCCATTGTCTCTCGGAGTATGCAGGAGAAATGGCTTGCAGCTTTGTGAAGCTATAAACAAGTGACAAAACTTGGAACGAATCAGTTTAACTTCTTGTATAAAATTAGGATCTCTCAGAACAGAAGTACGTTGGAGCTGTTCACTATGGTGGAGAAATCATAGCAAGAGTTGGCAAAATATTAAACTGCCAGAGACTTCTCATTTAAACAGAGGGCTGATGGATGAATAGGTAGTATGCCACGCATGC
This sequence comes from Harpia harpyja, assembly GCF_026419915.1. Lineage (NCBI taxonomy): Eukaryota > Metazoa > Chordata > Aves > Accipitriformes > Accipitridae > Harpia > Harpia harpyja. The sequence goes on along the minus strand of NC_068962.1, from coordinate 18,245,291 downwards.
TACTTTTTCTCTTAAGATCTCTTCTTTGTATATGCCTGGCAGTCTGGTACAGTTGAGAGAGAGAAGTAAGTTTTTTGGTTTTTGTTTTTTGGGTTTTTTTTAATACCAAAAGGGAAACAAATTCTATTGGGCATAGGTAACTCTCTCAATAAAACTTTCCAAGTGCCATTTTCCTCAACTTTTAAGTTGTGAGATCAAATTTTCAGTAATACATGCAAGCAACTGAAAAATATCTACTATTGCCTAAAAGAATTTGCTCTTAGTAATATCTGATGCATCTAATTGATGTTGTCCTTTATGTCAATCTGTAATTATAGCCTCTGTAGGAAGAATGGGGCAATGAAAGGCAGATGGTGGCCTTCCGTACACTGGAAAGATCTTGGATGCTAGCAAAGTCTAAAACACCATTCTTGTGTTGTGCAAACTTTCTGAAGTGCAAGTTGTACACTGAAAGTAATGCGTAAAACATGTAGGAAGTTGCTGCTGTAGGTGTTTTAATTTAGATGTAATGCACAGCAATTAAACAGAGGCTTTCCTTCTGTATTTGTTATGAAAATGATAGCATAAGAAGGAAAATATTCATTATGACTATTTTTACTTATGAAGTGGAAGTTGACAATGCCTATAAACAAGGCAAGGCAAATTAGGTCAAGGCCTAGTTACACTTGCAAGTAAACAGCCGTTCTGACTGGGGAGACTAGTTGATAGGACTACAGTCCTAAATACCCCCGCTCCAGCTTTTTGGAAAATGCATAGAAAAAAGTTTGAAAAATGAGCTCATAGAGAAGGGGGGCAGGGGGAGCCCACTAGATGACTAAAAGCCATGTCTGTAGTTGGATAAAGCTACTCTGAGAGAGAGAAATCCATCTTCCCTCAGTGGAAGAGTAAAGGCAACAATTAGAAATACGGAGCTGCAGTAAGCTACCTTTTTAAAATCAAGTGTTGTAGCTGTCCTTTGAGCCATTCCAGCCATGCCATTCCTCATGCCATTCCAGCCAAAGTGGGTCAGATAGATACCTTAAATAGTTCTAAGCATCTCTTGACTAACCCAGCTAATATTTGAAGTTGTCGGCGGCTAAGCGCTAGATTGAGGCGGACCGGGAGGTCCCCGAGGCCCGGGAGCGCCGGGGAAGGGCGGAGGGACCCGGCCGGAGCCGGCGGCTCTCGCGGGAGAGGCTGCCGCGGCGCGGGCGTTGCCGGGGGCAACCGCGGGAGACTGGAACGGCCCGCAGGAGCGCCGGCGAACAGGGCGGGCAAACAGGGCGTGGCGCGGCAGAAAGGGCGTGGCGCGGCAGTTCGTGCAGGCAGGGCGCAGCCCCCCCCTCTTCCCAGCTCGAGCAGGCTGCTCAAGCGGTGGGTGTCGGCCCGGAGGGAGACCCAGGGATGGCTGCCACTCGGGGGAAAGCCGTTGTTAGGAAAAATATGGCAACGCAGACAGAGGTCCCACGTAAACGTGCAGCTGTCCAGGTCTCTGGCTGCAGGGAGTGCCTGAGTCTATCAGAAATGACGGAGGTCAGCGGGGACACCTCTTGTGTGAGGTGTGACCAGGTGAGTGATTTGCTCAGCCTGGTGGTAGAGCTGAAGGAGGATTTGGGAAGGTTGAGGAGTGTCAGGGAATGTGAGAGGGAGATAGATTGGTGGGCCCACACCCTACCATCCCTGAGGCAGGGGCAGCAGATGGAGGCTCCGCAAGAAGCAGAGGTTCCCCTGCCCTCCTGCCACCAGGCAGGAGGGGACCTGAGAGATGGAGGGGAATGGATACAGGTCCCTGCTCGGGGAGGCAGGCGAATCCACTCCCGGTCTCCCTCACCTTCCCAGTTGCCCCTACTCAACAGGTATGGGGCTCTGGAACTTGAGGACCAGGCCAGTGAAGATCAGGGTGTAGATGAAGCCCTATCTAGGGAGGTGCCTAAGCCCAGTCGGGCATCCCCACACATTCTCACATCCTCAGAAAAAAGAAAAAGGAGGGTAATTGTTGTAGGCGACTCCCTCTTAAGGGGGACAGAGGGCCCGATATGCAGACCTGACCCATCCCACCGGGAAGTCTGCTGCCTCCCTGGGGCCTGGGTAAAAGACATTACCAGGAAACTCCCTGGTCTGGTTCGGACCTCTGATTATTACCCATTGCTAGTTGTGCAGGTTGGCAGTGATGAGATTGCAGAGAGGAATCCAAAGGCAATCAAAAGGGATTTCAGGGCACTGGGACGATTAGTAGAAAGATCGGGAGCACAGGTAGTGTTTTCCTCAATCCCTTCAGTGGCAGGGAAATACACTGAAAGGAACAGGAAAACACACCTGGTTAATACGTGGCTCAGAGGCTGGTGCCATCGGTGGAATTTTGGTTTTTTTAACCATGGGGAGGTTTACATGGCACCGGGCTTGCTAGCGACAGATGGTGTCCAGCTATCTCAAAGGGGTAAGAGAATCCTCGCTCATGAGATGGCAGGGCTCACAGAAAGGGCTTTAAACTAGGTTCGAAGGGGGCAAGGGATAAAACTAGGTGCACCAGAGATGAGCCTGGGGGCAGCGTGCCGATGTTAGGGGTGGATTCGATGACCCAGCTCAAATGCATCTATGCCAACACACACAGCATGGGCAATAAACAGGAGGAGCGGGAAGCCATTGCGCAGCAGGATAGATATGACTTAGTCGCCATCACGGAAACATGGTGGGATGACTCCCATGACTGGAGTGCTGCAATGGATGGCTACAAGCTCTTCAGAAGGGACAGGCAAGGTAGAAGAGGTGGTGGGGTGGCTCTTTATGTTAGGGAATGTTTTGACTGTTCAGAGCTACGCGATTCTGATGACAAGGTGGAGTGCTTATGGGTGAGGATGAGAGGGAAAGCCAATAAGGCAGATATTGTGCTGGGAGTCTGTTATAGACCGCCTGACCAGGTTGGAGAGACGGATGAATCGTTCTACAAGCGGCTGGCAGTAGTCTCAGAATCGTGTGCCCTTGTCCTTGTCGGGGACTTTAACTTTCCAGACATCTGCTGGAAATACAACACAGCAGTGAGTAAACAATCTAGGAGGTTCCTGGAGTGTGTGGAAGATAACTTCTTGACACAGCTGGTGGGTGAGCCAACCAGGGGAGGAGCCTTGCTAGACCTGTTGTTTACGAACAGGGAAGGACTGGTGGGAGGTGTGATGGTTGGAGGCCGTCTTGGGCTTAGTGACCATGAAATGGTAGAATTTTCAATTCGTGGTGAGGCAAAGAAGGTGGTCAGCAAAACCACCACTATGGACTTCCGGAGGGCTAACTTTGGCCTCTTCGAGGTACTGGTTGAGAGAGTCCCTTGGGAGACGGTCCTGAAGGACAAAGGGGTCCAGGGGGGATGGACATTCTTTAAGAAGGAAATCTTAATGGCTCAGGACCAGGCTATTCCCATGTGCCGCAAGTCGAACCGCCGAGGAAAACAACTGGCCTGGCTGAACGGGGAGCTTTTGCTAGGACTCATGAAAAAAAGGAGAGTTTATCATCTCTGGAGGAAAGGGCAGGCAACTTGGGAGGAGTACAGGGATCTTGTTAGATCATACAGAGAGAAAATTAGAAAGGCGAAAGCTCAGCTAGAACTAAATCTGGCCACTATCGTAAGGGACAACACAAAATGTTTTTACAAATATGTTAACAGTAAAAAGAATCCCAAGGAGAATATCTTTCCTTTAATGGATACAGAAGGGAACGTAGCAACCAGAGATGAGGAGAAGGCCGAGGTGCTTAATGCCTTCTTTGCCTCAGTCTTTAATAGGGAGACCAGTTATCCTCAGGGTACTCCACCCCCTGAGCTGGAAGGTAAGGATGCACAGCAGAACATACCCCCCTTAATCCAGGAGGAATTAGTTAGGGACCTACTATGCCATCTGGACACTCACAAATCTATGGGACCTGATGGGATCCATCCAAGAGTACTGAGGGAACTGGCAGAGGTCCTTGCCAAGCCACCCTCTATCATCTATCAGCATTCCTGGTCAACAGGGGAGGTCCCAGAGGACTGGAGGCTTGCCAATGTGATTCCCATTTATAAGAAGGGTTGGAGGGAGGATCCAGAGAACTACAGGCCTGTCAGCCTGACCTCGGTACCGGGGAAGATTATGGAACGGTTTGTCTTGAGAGCACTCACACGGCAGCTCCAGGATAAGAGGGGGATCAGGCCCAGTCAGCATGGGTTTACGAAGGGCAGGTCCTGCTTGACCAACCTGATCTCCTTCTATGACCAGGTGACCCGCCTAGTGGATGAGGGAAAGGCTGTCGATGTTATCTTCCTAGACTTCAGCAAGGCCTTTGACACTGTCTCTCATGGCATACTCCTGGAGAAGCTGGCGTCTCGTGGCTTGGACAAGTGCACTCTTTGCTGGGTGAAAAACTGGCTGGATGGCCGAGCCCAGAGGGTTGTGGTGAATGGGGTGAAATCCAGTTGGCAGCGGGTCATGAGGGGTGTTCCCCAGGGCTCAGTGTTGGGCCCTGTTCTGTTTAATATCTTTATCGATGATTTGGATGAGGGGATTGAGCGCACCCTCAGCAAGTCTGCAGACAACACCAAGTTGGGAGGCAGGGTCGATCTGCTTGAGGGTAGGGAGGCTCTACAGAGAGATCTGGACTGGCTGGATCGATGGGCTGAGGCCAATCGTATGAAGTTCAACGAGGCCGAGTGCCGGGTCCTGCACTTCGGTCACGGCAACCCCACGCAGCGCTACAGGCTTGGGGAAGAGTGGCTGGAAAGCTGCCTGGCAGAGAAAGACCTGGGGGTGCTGGCTGACAGCCGGCTGGATATGAGCCAGCAGTGTGCCCAGGTGGCCAAGAAGGCCAACGGCATCCTGGCCTGTATCAGGAACAGTGTGGCCAGCAGGAGCAGGGAGGTGGTTGTTCCCCTGTACTCGGCACTGGTGAGGCCGCACCTCGAGTCCTGTGTTCAGTTTTGGGCCCCTCACCACAAGACAGACATTGAGCTGCTGGAGCGTGTCCAGAGAAGGGCAACCGAGTTGGTGAAGGGCCTGGAGCACAAGTCTTATGAGGAGCGGCTGAGGGATCTGGGGTTGTTCAGTCTAGAAAAGAGGAGGCTGAGGGGAGACCTTATCGCTCTCTACAACTACCTGAAAGGGGGTTGTAGTGAGGTGGGTGCTGGTCTCTTCTGTCAGGTGTCTGGAGATAGGACAAGAGGAAATGGCCTCAAGTTGAGGCAAGGGAGATTTAGGTTAGATATTAGGAAAAATTTTTTTACTGGGAGGGTTGTCACACATTGGAATAGGCTGCCCAGGGAAGTGGTTGATTCACCATCCCTGGAGGTATTAAAAAAGCGAGTGGACGGGGTACTCCAGGGCATGGTTTAGGGGGCATGGTTAATGGTTGGACTCAATGATCTTGAAGGTCTTTTCCAACCGAAATGATTCTATGATTCTATGAAGTTGTCCGTATGTGAAGTAGGAAAATGTCCAGTTTGAATAATGGCATCATTAATCCCTTTAGTCTTAGGGTCTGGATATGGATTCTTTGACAAGCATGATGAGTTGTAGAGACCTTTTTAATGTGTCTCCCCCTTTTGTACTAGTGTTTCTGTAGAGACCCTTGATCCATTAAGTACAGTCCTTACCTCCTGTCCCACTCCTTTCTCTCTCCTGGTTTCATCTAGTAATGCAAAGTAGGGGTTTCTTTCTCCATTTTTCCCTTTCTAAAGCAAGGGTTCTATGGTGCAAAAAAAAAAAAAAGCTCATGCTGCTTTTAATTTAATGTTGTCCTGCCATGTCAGTCCTGTGCTGCTTCTGACTGCAAAGAAGTCTAAGCAGACAGGGCAAGCGGAGGGTTGGAGGCGAAATTGATGCCTTGCTGTGCTTGGAGTTCCAGGGGCAGTAACCTTGTGGGCCTCCAAACCCAGGTGCCTGGTGTCCTGCTCAGCCTAACTAGGCAGTGAGCTAGCTAAAGCAGATTTGAGCACCTTCTACAAACAGAGCTTAACTTGTGCTTCTCTGCATGCTGACATACAGCTCTTGGATTTAAACAGATGTATGTACAGCTAAGCCTCTGAACTATAAAAATCGAACACTGTGTTAAGAGCACAAGGCTCTGCTGGCAACATTAGCTGCAGATTGGTTGATGTTTTCATTCATCCTCTTCCATAAACAAAACCAAGGTAATGCTGAATTTGCTGCAACAACTCTGTTTAACAGACCACTTTGTTATATGTCCTTCCTCTACAATCAACTATAATGTCCTTCCAGAATCAGTAGAAGCACAGCAAAGACATTGAACTAAAAGAAGCCAGTGTTAAATTGTCTTGTTTAATGTTAGCAGGAAGCTGATGGGAATATCCTTAAATCAAAACTGATATGAAACACATTTCATGTGTCCAAAACTTGTGCTGTATGTAGCGTCACCCTTTGTGGATTTCAAACCTTTTCATTTCCTGGCCATCAGTTCTAACTGTCTAGTGCAATGCAAATAAGCTGTCTTAAGAGGGTAGCAACTTGGATCTTTTCTTATATCCACAAATGTTTTTTTAAAAAAGTAGTTGTGACTTCTAAGTTAGGTCAAGTTATCTAAAAACCATAAGCAGGATCTTTTTTCCCTCATTTATGTTAATGCTGGGCAAAAGAGCAGAAGCTGATTTGGAAACCTGTAAGTGGAAGGGTGTTTTCCAGTAACATGATTGGTTTGGTTTTTTTTTCTTTTATGGAGTCTTCAGTATTTTATTGTCTCCCACAGTACTCCTAGGCTGCAGAACCAGCCTCAAAGGCACTATGGAATTACTTCTCCAATTAGCTTGGCTCCTCCTAAGGGTATAGATTGCATTAATACTCAGAAGCTGGTTGAAGTGATGAAAGCATTTGGGGTATGTGAAGATGAGGAAGAACTGAATCACAGGTATAACAAGACTGTAAAATTTGTTAATCTCCTGGGGTTTTTTTAGGGCAAACTTAACATGAGTTTTCTTTACAGGCTGGTCGTTCTTGGTAAGCTGAATAACTTGGTCAAAGAATGGATTTCAGAACTTGGTGAGAGCAAGGTAAGGATTTCTGATACGTTCTTATCAAAACAGCTGAAGCCTTTTTGTTTCTTCTTTTAAAGGGGATACTACTAGGATTTATGCTAAAGTTCAACTTTTAACTTTCTTCTTAAGTATCAAGGAGATGTGTAGCAACTGCCATTGAAATAATGTATAAAAGATACTTCAGATCAAGCTCTTCAAGTCCTTGGGGCACTGAATAAATTTGTGAAGTGGCTCCATCAGTTGATTTGTAGGAGTTAACAAAGCTGAAACAAAATATTGTGGGGTGAGATAGATGGTAAATGGGCAGTAATCTTGCCCCAAACAGCCTACAGCACTCAATCTAGTTTGACATTATTACACTAGACTTGACTTTCGTATGGCTCTTAGATTGTGTTAATTTATGTGGGTCTGCTGCAGGGAAGACTGATAGTAGGTCTTAATTTGTTTAAATTGATGAAATGACTGCTACATTACTCATCTCTTTTTTGTTTTGTTTGTGAGCTGCAAGCACTCACTTCAGAAAAACAGTATCAGTCTATTAGACTAACAGCTCAGTACGGGAGGTAGAAGTCATTGTTTATGGAGGCTGTTGTAGTCTTTCTAAACAACTTACATGCTAGTTAAACTTGCACGTAGGTCAATGTGTATCTTACATTCTACAGAAAACTCTTTTTCTTCTACCCACAGAATCTTCCCCCTTCAGCAGTAGCAAATGTTGGTCGCAAAATATTTACATGTGGTTCTTACAGGCTTGAAATACATAGTAAAGGTAAACTTTTGTTGTCTGGTCATAGTTCTAATGTTTGAAAGTGTCTTCCAACGGTAACAAAAGAAGTGGAATCTCTTTGCAGGTGCTGACATAGATGCTGTTTGTGTTGCTCCTAGACATGTAGAAAGATAGGATTTCTTTCAGTCGTTCTTTGAAAAACTCAAACATCAGGAGGAAATAAAAGATCTAAGAGTGAGTAAGCTCTCTCCTTGATAGACTGTGCAACTCCTACAATAAGAATATTCATGTTGAAGACTCATATTGGTAGTGGTTGTCTTTCTTACAAACCAAAATTAAAAAGGGAATTGTTTCTGAGCACCTTCTAAAATACTGTTTACGCAGCATGAAAATGTTGAAGTCAAGCTTTTGATTCCCTTCCCCAATGACTGTACCTCACATAAGACTCTTTGTGGTTCACTTCTCCCCTACCCATGGTTTGGGAATGAGTTGGCTATAGTATCAAAAAGCAAGGTTGTCCCTAGGAGCCTTGCTTTAACCTTAGATGTAGTAAGGGGCTTGGAAATAAGGTAATTGCATGCAGGTAGAGGAAGGGGCAGCCTGAGATCTAAGGAAGTTGAATGTGATGTGGAAAGGTTTCTGTTGGTACCTTGGCCATGGTGTTCCTCTGGATGGATTTTAGGACCTCTAATTCATTCTCCTCTGGTCATGTTCTTCTCTGGCTACTCAGCCTGAGTAGAAGAGGTGCAGAGTCAGCTTTACATAAAGTTAATAGGAGCTGTGCTGTGAACATGCAAAACTGCCTTGTAAAATCACCCTCAGGTGCCCATGTTGTGTGCCTTGCATATAAAACCAAACTCCTGAGAAGTGTTTCTCTCAGCCTAGTCTTCCTTGTGGAGACATTTTGAAAGACTTCATATGCATAGCTAATGAGCCTTCGTTTAGATGACCGTCACCTGAAAACAGACTCAGTGGGCTGTGGCACAGCTCTAACAAGTGGTCTACAAAATTGAAAACTGTCCCATAAGGTAGCTGATAGCATCTCAGGCATGGTAGAAAATAAAAATACAGGAGGCTAGTGTGCACTGTCAAATGTGGACAGAATTTTCTAGATTTCTCTGGATGTTAAGTAGTAAGATAGCTATGGAAATCTCTTGCTTTTCTTCCTCACCACCAAGGTAAGTACCTTACAACCTCTGATACTGATGGCTCATTGTGCTCTGTTTGTTCATTACAATACATGATCAGCCTCTGAATCTCTTGGCTAAATCACTTCTGAAAGCTAGTATTAGTACCATATTAGTGCTATACTGCTTGCAGCTTATTAACAGGTTTTTTGGTTTGGAAGCAGCTCAGTCTTTATACTGAGTAGTTAGCAGTGTAAATTCTGCATTTGATCGTAGTTTAGGAGAAACATTAAAGTAGCAAAACATGTTTTCTTACACAGTTATCCTCTCCTTTACAGGCAGTTGAAGATGCATATGTACCAGTTGTCAAGTTTGAGTTTGATGGCACTGAGGTAAGCATTTCACTTTTTTTTTTTTTCTTTAAGTGAGTAAATTTTTTTCTTGCTTTGGAATAGGATAACTTTTCCAGGGACCTGTGACTGTGCTATTTTGGACCACAACCTATCCCAGGAGAAGACACTCCAGTAGAATTGGAGCTTATAGGAAAATAAGCCCCTAGGAAGCCTGGCAGTCATGGGAGCATCAGGGACATCTTTTTCTAAACCTGTGCTGTAGACCAGGGTAGCCTGCTTCAATAGCATTTATCTCTAGGATCATGCAGAGTGGGAGCAGAGGCAGTGTCCTTGCTAACTCTTCTTAGCTCTGACAAGCGAGCTTTCTACAGAGGGATACGTATAGTGTAGTTCACTGTGTGAATCATGTGAGCAGACTAAATGTTTTGCTGTAAATCCAAAATGAAGTGGTCATGGGACAAACAATCTGGAAAATGGAAAGTAGAAGTACTCATTTGACTCCTGCCTAGGTTTGTCGGCTGCAGGAATCCTGCTATCTTGAATGAATGAATAAAGACCTGCATGCTGTAGTACCTAAGCAAGTTACTGCTTGGTATCACTATCATGAAGACATTTATTCAGTGACCTTTTTGTGGCCTTTATCTGGTACAGACATTCACAGAATAATTTTCTTGCCTCAGACTGTACTAAACCCCAGATACTTCAGGATCAAAAGGGCTTACTGCATAAAGAAAATGCTCTCTCCTTTGCTGAAGTATAGTTGAGGTGATTGAACTTATGTCTTAATTCTATGATTAATTTTAAGGTCCCTTTTAATTGAAACTCTAAGTCTAGAGTAATCTTTTTCAACTTAAAAAACCCTTTTCCTTTCCCTAGCTTAAAAAGAAAGGGGTGATGCAATGAAGTTTTTGTAAACAAAATATGGAACTTCTAGAAATTTTATGGAGTCTTCTCACCAATAAATCTCAGGAGATGTTATCTATAGTCACGTAATTCTAAATACAAATGTTAACCACTCTTTTTAGACTTGACTAACTGTCCCCCACTAGTGTGCTGTTTGCAAACCGTGTGGCATTCTAACGGTTGGCACTTTTTCCCTCTTAAGATTGATCTCATGTTTGCAAGACTGTCTGTGCCAACTGTTTCTGATAATCTTGATCTCAGAGATGACTTGCATCTCAGAAGCCTGGATATAAGATGTATACGGAGCTTAAATGGTAAGCATCTTTACACATCTTTAAAAAGAAAATGTTACTAAAATCGGTATGGAATGCACATTACACAACCCAAGTTTCTGTACAAGATGCAGAAACTGATCCCCTGTATACTTGAGATCTGAGGAGGTGGTGAGTGGGCTTAAATTTAGATGTTTCGAGTTGTGTGTTTAGATAGACCTGTGTTTCATGTTTATTTGATCGGCGTATGTGCATTGTTCCAGTTTGCCACAGAAACTGCTTCAGATGAATAGGTAGAGCACTTGATAGAGAAGAATGTGTGGTAGTTCATTAAAAAAAAAAAAAAAAAACAACAACCAAATTTAAAATACCTGAAGCCTGACTTGCTCACTGTTTAATACTGACTGGTTTAATTGTTCCTGGCTGTCGAAAGAAACCTAGCTTTCGGAATCCTGTAGAAGAGCCTTACTGAAAATTGTTGGCTGCAGTCTAAAGTATGAAAAAGCTGTTGAGGGCACCAGTTACCTGACGTGATACTGAACGTTATGTGTAATCTCTAATTTTTAAGGTAATACAAAGCAAGTAATCCAAACTTGTTTTCATAGACTTGAAGGATAAACTGTAAGCTATTGATCCAGTATAGCATAAAACTGACTTGTACCTGTGTCGTGGTTTCAGCCCAGGCGGTAACAAAGTACCATGCAGCCGCTTGCTCACTCACTCCTCCTGCCCCCCTCTGGTGGGATGGGGAGGAGAATCAGAAAGGAGAAAAGGAGAGAAAAAAAAAAAAAAGTAACCTCGAGGTTTGAGATAAGGACAATTTACTGGGACAACACAAAAAGATACATTACAACAACAACGGTACTAATAAAAGAATATACAAAACAAGTGATGCATGGTGCAACTGCTCACCACCCAGAACCCAATGCTCCACCACTTCCCCCACTGAAAGCCGAGAGCCCCCCCCAGCCCACTCCCCTTTTATATACAGACCATGATGTCACATGGTATGGAATAGCTCCTTGGCTAGTTCAGGTCAGCTGTCCTGGCTGTGTCCCCTCCCACCTTCCTGTGAAAATTAACTCTATCCCCGCTGAACCCAGGACAACCTGTTACTAGGAAGTTCTGTACTTCAGCATTTTTTCTTACAGGCTGCAGAGTTACTGATGAAATACTACACCTAGTGCCAAATAAAGAGAACTTCTGGCTCACACTCCGTGCAATTAAACTGTGGGCAAAACCTGAGTAATGTGATTGTTTGTGATCTTTAAACTTTTCAGAGGCACCTCATGCTGAAAAAATAATAGCATTAGAAGTCCTTCAGCTTTGGATAGCTGTTTAAATAACAGTTTTTTACCCCCATGGGGTAGATTCTCTGTGTTTTTTAGTGGGCGTAGAGTGGAGAGAAGAAGGGAGTGCCTACAAGACAAGGTGCTGCATTGCTTATCAGCAACCTGACTACAAAGGATAAAAATGCCAAGTGAAGTATAAAAGCTTGATACATAAGGAATAAGAAAATACCGTTTGTGCATGTGACTAGAGCAAGTGCTAGAAGAATGGCAGAACCTTTTTCTTAAGGGAAGTTGGAGTGAAGCAGTAGCTGTAGCAGTGCAGGCAAATTTCAGAGTAGCAGTATTTTGGGAAGTGGTGTGGTAACGATTCTTTTTCTCATCACTGCAAGGACCAACAATTTTGGCCTCGTTGCACTGCAAAAATAACTGACTTTGAGGCTGAAGTGTACTAGGTATTTTATAGATTGTGAGGTTGGTGCTGTAAATTTGAAGGAATATACTTGGGTATTGAAAGACTACAGGCTAATGACAGCGTATCCATTGTAGGACATGGCATTTACTCCAACATGCTGGGATTCCTTGGTAGGGTTTCCTGGGCCGTGCTAATAACAAGAACGTGTCAGCTCTATCCAAACGCTTTGGCTTCTACTCTGGTTAAGAAGTTCTTGTTTTTTTCAAAATGGTAAGAGCCATTTATGACTACTTTAATTTGCAGAAAGTAGTTACACTTTTTGAGGTAGTTCTTTATATAAGATTTACACCAACAACATTCAATCCTACCCTGAATTACATGGCAGAGTTCTAAATGGACAGTTAGTTACTGGCTTTTCTTATACAGGGAGTGGCCAAAACCTGTATTGCTGAAACAACACAAAGAGACCAATCTTAATTTACCAGTATGGGACCCTAGGGTATGTAGACATTGAATTCGGAAGCGTTTAAACTTTCTTCTAAGCTAAGCTGCTGGTGCTGAGCACAATTGTTTTAACAACATAGGTGAACCCATGAGACCGATATCATGTAATGCCTATCATCACCCCAGCCTATCAGCAGCAGAACTCTACATACAACGTATCTACATCAACATGAGCAGTAATGGTAGAGGAGTTAAAACATGGTAAAGTTCTTTCCATGCTTATTAACTGATTAAACAGTATAATTCTTGCTCTATGAAACCACATTATCTGAATTGCTTATATTCCGCGAGGTGTTCCGCCCTTTTAGACCAAAGAGTTATCTGGGAAGTATATCTGTTGCAGGCAATAAGGGACCAGTTTTACAATGAACTGTTGTAGTACCTGCATTGTGTCAAGGGAATCCCTGCTTTTTGGTCTGTCAATCACTGTTCAAAACCTTTATCTTATAAAGTTTATATCATGCTCTGCTAGTCTTAAAAAAAAAAAAATGGTAATAAGGTTTTCAACCTTAATTGTAGGTCTTGCAGTTACAAGTGAGATTCTCCAAGGAAAATCAGACTGGCCAAAGCTCTTTGAACCACAGAACTTCTTTCAGAAGTACAAGTCTGTATGAAATCTGTTATCTGAACTTGAAATTATTTACTTACTGGTTAGCATAGTGAGTTTTAGCTTGCAGTCTAAATGGAAGATGGCATTGATGTTTGTTTTTCAGAAACTGGAGGTAGTCATATGAATTTTGGTAAGGTTAAGTATAGGGAAGATAGAAAAACTGTATGTGTTATGCCACTGACACTTTTTATTAAAAGAAATCAACTCTGATACTTAGAATGTAGCAGAACGCAATTCTAAAGGATGTAATCAGTTTTTCTTCAGTTAATACTGTGCTGAATGCAGGATATAATCTGTCTTGTCTGGAAGTCACATTCTATACATTTAAGGCAGTTTTGGTTTCACTTGAAGGAGTATAACGTCCTGAGCTACGTTATTAATTTTTCTTTTCTTCTAGACATTATATTGTGCTGACTGCTAGTGCTTCTACTGAAGAGCATCACTTAGAGTGGTAAGACTTGCTTTGAATGTGGGTTCAATAGATAATTGACACTCAATTCAGTGTTGCACTTCATTTGTTAATACAGTTAATAAAAATAAAGCATTCAACTGTGCAACTAGGCATGGAATACAGTACCAAGTTAAGTAGACAGTTCATCAGCAAAACTAAAAGCTTTCTTGTGAAGGGAAGTTAACATAAATCTTGCTGTTTCAGAAGTTAACCTGAAGATCTAAGTCATGATGAGAAGGAACAAAGAGGGTTAGTGTGCGTATGCCTGAAGGTCAGATGCTCTGTGTCATCTGGAGGAGCAGATGCAAGGAGTCTAAGGAGACTACTTACCCAACACTACTTCACTTAGGAACATGTTCCTTGTTGCAGAGCCCGAAGTAAACGGGGATTACTTGATGTCATCAGATGTGTAGTGGACGCTGGAGAGCTAGATCTTTTACTGACTTATAGAGCAGTGGTCTCCAAACTTTTGTGCACTCCTGTGAGCAAAAAAAAATATAAATTTTTGAACACATACTTGCAGTATGTATCTACTTATTTGCAAGTTACATACACATTACTGAAGTTCTAGTATTTTCTTCCCGTACCCAGTGGATTGTCTTGTGCAACCCCTGGCGTACACCCCCCCACACACACACTTTGAAGGCCACTGTTGTAGAGCCTTAGAAGACTTGGTTTCATAACTTTTTTACTGGATGTAATATTTCATTTAGCACTAGATTGCACTCAATGCTAAGTTGCTCTGGTTATGTAGTCAGCCTATGCCAGAGCCTTCTTTTCTCCAGTGAAGTGAAACAAGGCTGTTTAATCAGGGTGAAACCTGACAGTTTGCACAGAGCATCTGAATGCTGATAAATAGTATTTACTAAGTTTTAATCTAGTAGTGTGCTCAGGCATCTTGTGTTTAGTGCTGAAAATGGTCATCTCAGCACGCTTGGTAGTGGATAGGTACATTGCAGGGGTGCTGATCTACTTTGTGAAATGTAATGTGAGAACCACTTCAGTTGTAGTTAGAGAAAATGACTGCTTATGACATGACATTTGTCACTGTCTCAAGGGAGATATGCCAATAATAACTTGTTAACCTGTGTGAATGGGCTGACTAACTGTGAATCTTGAAATAAGGGGAAACGGTGAGGAATTAAGGTACTGTAATGTGTGTGGTGTTCTCACTCCTAAGAAATGAGTACTTCACCTGCTTTGCTCAAGTAAGCAGGCAACATAGCTCTGTGTAACAGACCACTGTTCTGAGGGCACCTTGGTTATACTTCAAAGTTTGGCTTGCGCTTTAAGGCAAATAATTTAATTCTTGTGCTACCTCTAAAAGACATCTTCTCTCATGTTTAAAAATAGCTCTAATAGGTAATACCTCTTACCTGAACTTTTTAATGTGTTCACTTAAAAATCATATCAGGTACAGCTTGATGTCAGTCGCAGTTAGGTATACAATAAGGAGTTATGGGCAGAGGGCTTAGAGCCAAATAGTTTTTAATGTGAAATGTTTTTAAGTGAACAAAGCTTATCGTATCTCACAATAAAGATGAGGAAAGTTCTGGCTGCAGTAAAAGCTGATCTTTTTTGCAGTGACAGAAATGGCAGCAAATGGGGCTTAGTTTTGCATCTGGGAAAATGAAAAGCAGAAGATAAACTTGCTTCAGTTTGTCTGCTATAAGAACAAGTTTAGTTCACCAACTCTTGAATGGATTTGGGAATAGATGGCACATCTCTGTTGTTCATCAACATAAGATAGTTTTGGAGAACGTAGAGTTCTGACTGCTTTTAAAGCTAGCAGTGTTTTAGGTAAAAGGGTAAAATGCCAGTACTTCATTTAAATGAAGAGCCTTTGTAGTCATGATACATTTCTTGGGTAGGTTTCTGCTGAGACTGTGTTGACTAGATCATTTGTTTATTAAAGGAACTATATTTTTCAGTTTGGCTGGAAAAGGGTAAACTCTTTTCACAGGTCAATCTGCAGGAAGAATTGCATCTTTACTCAGGTGTAATTGAACAGTTGTGCTTGAGCCTTTTCTAAACTGTTCTTCTCCTTGATCTTAGGGGTAAAAAGGAGTTTTGCTGCTCTTCAAAATGCAGCCAGAGGTGCTGGGAATCTGCTTCTTGTTGATATTTTCATCATAGGTCATATGTTGAAGTGTTGTATCTGACCCCTTAAGAGTACAAGTTAAACTTGTTTACCTCTGTCTTTGGAAACTTTAAAGCTCAAATGTCACTGGAAACATCTCAAACTACAGTGTGTGTGATATAAATTTCCAGTATCTTCTCAGCTGAATGAAACTTACTACTTACTGATTGGTTAGCATTTTTGTATTAGCATTGTATTGTAAAAAGGCATATAACGACTGTGCTGGATACAGTTAAAAATGAGTAAATGGCTCTTCTTATTAGGATTGGCCTTGTCGAATCTAAAATTCGTGTGCTGGTTGGAAACTTGGAGAGGAATGAATTTATATCTATTGCACATGTAAAGCCACAGTCTTTCCCTGGCAGCTGAGAACTTTGTAAACAGTGAGTTTCATTACTTTTCTGAAATACAGTTTGGCCAATGTATTGCACCTTGTTTATATTCATTCACCTCAGCTTACCTGTGAGAGATGTTCAGTTACATACCTACTGTTTTGTAGGTATGAGGTCTGACAGACAAGGTTCTGAGCAAGTAGGATCTTTTTAAAGAAGGGAGAACTTCAGGGAGGAGTTCTCAGAGAACTTAAGTATGGGCTGACTCTAATCTTTAACCGCTGCATACAACTAAACTGTTTTGCTTAATCCCTTCTTGAGAGTAGATACTAACATCCAGATAACTGGCATCTGTGCATAAATGATAGATTTGTGAATCTGTCTTTTTAGGAGTGGATATGTGTCAATGTGGTTTCTTGGAATTGTATTTAGGAAAGTGGAAAATGCAGGAAGTGCTAACGCTGATTTAACGTACGTTATACAGTTGTTCAAAGGTAAGCCTATATTTTGCTCTAGTCTCATAGGGTTTCATTTTTTTATTCTAGTGCAAGTTGCTTCACAAAGTGAATTGTGCTTCCTTCTGGTACTAGCTATTAGATATTTCTATAGAGCGTGACACATAGAAGATTAGCCTGAAAAACATACTGTTTTGACACTTTGGCACAGTAAGTCCATCTTGAAACAAAAGCGTGTACTAAAGTCCTATACCATATACCACATGTGACATAACAGCTCTGCAGATCATAGTAAACACTCACAAAGGAACTGCGATTCATGAGGTGGACAGTCAGATGTGAAGCCAGGAGATGTCCATTTACTGGGTGTAGTTACACTTGTCAAAAACAGTTGTCAGTTGCTGAACTTTGAAAGTGGGAATTAACTGTATCAGGCTCTAAAATAGGTTGTTAATGCCTGTTGAGAGTATTTTTTCCAAAATAACAGTTTGTGTATGATTCATCCCAGAACTTTGAAAGTCAGTGAGTGGTCACGTTGTAATGACATGCAGTCTTGCATGTAAAGCTTCATGTTCATCTTCCATTATTACTTTTGATAGATGTAGAAATAAAGTAATATTGCAAGTGTTGTTAGATAATGCTAGAATAAAGGGATTTGGGGGTGAGCAGTCGTTTGAAAGTATAGGTCTTTTACACAATCTGTTTACTTCTTCCCAAGCTGACTGCTCTTGTGCCTTTCAGAAATGCATGTGTGCTGTCAGGATCATGCCTAGCTATCATAATGATGAACTAAGGAAATCAAGTTACTCTTCTGAAGTGACAAGTGTGTTTGGACAAAGAGTTCTAAACGGTGGAATCCTTTAAACTCTTCATCAGTGCAGACAAACATTTATCCATGGTACCAGCATGAGCTGTGTGTTGTGTTGCTCAGACAACATGAGTAAATGCAGTAAAAGCTGACCTTCCTTTTAGCTCATGCTTTGGGATATGAGAAAAGCACAGAAAAAAGGCATCAAAACTCTTGTCTGAGTTTCAAGCCAGGTGGGGTGACTTCCTCAGACTTGCACTCTTCTCTGAGCTGATGCTTGTCTTGTACGTTACATCCAGTGGCACTGTGTTTCAATGTTGTGGCAAATGTAAATTATGTCAACAAGGTTTATGTACTGCTAAGACGCTAGAGCTAATGTTAAATCCTGTATTTCTATGCATAAACTTTATTAGCATAGCTGTGTGCTCTTAGTTTAGTGAAGGACAGCCTATAGTATGTTTCAGATACAGGATTTGAATCCAGAGAGATTGAACAGAAAAGGTATTTCTTGAGAGGTGTGATATCCTTTGGCAAATGTGGGAGTGACCAGTAGTTACGTGCAAGAAAGCTTTTATCATGTGCCTCGACTTTGAGAGAATATCTTTAGAGCGCAAAGGTTTAGAGGGAAAAGTTGATGGGCTTAAGAGTACAAGGCTCACAGTTTGGAAGGCTTTTGTTAAATGAACTTTATCTCACTTTTCCATAAAAACATTATTGAATTTACTTTGAAGCAACTGTTCATACCACTGTGAATGTTCATATTTGTGCTTTTATTTCACTTCTAGGTCTCCTGTAGAAAGACTTATAAGCCTTTTTGTTTTGGTTGCATGTCCTTACTTTGATTCCCACTCTGTATGTTAGTAAGCTGACTTTCCAGTTATGCTCACGATAGGCTTGTTAAACTTACCTAAATGTGACTTAATTCTGTAATAACTGCTGTGCTAGTATAGCATTTTTTAGCTGTATAGAAGGTTGTTTGCAGGCAGTTAAGAAAAACTGGTTTAAATTGTGGCAGTTCTGGTAAGTCAGATGTCCCTAAAATCCAGTCTGTCTTGGACAGATAGAGTTTTAACACTTGAATTAGTGAAAAAAAACCCACAATCACCACTGTAAATATCAAATAAAAAAATTAGTCTAAATGTTGATTAAGGTGTCTGGTCTCTCATCAGCTGAGCACAATTGGGTTGATTCAGAAATTTGTCTAGATCTATTTTCAACGAGAAAACTAAGGGTTAAGGAGTATTATCTCCTTCAGGTTAAAATCAGTTCAGATGTGAGCTGCATGATTAGCAAAGCACAGCTGTAACTGAACACATAAATGCATATTTGAACTTAAATAGCTGTTATGTATCTGGTCTGTACTGGATGTGAAATGGGCATCTTGGGTCACATTCATCTTGAGACAATTTCTTGTTCTTTATTTGGGCTGGACAGACTTAAAGGCTTGCTGTTTCTAAAGAAACCACATGTAACTTTGACAAATGCCTAATGCAAACATTCCCACTAAGCTACAACACTAAATTTCCTGTTAGTTCCCAGCCAGGCTAACAACCTCAATGTGCTAAAGGATGGTGTGAAGATTGAGGCAGCTCATGTGAAGAGAAAGCATCTCCACTATTTTTTTTGCCTGCAGAAACCTTACAGAAAAGAAAGAAGGTATAATAAAAATTTGGCTCTTCTGGCAATATATTTTTTTGCTTTAATAATTACTTGAAGACTTCATTATTTTGTTGTTGTTTCAGCAAAGCATGCCAGGTGCTACTCAAAATGATAGTGGGCTTCAGTGCAAAAGGACTTCTTCAGACGGAAGCTGTTTGGACAGTTCCAGAGACACGGACTCCAGAACACCAGATAATGCCTCTTCGTTAAATAAGATTTCTAAGTTGGACACTTCTACAGCAGAGAGAGAAAGGTTAGCACCGTAACCTTAAAACTGTGAAGAAGCTGCTTTTTAACTGACTTGCAATGTGAATGAGGTGTAGGATTTCTTGTTGAATCTGTGTTGGTCATAAGCATGTGGAGGGCTCTAATGGCTTCAGGAGCACAGCTGTCATCTCCTTTGGGCACATGGGGGGAGACAGGTTAAAGAAATCCTTGAAAAAATTAATTTAATGTACATGAACACATATAGGAAGAAAGAAGAACGTGATACCAGAGAAATTATTTGGTCTTGAATGTGGATCCCCTTAGGTTAGTGTGTAACTTGAAGCCAGAGTGTTTTATATGTAGGTAGCTGTTCTTTCTAACAAAAATTATGGTTAATGCCAAGCAGTATTATGTCCTAATGAAGTGCTGATCTTGATCACAGAAACACTAGAGCTGCTGCTGACTTGGGGCAGCAGTATGAGAACTCAGGCAGTAAAAGTGTCTGTCACAGCATTAACTTCCTGGGAAGTCTGTCTGTTCATAAGCTACTTCAGCACAGGAGGAATATGTAATCTTGAGAGTAATAGCCCAAGACTACCAAATGTGTAATGCCTTCAGTGTTCAGACCATTTGGTACTGTAGCAGTAGCATTAAAAAAAAATAAAATTGGATGCCCGTGTGGGTAGAGCAGATACATTCATGAAAAGCAGTACAGAGTGCTGGATATACTATGCTGGAAAACAGTGCAAGTACATAGAGACTGACTAAAGAAAATGCTTAACTTTAAATTTGCGGTCTGAAGTTCAGCAAAATGAAGATCTCATGCTAGATTGCCTGTGAGTTTGTTGTTCAGTAGAGCTGTGACAATGAGCTAAGAAGATAGACATTTGTCTTGCATGGAATTTCTGGAAAGGAAAAGTATAGTATTTTACAAACTAGCATTTTATAACTCTAGCATCTGACTTTTACAGAAATGCTGTGTATCAGAAATCTGATGGTGCTAACAACAGAGAGAAGTTACCTCGTGTAGCTGTGCCATCAGTGTCTAAGGGACTCTCCATTCCTGTTACTGACTCAAGTATGTATTGAAGTAGTGGGTGGAATGCAGTCTTTAATTTCATGGCTGAACTCTAGAAGCTCGGTGTCTCCTACAGAAATGGAGGCTACAGTTGCAATAAGAACATTGGGAGCTCCAGTTGGTTGCACCATTCCGGGACATAACACAGTTTCTCAACTCGGATCACATTTTGTCCAAGGACAGCATGAATTAAGTGGGACTCCAATTACAGATCCTAAGAATGCTGCACCTAAACGACCTTATTCACTGGCCCCTGAAGGACCTCGTTCACCTACATCAGAAGAATGCCCCAAAAAACTAGTAGACATAGAAAAGGTAAGGAAGGGGGGCTAGGCCAGGGATGGTTTGAAGTAGAATTAATTATTGATGTACAATGAATGACATAACTGAGAAGAAATGCATATATACATCCCCAGTGGATTCAGGAATCTAAATTTAAGCATAATGATAGTTTTACTAGGATATAGGTGTGAGAAATTGTCTTGGAATATACTTTATAGCTATTAAACAATTTTTTTTCCCCAAGATCTCGGACTAGTGACTGTTTCTGGTCTGGTGGCAGGGTCTCTAAATACTAGTGTACTCGTATATTACTGCACTGACCAATTGCTGAATGAACTGGCTTATTTGGAAGCGGTTCTTAATTCAGAAAAAAAAAGATATCTCAAAATGAAGAGGATATGAATCTTATAAATGTAAAAGTGTGAGCTAATCTTGTTCTGGCAGATGATTTTTGAATGCCTATTGATAGGTGTGCTGCTTTAGAAATCAGCAGCCTACTCAA
This sequence comes from Harpia harpyja, assembly GCF_026419915.1. Classification (NCBI taxonomy): domain Eukaryota; kingdom Metazoa; phylum Chordata; class Aves; order Accipitriformes; family Accipitridae; genus Harpia; species Harpia harpyja. The sequence goes on along the minus strand of NC_068962.1, from coordinate 18,224,192 downwards.
TAGGTTGTCCACTGCTGACATGATAGTGTGGAGTTGCTTTTTAAATCTTGTTTTTGTGGACTCTTTCGATTAATGCTTGATTTGTTTTATTGCTATACATAACTCTCCTTAAACAGCTGTTTGTGTGGCTTGACCTCTGATTTGAGGCAGAGGCAAAGAGCAACTAGAAAAAACTCAGTTTTGACACTTGTAAAGAATCAACTTGCAGAACTGTTACCTACTATTGAATATTTCAAGTACAGATTTCAAGGTTTGGGTAGTAAGACTTTTTGCGAGGCTTGAGATTGCTGTGTGGTAATGGTAATCTTGTCTAAATGTTGTTTTAAGAATGGCCACTAATACATTTAATGTGTTGACTGGAAGCTGTACTCAAATATGAGGGTAATTTTAGTATAACAATTATTTTGAGCCTGCGTATTCTGTTCTTCTAGTTAACTGGCCAGGATCCAGCATTCAAAGATGGTCCAGAAGATGTCAGCAGCAGATCTACAGACAGTGTAATTTTGAAGGGGTTTTACTCAGTGGACTAACTGGAAAGCTGAGTGAACTGTTCCAGTGCCTAGACTACCTTGCACAAATACTCTACGTGTTTGTTGATGTAAACAAAAATATGCTTTTTAGTTTAACTTATTTCAGTCTTCATTTCCCAAATATATTCTTGTAAGAGTTATCCTTATTAGTCTTTTTAAAAGTCTTAACTGTCACTAGCTGAAACAGCTTCTGAAAAAGCCACAAAACCCAACCTGTCCTGTGACTTGGATTCAGAATGTATGTAGACAGGTTAACTAGTCACTGCAAGCACGCTGTGGTTCAAAGTGTATATGAACATGCTTGTATTCATTTGTGTTTTGCTAGTGCATGTACATATATTGTTCTTATCTTAAATTATTTTCCCGTTGGGCACATATACTCCTGTGCATCTGTCACAATGGTGCTCAGCTGCCTCAGCTAGTAGCTTTCCACTGCCTAACACAGCCATGCGCTACACAAGTATTGCCTCCCATGGAGGCCCATAAGTAATTTAAATATTGAAGAAAATGCAGCAGAGGATGCTACCAAGGTATGGAGATGATAGACATGTCCCTTGCCATTGTATCTGATTTTTGTCTTAAGACTGCTGCAGCATGAGACATGAGGGGTTTTTTGTTGTCACTGGGTAGTAAAGCTAAACTCGGAACACATGGCTGAAGATGTACTTAAACATTGCAATAGCCAAGGCTGTTGTGACACTGCTACCCGCCTGCAAGGTACAGTCTTGAAAGCAATCAGCATGCAGAGAGTGGTTTCAGATAAACCCTGAAAGCTGTTTTACATGGTTACATGAAAACTTGTAGTAGTCTGAAGGTCTGGTTCTGTAAACTGGTAACACTGCTTACCCAGTTAAGTGCATTAGGGTTTTTTGAGGGGAGAAATTTTGATCATATGAAGCAAATGTTGTGCTCTCTCTCTATTATTATTTCTTTATAACTTGGTGTTTCTGTAAATGAAGTTGTATGTTCTTCCAGAGTATTTTTGTATGTACTGTAAAATACTGTCTTCCAAAGAGAAATTTAAAGTCTTCAGTCTCTTTTTTTTTTTTTTTTTTTTTAATGCACATGGGATCTGCTTAAAAACCCCAAACAACTAAACCAAATGTAATGCAGGGGGACAGTGCCACAAAAAATATGTTTTACAAAATGATAATGTCATGGTAGAGTAAATTTGAGGAGACTAGTAACACTGTTTTCCTGCTTCTAGTTTTTCCAGGTTTTGAATTAACACCCTCTGAATAGTGCAGCTTGCAAACTGTGTTGACAGCGGAAGTCCCAGTTTGCTGTATGGACAACAGATACCCCTGAATTCTTTTAAAATTAGTTGCTTGGCTTAAACAGCAATTTTGAGCTCTGATCATCTTAAGCATCCACCTAAAACCCTAGTGACAAGACCCAAGAGGCATGTAGCTATCTTGTAAGGTCTTCATTCTCTAGCATTCCCCCTACTGCTAGTATTCCAAACTTGTGGAGAAAGCATGACTATGACCATATACTTACTTTTTTCCTTATTACCTCTGGTTTCCAGCTTGCTTCGAGTGCAATTTATCTCTTAGAAAATTTGCCTTAGTGGGTTTGAGAGGTCGTCGTCTTCTTCCTTCTCCCCTCCAAAACCCCCAAAACTTCAGAGTGCAAGGCTTAGGTTTACTCACAGGTTAAAATTAAGAAACAGAACCCATGTAACTTAAGTGGCTTTTAGCAGAGCTACACCTTGAGTGTGTAAAATGGTTACCTTGGTTTTGTGACCTGTGTTAAAACCATGGTATTTAAATACTGTCAAGTCTGTGTACTAGTTACAGTAGGTATACAACTTCAGCACCTGTGTAAATAAAAATCCATCATGAATTTGAGGGAATTAAAGCTGAAGTAGGTGATAAGATAAACAGCAAAGCAAATATGAAAAGTGGTTTGTAATAGTCTACAACCCTGTGATATTACCATGCTTTTAAACAAATTCTTCCACTCGAGTATTCCAAGACCGTTAAAGGCTGTTTTGCCCTTAAACTCTAGGTCAGCATATGCATTTATGCAACTAGTCTCAAGCTAACCTAGCTAACTGATTTTTTTTTTTTTTTTTACTCTTGCTTTGCAGAGTTATCTTGTGATTGCTCTTACTTTTTTTTTTTTTTTTTTTTTTTTCCCCCTCACTCTTAGGGTGTTAAGGAGAAGTTTAGGAAGAAGTTAGGTTACTAGTTTCCCGGACTTGATCCAGCATAGGTGAGATTACATGCTTTACCTTAATATACCCTGACTCAACACTTGGCCCAGTGCAGAGTGACATCACTGTTCTGGAGTTTCCCTGGCTATTGCAGAAGTTCGATACTGCCCCAGGACTATGCAGATTAGATTATAGCTGTTTTAAATAAAGTTCAAACTGCAACAATTCAATTGAAATGTTTTCCTTTGTTTATGGAGCAATTGCTCTGTCAAAGTGATTGAAAGAAAAGTTACTCATGCATAAAGACTCAGTGAGGGAGGCTCTTTGAGACCAGACTTCCTGCAGACTTTGCTGTTTCTATCTGCTTTCTTAGCTGGTTGCTGTGTGTGTGGCTTGGAGGTCCAGGTGGAAGGGGTGAGGGATGCATGATCAATCTCCTTAAAGAGAAGCAGCTCGGTGTTGAAATTGTGTATGGTTAGTAACTTTGAGCAAGACATTCCATTGAAGGAATTAACGTCTCCTGTGGTTTTACTTGTTAGGTCTAAGCAAAGAAGTGGTTCAGGTGAAGTCACCTCCACTTCTGCTGTTGCAATGGATGTCCCTGTAGAAACTAGAGAAAGTAATAGAATACTTTTTGCCTTAATGAGCCAAAAGCCAAGGGCAAAAAAAAAGTATCTTGAAACTGTTAATCTTGACTTTGACTTCGGGAGGGAGGAGGCTTATTAATACTGCCTTTACATAACACTAAGCCTCCTCTGGAGTGCCCAAAGCCCTATATTAGGGAGCAAAGCTTCATTTCTGGGCTCCGTAGAAGAACCAATAGGTTGCCGCCTTGTTTAGGGTCCAAAGCGTCATGTGTAGCTTCTAGCCCCTCCTTTTTAGTGCCCAAAGCCTCATGTTTAGGGCAGAAATACTCCTTTTTAGGGTCCAAACCTGTCTTTTATTACCCATAGCCTTTTTTAGGGCCCACAGTTTCATTTTTTGGATCTAAACCCTTATTTTAAGGTGCAGAAAGCCTCTTTCTAGAGAGCAGCCTCCTTTTAATGCTCCAAAGGCTCAGGTTTAGAGGCCAAAGATGCATTTTTAGTGTCCAAAACCTCATTTATAGGTTCAAAGTCCCCTTTTAAGCTCCAAAGACTCGCTAGCTGACATAGTATCAGCAAGGCTATGTCTAATAGTCTCTGTACCACTCACCGTCTGGGTATGGGTGTGACTGTCTGTAACAGTGTTGCAGTCTTTTTACTGCTATCAGTGTCTGTAATGGTATCTATATGGGTGTCTCTATGCCTAATTGTACCTGTACCTATGTCTGTACTGGTATCTGTGTGTGTGTGTCTTCAATTGCGTTTGGATCAGTACCTGTATGTTTAATGGCACCTCTATCCGTAATGGTATTATGAGCTGTAGCTGTAGTTGTAGGTGTAATGGAGTGTGTGCTTGTGTGTGTGACCATACTTGTATCTGCAATGCTGAAAGTTACGGTGTCTGACTGTATCTATAATTGTACATATTTTACGGCTGTATCTGCAATTGAAAGCGTGTGTGTCTTTAGCAATAATGGTGGCTATGTGCTGGTTTTAGCTGGGACAGAGTTAATTTTCATCACGGGAGCCTGTATGGTGCTATGTTTTGGATGTGTTCTTACAACAGTGCTGATAACACAGGGATGTTTTACATATTGCTGAGCAGTTCTTACCTAGTTAGCATCGAGGCCTTTTCTGCTTCTCATAGTGCCCTGCCAGTGAGCATAGAATCATTTAGGTTGGAAAAGACCTTCAAGATCATCAAGTCCAACCATCATCCATGCCCACTAAACCATGTTACGGAGTACCCCGTCTACGCGCTGTTTGGATACCTCCAGGGATGGTGACTCAACCACTGGCAGGCATGGTGTGCACAAGAAGTTGGGAGGGGTCGCAGCTGGGACCGCTGACTCCAGCTGACCAAAGGGATATTCCAGAACGTATGATGTTGTGCTCAGAAATCAAATTGGGGAGGTGGTGGGGGTGGGTGGGCAGGGGATAATTGCAGGGGGCTGCTGTTTCTCAGGTACTGGCTGAGCATCCATCGGTGGTGAGCAATTGGGATTTTTTGCACCACATACTTTTCTTGGTTTGGGTTGGGGTTTTTTTGTGGGTGTGTCGGTGTTCCCCCCTACTCTTCTTATTAAATTGTCTTTATCTCAACTCAAATGTTTTTGCACTTTTACCCTTCCAGTTCTCTCCCTATTCCATTGAGGGTTGGGAAGTGATCGAGCAGCTGTATGATGCTTAGCTGCCTACTGGGGTTAAACCCAACGTGGGGCTCAAAGGGTTTGACCAGAGTGTACTAGAGAGAACCTATAATTATTACATCTCTTGAAGAGTTGCTGGTCATGATGTTGACTTCTCTGTTCTCGACATTGCTTTATCTGATCTGTGCCATGCTCCCTTTTTTGCTGTGCTGTGTAGTACTTGGTGGTGTTTTGCCTGGAAGAATTGTGATAAAAGCAGTGGCCTTGATCCTGTTTTGGTATTTGGGCCCTGCATTTATGCCTTGCCTGTATTTTGGGAACCCCCTTACGGAGACACTTCACAATTACATTTTTTCCCTTTTCTCTTCCAAGAGCCAATCAGTGGAGGAGAGAAGGGCACCTTCCCCCTTTTCTCCTGTGGGGTAGGTATTTTCTCTCTTCTTACAATAACTCTTCAGTATCGTGAGCATCCTTGGGTAAGCAAAATACTCCTATTGGTACTTCTCAGGAATATTGTTTCTGGTTTTTCAAAGGTTAAGCAGCTCTTTAGAGAGACCAGCACAGGGATATCACCCAAGGCAGTGCAGTATTAGGTGGCAAGGCACATGGAAGAATCTGGGCAGGTACCCGGAATGGTTGTCACCTCTGGTGGTCTGGGACTTCACCCCTGAACAAGTGTAGGATCCTAACAAAGTGACAGAATGTTTGAAAAGAGCATGCCCTGGCCCTGGCTATGCCGAAGAGACACAAGTTGTGGCACTGTTCTGGGGCCTGGCCTGTGCCTACTGAGCACTATTCATGACTATTCAGCACCCTCAAGGAGAAGAGAGGGTCTCTGGATCTGAAGACACACAAACAGACATTGTGGCTAAACCGGAGACCCAGCCCCCAACTATATCAGGTGCCCCTACAGTTGGCTCCAGCTGAGTGTGAAGGAAAGGTATCCCTTCAAAGATGATGCAAGTTACCAAGTCAATTGGACCACTGCTGAGGGACATACCCAGTATCTGAGGGAATTAGCTGGGAAGACAAATGCCATAGCCTTGAACATACCCACCTCACCGCCTTACTCCTCCTTGCCCCAGCTTTGATTGCTAAGCATGACATCATAACATATGCAATATCCCTTTGGTGTGCTGGGGTCAGCTGTCCCAGCTATGTCCCCTCGCAGCTTCTTGCCCACCCCCAGCCTACTCGCTGGCGGGCAAGAGTGAGGAACAGAGAAGCCCTTGATGCTGTGCAAGCACTGTTCAGCAATAGCTGAATCATCAGTGTTTTATCAGGACTGCTTCGGTCCTAAAACCAAACCACAGCACCCTATGGGCTGCCATGAAGAAAACTAACTACATCCCAGCCAAAACCAGTGCAGTGAAGCATGTGCTGCTCCTGCCATGAGAGCGAGACAACACAGAGAGTGTTCGGTAACACGGGAGGGGCTGCTGTACCCCATGGGCCTTCAATCCCATCTCTTGAAAACATCCCAATTGCAGCCAACCCCAAAACGCCACCTGACCAGACAGGGTCCCAGTAGCAGAGCCCTGTTGGTGCAGGGGGCAGACACAATATTTGGAAAAGGACTGGTGAGAAAGAGGGTGACTGTTTCTCAGGACAAGGGGGAAAATCTCTCGCCTCCCTGCCCATCTGTGCCATCTCCCTGCTGGTGTCACAATGGACCTTCAAATGACATGGGCTGATGTCACGGGGGGTGCAGTGCATCAGAGGGAGGTGTCCCCAGCGCCACGGCAGTGCCGGCACTTCCCAGCGAGGCTTGGGTGCTGCCGGGCACTGCTCAGGGACTCCCCACCGCTGCCCTTCGGAGCTGCTCCGCGGCTGAGAGCGGGGTCAGGAGGCAGCAGGGATGCGCTGGGGGACCCTCGCTGACAGACAGGAGAACGTCAGAGAGGAGTTTGGGGTGAGGAGCCGGGAAGAGTGTCCCTTCTCCTGAGCTGAGGGCAAGCAGCAAGCTCAGTGGAGGGCAGCTGCACCATGGCCATCAGCTTGGAGCTGAGCTGCTTGTTGCCCACACTCCTGCAGCTCTCTACCAAGGGTGAGGATTTGGGGAGCTCCTTCCACAGGGATCGCACCGGGGTTGTCAGGCTGTCAAAAGCTGGGCTGTGGGGAGGCTGGACAGGGCTGGGGGCTGTCATGAGAGCCCTGCCTGAGGATTCCACCAGGCTCAGGGGACAATGTGGCTGCCAGGACTGCCAGGTCCTGGTACTGGGGCTGCCCTGAGTATCAATGCTCCTGTGGGCAGGGCTCAGTCCCCTCAAAAGTGGGACCATTCAGAGCCAGCTTCCTCTGGGAGCTCCACAGCCATGGCAGTGTTTTTCTGGGCTCTCTGTGTACGCCAGCATCTGTCATCCCTGGGGCAAGGAGCTTGCCAAGAGTCTGTGAGCTGTCCAGCCTGGAGCTGAGACCTCTTTCCCTCGCTTTCCAGAGACCGTGGCTGTCTGGGGAGCTGTGTCTGATTACATGCTGGGACAGCTGAAGCTGGACGAGGTGGGCTGGCATCCTGGTCCCCCTCGCCCTGTAGGGCTTCAGTCTTACTGAGAGCCTGGGCCCTGAGGAGCAATCCTTCTGTGAGCATCACAGCAGCACACCGAGACCACCTTGTGTGCCTAGAGAAGCTTCTTGGCAAACCAGGAGAGAAACCATGTCCAGATCCAGTCTGAGAAAGTATTCAGCACCCCACAGGGCTTCACTCTTCCCTGTGGTCAGTGGAGAGACCAAGCAGAGGGACAGGGAATGATGCTGGGTCCGTGCCAAGGATAATCCCTGGGAATAAGTCCCAGGAGTATTCCATGTGCTGAAAATGTCCAGGATCTTCCCTAGCCAAGAGATGTTAGCAAACATTTTGGTGAGGGGAAAGAAGATGGAGAACGTTTTTTTTTCTGAAGCTTTCACTTTTCCTATCTCTAAAGTACTCACTCATCAGCCTTTTGTCTTTTCCCTGGGCAGGGTGTCCTGTTTGCAGGACTCAGGAACTTCAGGATCTTTGCTGTGGTCCAAGAGCAATTCCATGGCAAATGAGTGGTATTTGTGGCTTGCAGACCCATCTTCCAGCTGGATATTGATGAATTATGGCTGTGGGAGCTTGCGTTCCCCACAGTGATTATCCCTGGTGAGAAGGAAGCAGCCGCCCTCCGCTTTCCCCCTCCAGGTCTTGGGGATCGTGGGTTGCATGCTTCCTGTTCCTTGGAAAGGGCTGGGAGAAGTAGACAATTGCCACCAAAGGTCAGGGGACAGCTTGAGCTCCCCCAAAACAACTGACTCCCCAAAAGTTGTTTCTGTAAATGCCCTTTCCTCTAGAACTTTGTTATGAATCTTGCCTGGAAATTTTGCCTGCTGTGGCAGTGACGACATTTGTCCTCTTTGCAGACGATGTCAAGTTTGAGCTGCTGGACTACAAGCAGCTATCATGAGCCATCTCCTTCCCATGTCACATTGTGGAGAACTGTGTGCAAGAGTGTCACCCGAGACTAAGGGGACAGACAGGTTCTTTTAGGGATCCTTGCCAGAGTGATTACGGCACTAAATCATAGTTATAATTAAGCTTTCTTTTCTTAACAGGATACTATGATTAGTATAGCACCAAATTTATGAGTAGAATAGCACAGGATTTCTACAAGCAGAATCAATGTAGAACAATTTATAAGGAGCATAATGCAGAATTTATAATACAACTGAACTTACAATTTCTAATCACCTGGATCCTAATGTAATTAACTTATATTTCCTAATTACCCGGACCCTTTGCAGATCAGGTCAAATCTGAGTACGTGGTTTGCTGTCTCAGTACCAGAATCCTAATCTGGACTTGAAACCCATATAAGAGAATACAAGTCACTGCCTCAGTCCTCAGCAGAAGCAGACAATGGTGGAGGTGTCCCTGGCCACAGGGGTGTCACAGATCTCACTGTCCTGCAGCAGTTCCAGTCCAAGTTGCCCCCTTAGGACATGTAAATGCTTGATTTACAGACAGTGCTCTGTCTATAAAAAAAACCAGGAGGCAACAGGAGGACACAGGAGGAAAAGGAGAAGGAGGCCAGAGGAGGCGGCAAGAAAAACAGAAAAAGGAGACAACAGGATGAAACAAGAGGCAGGAGGAGGCAACAGGAGGAGGAGGAAGAGGCAATAAGTCAACAGGAGTCAACAGAAGGACAAAGCAGCACACAGGAGATAAGGGAAGAGGAAGCAACAAGAGGCAACAGGAGGAGAAAGAGAATAAGGCAAGAGGAGGAAACGAGACGACAGGAGGAAAAAGGTGGCAACGGAAGGAAGAGGTAACATGAGGAGGATAAGGAGGTGGAGGAAATGGGAGAATGAGGAGACAGGAGGCAACATGAATAGGATTGAACAAAAACAGGAGGCAAGAGCAGGCAAATGGAGAAATAGGATGAGGAGGAGGAGCAGGAGGAAGCTGGAGGAGGAAACAGAAGGAGGAGACAATAAGTCAACAGGAAAAGGAGGACACAGGAGGACACGAGGACAAGGAAAAAGGGCATGAAAATGAGGCAAACAGGAGGAGGAGGGGACAGGAAGCAACAGGAGGAGAAGGAAGCAAAACGAGGTACATGCAGGAGGAGTAAAAAGGAGGTAAGAGAAAGCAACAGGAGGATGTTGATGATGAGCAGGTGAAGTAGGAGGCAAGAGTACAAAACTGGAGGAGGTGGAAGAGGAGGCATCAGGGGCAGTAAGAGGCAACAGGAAGCACAGAGAGGAGGACGCAACATGATGCAACAGTAAGAGAAGTGAAGAGGAGGCGGCGGCAACAGGAAAAAATGGCAAAAGGAAACAAGAGGAGGAAGAGGGGAAGGAGGAGGAGAAGGAGGAAGCAAGAGGAAACAAGAGAAGGATGAGGAAGTGGAGGCAAGAGGAGGCAGCAGAAGGTAACAGTTGAGGAGAGGAGGCCTACGAGATGGAGCAAAGGAGAGAGGCAACAGGAGGCAAGAGGGGCTTAGGAGGAAGAGGTACCAGGAGACGAAGGTCGGCAAGAGGAGGAGGATGCAACAGGAGGCAATGGGGGGGTGGAATTCTGGAGGCAGGAGGAGGACACAGCTGGACACAGAAGGTAAAGGAGGAGGTGGCAAAAGGAGGGAGCAGGACAAGGAGGAGGCAACAGAAAAAGGAGGAGACCTCAGGATGCCAGATGAGGAAACAGGAGGCAAGTGGAAGAGGAGGAGGAGGCAATAGGAGGGCACAGGAGAAGGAAAAAAGAGGAGGCAAGAGGAGGACACCAGAGACAAAAGAAGGAGGCGGCAACAGGAGTCAACAAAAAGGGAAAAAGGAGGAGACAACAGGATGAAAGAGGAGGCAACTGGAGGCAACATTAACAGAAAGGAGTGGCAACAGGAGGAGGATGCAACAGCAAGGAGGAACTCAGTGATGGAGCTGCTGTTAGACATCTGCTGCCTCTGGGTGTGGAGCACTGAACAAGGAGGAAAGGACAGCGAGAAATTAGGGCATTATTCTCTGACAAAAATCAAAGCCATTTGTCATAGTACATACTCACCGCAACTTCTCCATTTCAAAGAGATGTATGTTCAGCTCTGTTGCTGGAGCTCTCCTCCTAATGTAACTACTCCTAATGTAAAAGTGCTTGTCAGCATCTGCAATCCCATTGCTAAGAAACCACAATCAAAACAGTGTTTGAGACAGAGGGTTTTTTTTGTAGACCTCTCCCCTATCTCACCTGGAGATAGCAAAGTCAATGTATTTTGCAATAGCAACCTCAATGTTTTGCAATACAGGTGAAGACCAGCAAGAGCATTCAGGGCTGGCACCTTCCTTGTGGGAGAAGGAGCCAGACGTTTGCCTTTTCGGAAACAGGCTTCTCCGAGAAGGAGCACCATGAGATGTTCCGTCTCTGGGAAAGCACAGATCCCCAGTGCTGTTGTGCCTGTGAATAGGCTGCCGAAAGAAGCTGAAGACCAGCAATAGCTTTCAGGGCTGGCCCTTTCCTTGTGGGAGAAGGAGCTGGACGTTTGCATTTCGGAAGACGGTATGCCGAGAACGAGCACCATGAGATGTTCTGTCTCTGGGAAAGCAGAGATCCCCAGTGCTGTTGTGCCTGTAGATAGGGCGCTAAGGGAAGGTGAAGAGCAGCAACAGCTTTCAGGGCTGGCCCCTTCCTTGTGGGAGAAGGAGCCGGACGTTTGCCTTTTCGGCAAGAGGCTCTGCCGCGGCCGAGAGCCATGAGATGTTGCGTCTCTGGGAAAGCACAGATCCCCAGTGCTGTTGTGCCTGTAGATAGGGCGCCAAGGCACCGTGAAGAGCAGCAAAAGCTTTCAGGGCTGGGCCCTTCCTTGTGGGAGAAGGAGCCGGACGTTTGCCTTTTCAGAAAGAGGCTCTGACGAGAACGAGCGCCATGAGATGTTGCATCTCTGGGAAAGCACAGATCCCCACTGCTGTTGTGCCTGTCCTTCCCCCAGCTTTATATGCTGAGCATGACATCATATGGTCTGGAACAGCCCTTGGGTCAGTTGGGGTCAGCTGTCCCAGCTGTGTCCCCTCCCAGCACCTTGTTCAGCCCCAGCCTGCTCGCTGGTGGGGCAGGGTGAGAAGCAGAATAGCCCTTGCCTCTGTGCAAGCACTGCTCAGCAATAACAAAAACATTCCTGTATTATCAGCACTGTTTTCAGCACAAATCCTAAACGTAGCTCCATACTAGCTACTGGGAAGAAAATTAACTCTATCCCAGCCAAAACCAGCACAACAGGGTACATGACAGAGACAAAAGAATTAAAAAATGGGGACAGCTCACTAAACAAACAGACATAGGAAGAAAGTTTAAAAGGCAATGGGCTACATGACGGACAGGAATAACTTAAAGACAGCGAATAGGTTAAAGTAGACATAGAAAGAAAAAGTAAAAAGCAACAGGGTACACAACAGTGAGGAAAGAATTAAAAAACAGTGATACATAGCTTGATAAAAGTAGACATAGAAGGAAAATTTAAGAAGTGATTGGATACAGGACAGAAAAAAATTTTCAAAATAGCCACAGTGAACTAAAACTGAGAAATATAAAGGAAATTTAAAAGTGACGGGGCAAGGACAGAGAGTAAAAAATTAAAAAATAAAGCCAGTGAACTGGATAAAAGTAGACATAGAAAGCAAATTTTAAAAGCAACAGGGTACACAACAGACAGGAAATAATTAAAAAATAGCAATAGGCAGCTTCATAAAAGTAGATGTAGCATCGTGGTTTAACCCTGGCTGGCAACTAAGTACCATCCAGCTGCTCACTTACTCCCCCACAGTGGGATGGGGGGAGAATTGGGAGGGTAAATGTGAGAAACTCATAGGTTGATATAAAAAGTTTAATAATTAAAAAGACATTTTTTATAAAAGTTGTAAGAGGGGAAAAAAAAACAACAACAACAGAGAGAGAGGAAAAGAAAAGCCAAGAAAAACAAGCAATGCAAATGAAAACCATTGCTCACCACCAACTGAGCGATGCCCAGCTAGTCCCAAGCAACTGGGTACAGGACAGAGAGGGAGAAATTAAAATACAGGGTCAGGGAGACAGATGGGGGAAGACATAGAAATTAAATTTAAAAAGTAACAGGGTACAAGGCGGTGCAGAAAAAATAAAAAACAGAAGAAGCTTGTTAGAGAGGCATATTAAAAATGTAAAAGGCAACAGGATACTGGGCAGAGTTGGCAGAAGAATAACAAGTTTTGAGGAGCCACACACATGGGTGGGCAGGCAGAGAGGGAGATGGAGGGAGGGAGGCAGAGGTGGGCCAGGATGTAGAGGAGAGGGTGTGCGACTCACCACAGCTCCTGGTGCCGGCAGGAGACCTTCACCGCCCCGACGCTTCTCTCCCTGCCTCTGCCCCTTCCTCCTCCCCAGTGCCGGCTGCCCGACCCTCAGCCGCTCGGCAGCACGCAGCGGACACCTCAATGCTCCTCATCCACAAGGCTTCCTTGATACATGGCGGCTCACGCATGTAGCCAACAGAGGCCAGGAACAGCTCAGAGGGATCCTTCCTTGCCACAGGGACCGGCCATTCCTTGCTGGAGGCACCTGCCAGCAGGACCCCCTTGGACTCCCCTCCCCAGCCAGTTCCCCTCCATCAGCTCCCTCAGGCAGGCTTGCCCAGGCAGCCCCCTTTACAGCTGGAGCCCCTTTACAGCTGGAGCCCCTTCACACCGCAGGGCCAGCCCCATCCTCAGCCTCACTGGCCACACCTGGAGCTGTCCCAGCCCCAGCGGGAGCCCATCAGGAACAGGGGCCATTGCCAAAGCCCCACAGCACATCATCCCTGCCCCTGCACCTACCCACATCCAGGGACACAGAGGAGGCAGGAAAAATTTATTCATTAATGCATATAAGAAATCCTGGCAGTGAGTTGGCTACAAGGCTCAGTGCCCAAAGGCTGCAGGATGGGGGGAAAAAAGGGAAGAGAAAAGCAGGAGGAAGGACAGAGGGACATAGAGGTGCAAGACAGGGAGCCAGAAAATGGGATGCTGGGAACAAGAGAGGGACAAGGAGCAGGAAAAGGGTGTAGAGAGAGAAGAGCGGAGAGACTGAGCAAAACGACAGGGATAGAGATGGAGGAATAAATAATAGGAAGCAGAGGAGACAAGGGGAAGGGACTGGCAGGACAACAAGATAGAGACAGGACAAGGGACAGGGAAAAATTCTAAAGTGATAGGGGAGAATAAACAGCAAGAATTAGAAAACAGAAACAGGGAGCCAGGTAGACAGAAAATTTTCAAAAAGCAACAGCATACAAGAAACATAGGCAAGAACTAACAAACAGGCACAGGGAGATAGAAAGAGGGAGATGTAGAAAGAAAATGTAAGAAGTGACAGGGTACAGGACAGAGAGGGAAGAGTTAAGAACTAGAGACAGGGAGATGGATAGAAGGAAACAGAGAAAATTTTGAAAGCAAAAAGTAGGTACATGGAGTTGCACAGAGGGAGACGTAAGAATGAAATTTGAAAAGCAACAGGGTACAAGAAACAGGCAAGAAATTAAAATAAGGTCAGGGAGACAGAGAGAGGGAGAGGTAGCAAGAAAATTTTAAAAGCAACTGGATTTAAGAAACATACAAGAATTTAAATAGGGATGGAGAGGTAGAAACGAAGTTTCAAAAGTGATGGCATGCAAGAAACATAGGCAAGATTTAAAAAATAGGAACAGGGAGCCTGATAGAAGGAAACTGTGGTGGGTTGACCTTGGCTGGCTGACAAGTGCCCACCAAGCCACTCTATCATTCCCCCTCCTCAAGACAGGAGGGTAGAAAATACAACAGAAAAGCTTGTGGGTCAAGATAAGGACAAAGAGATCACTCACCAATTACTGTCACAGGCAAACCAGACTCGACCTGGGGAGACTGATTTATTGTCAATCAAAATCAGAGTACGATAATGAGAAATACGAACAAATCTGAAAAACACCTTCCCCCCACCCCTCTCTTTTTTTCCTGGGCTCATCTTCACTCCTGACTTCTCTACCTCCTCCTGCCGAGCAGCACAGGGGGAGAGGGAGTGGGGGGTTACAGTCAGTTCATCACAAGTTGTCTCTGCTGCTCCTTCCTCTTTCATGCTCTTCTTATGTTCCAGTGTGGTGTCACTCCCATGGGGCCGCAGGTCCCACCAGAAAACCTGCTCCAGTGTGGGCTCCTCTCCACAGCGTCACAGCCTCCTTCGGGTGCATCCACCTGCTCTGGTGTGGAGTCCTCCATCGGCTGCAGGGTGCATTTCTGCTCCACCATGGACCTCCATGGGCTGCAGGGGGACAGCCTGCCTCACCGTGGTCTTCACCACGGGCTGCAGGGGAATCTGCTTTAGGACCTGGATCACCTCTTCCCTCTCCTTCTTCACTGACCTTGGTGTCTGCAGGGCTGACAGCTTCTGCACAGCATTTTATTAGCCCTTCTTAAATATCACAGAGGTGCTACCAGCGTTGCTGGTTGGCTCAGCTTTGACCAGTAGCAGCTCCATCTTGGAGCTGGAACTGGCTGTGCCCAACATGGGGGCAAGTCCTAGTGTCTTCTCACAGAACCCACCCCTGCAGCCTCTGCCCAGTCCCCTGCCCCAGCCTGCCACACAAACTCACTACAACAGCGATCGGCTACAGGGCAGAGAGGGGGAATTGAAAAGTAGGGAAAGGGAGACAGAGAGAGGCGGGGCGGGGGGAAATAGCAACGAGCTACAGGACAGAGAGGAGGAACTAATAAAAAGGGAGAGGGTACCAGAGAGAGAGATGGAGAAAAACAAAGATTAGGGATGGGCCACAGGGCAGAAGGAGGAATTAAAAAAGGGGACAGTGAGGTGGACAAGAGGGAGACTGAGAAATACCAAAAACATTGATGATCTAAAGGGGAGAGAGAGGGGAAATAAAGAATAGGGACAGGGAGCCAGACAGAGAGAGAACGATAAAGACAAAAATGGGCTATGGGACAGTGAGGGAAGAAGTTAAAACATAGGGACAGGGACCTGGAACAAGAGGATCTAAGAAAGTAAAAGTGTATCTAGAATACAGGGCAGAGAAAGGAATTTAAAAATAGAGACACAGCGTCAGACAGGTGAGAGCAGTGAGAATTGTGAAGGGCTAAAGGGCAGACAGGGAGGAATTAACAAAATTGGGATAAGAAGACAGATGGAGAAGGACAAAGTAGTGATGGGGACAGAGGATGAAAAAAAGAGGGATGGGACAGGACAGAAGTGGAGAGAGAAAAAGAAAACAGAGAGGCAGAACAACAGAGAAAGAGGGGGACTTGGAGAACAAGAGAGGGAGAAGTGCAGGAAGAAAAAACAAAAAAATTAAAGCAGTGAGAGAAAGAGAAGGTGGGGGCAGGGAAGGACCAGGATACAGAAGAGGGGTGACACAGCCCCAGGGGTCCAGGACTCACTGTACCTCCCGCTCTTGGAGCTGCTGCGAGAATTTGACAGTTCAGACATGTCTGTCTCCCTCTCCCTTCCTCCTCTGTAGCTGCAGTCACTTGACTGTCATCCACCTAAGAAAATAGATTGGTATCTTACAGCTCTTACAATATGAGGCTTCCTAGAAACACAGCCTCACATGCACACACACTGCATGGCTGTACTGTGGTTCTGGTTACGCGTACAGACCCTGCCACGCATGTTGGTGATCGGATCTGCTGAGGACTACACTAAGAAGGATCCATCCTCACCTGGAGAGGCAGGCTGTCTCCTGTCTGCAGCTGCTGGTTGGATCCCCTTTATTTTATTCTTCAGCAGCTTTACCCTTCTGCGGCCTCTCCAGCTTCAGCTTCAGCAGCTCCTGTCCACCGACAATAAGCGTTCCTCCTGCCACTTTTTCCTCCCGCGCCGCGAGGAGAGGGAGGCCAGGCAGGGACAGCCCACGCCAGCCCGAGGCTGCTGCAGCCAACGGCATCCCCAGGGGACGGACGGACAACCGCACCCACAGCGCGGCCTCCGGGAAAGAGGCAGCGGTGACCCCCGTTACCGCAGCCCCTCCGTCCGCGGGGGCTTCCGCAGGCGCCGCTCGCTCCCCGCGCCGCTGCTAACGGCGCCCACGCTAAGGGAGACTCGAGACCACCGCAGGGCCAGCCTGCTGCCCTCACCACAGGGCGCGGGGCTGCCTGCGGCTACAGCGCCGGCTTCGGGGCAGGGGCCGGAGCTGGGGGCAGCCGCACGGGCCGAGCGGGGCCGGGGGAGCTCTGGCGACTCGGGCAGGCGCCCCGCCGGCCGCGCCTGGGGGTGCCCGCCTCCGTCCCCTCTTCCCTTCTACCGGCTCTCTCTCGGGGAACTCCCCGGCGCTGCCCCGGCCCGGCTCGCCCCCGCCGGAGGGGATCGCTCGCCTCACCCGCGGCCCCGGCGCTCGCCCCGCGCCCCGCCGCGCTGCTCCCGGGGACCGCGCATGCGCCGGCCGCCGACGGCGGGCAGGAGGGGCCAGAGCCGGCGCGCGGACGCCGGGCTGCAGTGCCGCACTTCGGCCACAAGGCGGCAGCAGCGAGGGCGGCCCCGGCGGCGCCCGCCGGTCCCGCGCTGCCGTTGCCGTCGGACGGCGCGGGCAGGACCGGGGCACCGCCGCGCGTGCGCGGCTCCCAAACGGCAGTACCGGCCTGCGGCCGCCGGGCGGCAGCGTCCCCGTAACGAGCCTTTTCCGAGCGTCGGCTGGATGAGGCGCGACTGACAGCTCGGCCCAGTAGGGACCAGCCACAGGCGGCAACTGCTTACTGGGGGCACCGGGCCTACACTGCCCGGCCCTTTCCGCACTCGCAGCCCGGGCAGTCCTCTTCATTGCCTCCGTTCCGAAAAGCATCCAAGGGCTGGAGCCTTTACAGCAGTCAAGCGCAAAGAATACACAATTTGGGTGGGTGCTTCTGCCCCTGCCCCACAACCCCTTGCCTAGAGAGGAGAAGCAGCTGTATTGGCTTTGTGTGGCAAGGTTTTGGTAGCAGGGGGGTTACAGGGGCGGCTTCTGTGAGAAGCTGCTGGAAGCTTCCCCTGTGTCCGACAGAGCCAATGCCCGCCGGCTCTGAGATGGACCCGCCGCCGGCCACGGCTGAGCCCATCAGTGATAGTGGTAGCGCCTCTGTGATAACATTTTTAAGAAGGAAAAAAAGTTGCTGGGACAGACAGAAACTGCAGCTGGAGAGAGCAGTGAGAACATATGAGAAAAACAGCCCTGCAGACCCCCAGGTCAGTGAAGAAGGAGGGGGAGGAGATGCTCCAGGCGCCGGAGCAGAGATTCCCCTGCAGCCCGTGGGGAAGACCACGGTGAGGCAGGCTGTCCCCCTGCAGCCCAGGGAGGTCCACGGGGGAGCAGATCTCCACCTGCAGCCCGGGGAGGACCCCACGCCGGAGCAGGTGGGTTCCCAAAGGAGGCTGTGACCCCGTGGGAAGCCCGTGCTGGAGCAGGTTTCCTGGCAGGACCTGCAGATCTGTGGAGAGAGGAGCCCACGCTGGAGCAGGTTTTCTGGCAGGACTTGTGACCCCACGGGGGACCCACGCTAGAGCAGTGTGCTCCTGAAGGACTGCACACCGTGGAAGGGACCCATGCTGGAGCAGTTTGTGAAGAACTGTAGCCTGTGGGAAGGACCCACGCTGGAGAAGTTCGTGGAGGACTGTCTCCGTGGGAGGGACCCCACACCAGAGCAGGGGAAGAGTGTGATGACTCCTGCCCCTCAAGAGGATGAAGCAGCAGAGATAATGTGTGATGAACTGACCATAAACCCCATTCCCCTGCACCACTGGCAGGGGTAGGTAGAGAATCCAGGAGTGAAGGTGTGCCTGGGAAGAAGGGAGGGGTGGAGGGAAGGTGTTTTGAGATTTGGTTTTATTTCTCATTACCGTACTCTGGTTGATTGGTAACACATTGAGTTAATTTTCCCCAAGTTGAGTCTGTTTTGCCCATGACAGTAATTGGTGAGTGATCTCTCCTGTCCTTATCTCGACCCACGAGCCCTTTGTTATATTTTCTCTCCCCTGTCCAGCTGAGGAGGGGGGAGTGACAGAATGGCTTTGGTGGGCTCCTGGTGTCCAGGTCAGGTGGCGTCCAGCCAGGGTCAACCCGCCACAGCAGCACAGGGAACCTGCGAAGGGGGGGGTGCCCTGGAGCAAGCCCCAGGGACCGCTGTAT
Organism: Harpia harpyja; assembly: GCF_026419915.1. Lineage (NCBI taxonomy): Eukaryota > Metazoa > Chordata > Aves > Accipitriformes > Accipitridae > Harpia > Harpia harpyja. The sequence continues at coordinate 18,205,685 of NC_068962.1, read as the reverse complement.
GGGTCTGCGTGAGGCATCAGGGTTGTGGGAGTAAGAGCAGAGAGTCAACAGATGCTGGCGAGAGATTTTAAAAAATAAGGCAACACAGGTGACATCCTGAAGGCAGGCCAGAAGAGACCAAAAGCTGCTTTGTGCCAGAGGGTCAGCTCTGTTTAGCAGGAAACAGCGCATCAGAGCAGACCAGATGCAAGTGGCTGATCTGCAAATGAGTGATACCCTGGTGATGCCCTGGGGCTCTGCTGTGGTGTTTGCACCTTTCCTCACCTCTGTGCTATCAGCACTCTGCTCTCCTAACCCTGCACATACACAAGGCTTCCTATGCAGGGCTTGTCACTTAGATAAGACACCCTGCCCTCCAGCATGCAAAGTAATTAGACATGAAGCAGGGAAAGCAAAGAGGCGTGTTGGGATATTAGATGTCCTCAGCAGATGACCGTAGAGCCCTGGAAGTTCCATCTTTGCTCTGTACAGGAGTGTAGCTCTGCACTCCTTGCCGCTCCTGCCAGCAAGCGTCACAGTTGCATTTTGCTGCCTACAACATGCAATACTTAGTAGGCTGGATAGGCCATTTGGCTGGACAGGCCGTTCTGCCAACGTGTCAGGTGAGCACTTGAGTTCCTTTGGCTGCCTAATTTGCCTCCTTAAAACAAACACTTCAACACTCAGTTTCTTTAATTCAGATCCCTCTAAAGATCTCCTGGCCTGCAAGCCATTTTCAGCTAGCAACACAGCTGAAATACAGTGCTGGTAGAAATCTAGCTGTCATCTTGCTTTGACATCAAAAGGCTTTTGTAGAACCCCTGATTGTTTTGGCATCAAGACCGCAAGGCAAGATATATGCCTCTACTTGAACAAGCAAGACACCTGCCAAAAAGCTGTGCACAGTGCTATGTGGCTGCCTGTGACCAACACCTTTTTCTGCTAAAACCAGAGCACAGTTCTCTTGTGAAGAGCCATTGGCAGTGCAGAAAGTACCTCGGCTTTTGCTGCACCAGGTCCTCAGAGGACAGTGTCTTAGTCTGACTGGAGCGTGCAGCAGCCTGTTGTCATCCCAGCCCCTTGCCCTTGAGAACGCGGCTGCCTGTAGCAGCGGCAGAACCAGTGCTGCCCAAAGGGAAAGGAATGACTTGGTGTAAAGCTCTCCAGGGTCCCTGTGTCCCGTGCAGAGTGGATGACCTCCGCAGCCTGTACACAGGGCCAAGCTGACAACCTGAGGAGGCACAGGGTGTAGCAGTTTCTGCAACAACTGTACTTTCCAGCCTAGCTGGACAGAGTAAGAGGTGAGAGAAAGGGGCCTGCTGGGTCCCTCAAGAGGCAGAATTGCTGTAGATTGTGCAGTGGCTGTTTCGCTCTTTGCCTTTGGCCAAGTTACTTCCCAGTGGTTGGGAGACAGGAATGCTTGCAGGGCACGAGTGCTGCTGCTTACAGAGCAAAAGGTGCTATAAAACAGCAACGAAGAACAAGGATGGCCTATCAAGATGGTAGAAATAACATGGAGAACCTCAAGCTTTAGCCAAGCAGAACCTTTTGTTATGGTTTAACCCCAGTTGGCAACAAAGCCCCACACAAGCACTCACTTGCTCCCCCACCCCTGGTGGGATGGGGGAGAGAATCAGAAAGGCGAAAGCAAGAAAACTGGTGGGTTGAACAGCCCCCCTGCCAACGTCCCCCCTAGTTTTATTACTGAACATGAATGTCATATGGTCTGGAATATCCCTTTGGTCAGTTGGGGTCAGCTGTCCCTCCTGGGTCTCCTCCCAGCTCTCTGTGCACCCCCAGCCTGCCCACTGGCGGGCTGGTGTGAGGAGTGGGGTGGGGTGCAGGGAAGGGGGGGGTGTTGCGGACACATATTTAGCTAACGGTCGCAAAAGTATTCCAGACGCCTTTAGAAGGCCTTGAACAGAATAAACAAGAAGACAAAAAAAGAAAGATGCCAATTAGAAGAACACAGGTGCACATTCCAAGATAAAGGGAACTTGGCACGAAGAACCTCAATTCGGCAGTTTGTCTTAACCAATTAGGCTGAGACAAGTTTCGCATGTTTTAGATAGTATAACCAATTGTGTCCTATGTTTAGGCGCGTGTACAGAGTTAGTATAACCAATTGTGTCCTATGTTTATGCGCGTGGACAGAGATAGTATAACCAATTATATTTTAGCTTTTGGCGCGTGGACAGCTGATGTTTAGCTTGACAAGGTATATAAGCATGCTATTTGGGCAATAAAGGGAGAACAACTTTAACCGTATCAGTGTCCGGTTGTTACTCGGCTCACGTCTCCAGATGGTTCCCTGCTACGGGGGGGGAGTTTGGGTGGGTGGCAATGGGCAGGTGGGGGGGTGCAGGCAGCACCCCAGAGGTGTGGAGACAGAAGGGTTATGTGGGGGTGGGGGGTGGAATATAGAGGGGCACAAGGTAGAAGGGCAGCAGATGTGGGGGGGTGTCACAGAAAAAAAAAAGAAACTTGCACGGGGAAAAACTCACCTTGAAAGCAGTTGGGGCAGAGAGACAAGGGGAGATGGACACGGATAGACGGGGGTGGGGGGGGAGATGGACAGAGAGGTATGCGTGGTAAAATCATGCCTGGGGGACACGCCTAGAATGACCTACCCCAGTGGGTCCACCCAGGATAATCCACAGCAGGTAACTCACCTGGGATAACCTGCAACAGAGAAGCCACACTGTCTGCGCCACGGAGCGTGTGTGGGGAGAGCGTGCCAGAGGATGGTGCCACATCTCTTGCTCAGGCTCTGCTCTGCACTGTTCCCCCTCTGTTCCTGTGCTGGGACGGGCTCCCCAGGGCACAAACATCCCCAGTCCCTCTTGGCCCCAGACTCTCCCCACCAGACAGCCCTTGCTGCTGCACCTGCAAGGCACCCACTGCAGACAGAGCCAGGAGCCTCCAGACACAGGGCTGGCCCCGTACCATCACTATGCTGAATGACCTGCAGGCAGCACTGGGGGGCATCTCCTGAGCAACACGAGATGCTTATGACAACACATCTGAAAAGCAAAAAAATCCCAAATTGTATTCCAGCATTATTAAAAAAATAGCACAGGAGAAAGGAGAGGAATTCAGTCAGAATAAGGGATAGGATAGTAGTTGAGCTAAAGGAGGACTCTAGGTGAACAGGTCAGCTCGAAATACAACACATCCTTTAAAAGTTAGAGCAATTTGAACTCTTAAAATCAATATTAAGACTAATTGATATGATTTTGAACATGTTCTGATGTCTCCCGGGTAAGTCCCCAGATACAGGCAGTGAATAAACTGCAGCTCATCTGAATTGTTCAGGTTGTCACTCACTGCCGCTCTTTGCCAAGTGCTTTATGTGCCTTCTCTTATCACCTGTGTAACTAACTGCCACGTAAATGAGGCCCATACGTGAATATCACAGGAGATAGTCTGAACAAATGCCAGAAGCACAACTGTTCATGCGCCAGAGGGAACTACAGCTCTAGAATTCCTCCATGAGACATTATATTGCTTGCCTTCTGGAAATTAATTTTTAAAGAAATTGCAGTTTCAAGTGATTTTTAAATGGCACTGCAACCACCTTAATTAACACTGTAAACGTTAAATGATCCCTTCTTTCCCATGTAAACTATGTGATACAGAAACTCAGTGGCTCACACCACAGTGTGAGATGCTGTTGTGGTTTAACACCAGCCAGCAACTAAGCACCACGCAGCCACTCACTCACTTCCCCCCCACCCAGTGGGATGGGGGAGAAAATCAGGAAAAGAAGTAAAACTCGTGGGTTGAGATAAGAACGGTTTAATAGAACAGAGAAGAAGGAACTAATAATGATAATGATAACACTAATAAAATGACAACAGCAATAATAAAAGGATTGGAATGTACAAATGATGCGCAGTGCAATTGCTCACCACCCGCCGATCGATGCCCAGTTAGTCCCCGAGCAGCGATCCCCCCTGCCCCGACTCCCCCCAGTTCCTATACGAGATGTGACATCACATGGTATGGAATACCCCGTTGGTCACCTTGGGCCAGGTGCCCTGGCTGTGTGTCCCCCCAACCTCCTGTGCCCCCCCCCCAGCTTTCTCCCTGGCTGGGCATCAGAAGCTGAAAAATCCTTCACTTTAGACTAAGCATTACTTAGCAACAACTGAAAACATCAGTGTGTTATCAACATTCTTCTCATACCTAACTGAAAAACATAGCACTATACCAGCTACTAGGAAGACACTTAACTCTATCCCAGCTGAAACCAGGACATATGCTAATATAGTTTTATTTTAAAATATGGCCAAAATTCCTGCTAGTATAAAACCTACTACAGTTCTTCCTACAAGAATAAATTCTTTCCCTTGGAATCTGTTAGATGAATGTGATATACAAATATGTGTCTTTATGCTACTCAAAGCAAGAATGTGGGGAGGAGAGATTATAATCCTATCTATCCACAAAGCAGTCATTTATACTATTGAAAAACCTTGAAGATTTATGCATAAGGCCAATGTAATGGTGTTGGGTTTATAAATATATTTAACACATTCATCTGTCTTAGATTTGTACTTAAGATTGTAAAAGATTGTGAAAACAATGGTTTTTAAGAGGGTGTATTAAGCCTACTGCAATAGCAAATGAGCCATAAAGCTTTTATCTGGGTGGGATCATCCAAAGAAATCTTAAAGGAGCAGGGAACTGACTTTACTGCCTTCCTTCATTATATACCAACTTAACAGAACACTGGAGATGCGACAGTTATAGGAACAAGGGGGAACATAGTTGAAGGTAGGCATTGGTAACATCAAACCCATTGGGGTTCTTGGAAAGGTCTAACCTAGTCCTGACACAGATATTAAAAAATGTGTAAGACATGAAACAGTCTTGGAAAGAGCAGCTATTGATACCGAAAAGCCGGTTGAAGAAACTCTCTAAGACTCGTTTTGGAGTTTATGAAAGCAGGCATTCTTTATTGCAGCGCTGGATGCACGGGGGATAGTTCCACCTAGCGTGTATGCCAGAGCTTTAGCACAAACAGGTTATACAGAATAACTAATTGCATATTAATCAGATTAGTATATATATACATAAAAATAATTGCAACTGATTATCTCAGTACTGCCTACATCCCATCATGCGCAATGAAGGATCCATTTGAGTCGAAGGGCTGCTTTTGCGACCACCGACCCATTTGAAGTTCTTGTTGGATGTCCTTGAAGTCTTTATTCTTGTCCTTGTTCTTTGATCTTGAAGCTTAACGCAGCTTCAATCACATGTGGTCAGTTTCAACATTGTTCTCATCTAGTGTACAGGAACATCTAGTCATAAGAGCAAAGAACTGCAAAACTTATGAGTAACTACCTCCACCAGTTAATTGCTTGGCTATACTTTTGTCTACTGTTTCAATTGTAGTGTTAGTATAAGATTTCTAATAATTATTTACCAAATCTCACTTTTACAGTCACCTAGCAGCAAACCAGTTTCCACGGCTGGTACAAAATATTAAAACCATCAAAATATTTAGACATACCATACAGAATGTATGGAAATATGCTATCACTATGAGTCCTTTCTTTGTGTTACAGGAGGAGCCACAATGTTTTGAATGGCTTTATGCTTTGACAGAATAGAAGTCTATACAGACTACAGCCTGGAGATACTCTAAATGTAACACATGCCACATGGGAGGAAAACCCTCTGATATCTAAAAATGTCTTCAGTTAGGTATGTCTTGTATCTGAGAGAAACATAGAACTAAATAAGGCAGTTGGGTTTGTCATTTCATTAGGCTGAAAAAAACACTTTATTTGGATGCTCCTGCAGTGCATTAGTTTCTCAGGGAGAGGCTGTTCTCATTTAAACTAAGAAGCTACAAGGCCACAGGTGGACACCCTCTTATTGATTGTACCAAAAAAAAGAGGTCACTGCCCTTAGTTTTTCACCACTATCAGCAGTTCCTTACCATCACCTCTCTGCCTCAGGCAATCACCCCATGGAGGCGACAGTTCAGCCACTGTAATTAGTTTCAGGTGAAACTGAAGTTAAGCTGAGCCTGATTCTGCCTGAAGTATGATGTCAGGGTATACTCGAACAAACCAGAGCCAGCAGATTTCTATTAATCAAGCAGTAACGAGCACCAGGGGCTGTTACCTTGCTCATCACAAGAGACCTGTCCAGAGGAGAACCTCTGCCAAAGCCCAGGAATGGGCACTGTGATCTGTGGCCAGCAGCGAGGCCACTCTCTGGCTTTGGATCTTTAATTGCCTCCTGCAGACTTCTCCCTTTCATTCAGCCTTGTATGGTGCAGTCTAACAGGAGACTCAAGCTTTTGTGGAAGAAAAAAATTCCAACAGCAGCTGCCTACTATGTTCTGCTGGTGGTAGCAGAATACCCTGCAAACTTTGTAATTAATGAAAACGGGACTAACAGAGCTGTAATTATACCTCAAAACCTTGCTGCAGGGGTTCTGGCAACAACTCCCTTCATTCCATGTTCTGGTTAGATGTCTAACTGATGCTTTCTTTCGTTCCTAGCTGTGCTCTAAAACCTTGCTCAGGTCTGCCTATGTTACATGTTGGTCAATACAGTTTTTTTAGAACTTCCCAGCAGCCTCTGTCAATCAATTCCAACCCAAGAGTCAATGAGCAGAGACTAAGATAAGTAATGCCGCAGAATTTAACAACAGGTTTTGTTGGAAGGGTGTAACAGAAACCAAAGAATAATTTATTGTAGGCAGTCATGAGTAGTAAAAACAAGTACCAGGAAGTGGTTTTATCGTAATATGTACAGAAAAAACTACTTTTCACAGAGAAAAAAGAGCTTGCTTTTATAGCTTCTTATTCAAATTACCTGATGTACAGCACAATGTATTTTGACTTAGGCTTCCAGCCGCACTCATTATCTTAGTTTTGAAACTCCAGGTTAATTTTCATTTGTTGTAATGAACTCTTGAACAGAATAGGCATTTGTTGAACGTACTTGACACTTCTGTCCTCTTTTTTTGTTCTTCTTCCTACCTCTAAACACAGTTATTGAACCTGATGATATATCCTTCCCCTCTATCTCCCCATTTACGATGCCTTATAACATAAAGAACTGGCAATGATTGTTTACTGCTCAAAATCCTTGTTATTAAATAGATTCTCCTTTTTTGTTACAACTCTTCCTGTCTTTATTGAGTACCTGTCATTCAGAGAAATCTTCAACTATTTTATATCAACTAGGATTCATAACACTCTCAGAAGCGTGGTTATGAACATTTTACCAGTCAGTTGGAACACCATGAGACAAGATGATCATACAGCAAGCTGTCTCAGAGCTAAGAAAGAACCTAAGCCTCCTGATTTACCAGATCTGGGTTCAGGATTTTTCCAAGTCTCATTAGCTGCTGCTGTTAGGCTTTTCACCCTCTTCTACACCACAGGATACGTCTGCTTCTTAGTATCACCTAGGAGATACAACTACCTTGTTTGCACAGCGGTCAAAGACATCGGCGACGCTCTGGATCTCTCCTCCCTTCTTGTGACACATCACTTGGCTTTTGGTCTTCCTACGACATACCGCGGTTGTTATCGAGCACTAGGAAGAAGTACTTGCTAGGCCTTTGTCGGCGCCCGCCCGCGTACGAAGCACAGGCGTTTCCTACATCTGGTGCCGAAACCTGGACGGAGCGCCGGGCCGCGGGCGGAGCGAGGCCCTTCCCGCCCCAGCGGGCGCGGCTCGCCCCGCCGCCGCCGCCGCCGCCGGGGTCTCCGCCCGCGCCGGGCGGGATGCGGGCCGCTCGCAGGCGGCTGTGCTCCGCCCTGATCGTCGCTTACGGCCTCTTCTCCCTGTACGCGGCCTACACCGTCTTCCTCCGGCCCCGCCGCCCGGCCGCCCCCCGCCCGCCGCCCCGGGACCGCCGCGGCCCGCGAGGTGAGAGCGGCGGCGGGGCCGCTCCGAGCCGCCCCGCCGCCGGCTGGGCGGGCCGGCCTGGCCGCGACCGGCGGTGCAGCTGCGGTGGACGGGGGGGGACGGGGGGGGGGGGAGGCGGGCTCGATGCGGAGCCGGCGCGCTTTGTCAGCTCCCGCCTGCGCCAGAGAGGCCTCGGCGACCGCGGCGCAGGGCAGCGGCGGCGGCGCCTCCCCCCGCTGCTGTCCCCGGTCTGGGGAGGCCGGGCGCCGCGCCTCTCCTCCCGCCGCCCCTGCCGGGTAGCGCTGCGGCGGGGGGGGCCGGCGGCGGCGCCTGAGGGAGAGCGGGGCCGGGGCCGGGGCCGCGCTGGGGGCGGCGGCCATTTCCCCAGTGCCCGGTCAGGCACGGGGCTGCGGGCCCGGAGGCGGCGGGGGAGGCGGTGCTGCTGCTGCTGCTGCTGCTGCTGCTGGAAATTCTGAATTCAAGAAAATTCGCCAGTTTTCTAAACTTGTAAGTTTGTTCTTTTGACGTAAATTGCACTTTTGGGTTTCTTAGACCGTGCTGCCTTGGGAAATGGAGAGTGGAATCCGTGGGAAGGGGACGAGAAAAACGAACTGCTTGCTTCTCAGCAGAGATACGAAGCGAATCTTAAGATGATACAAAATGCAAGATCTCACCTAGAACAAACCAGTCTCAGGGTACAGATCTGGGGCAAAGCAGCAATTGGTAAGCAGATAACAGCCAATGTCTGTTAATCACTTAACCTTCCAGATATAGCACTTTTCTCTGCTTTTTAATGACTAAAATTTATGTATATGATTAAATAAGGATATCTGTACGTGAAGAGCATTAAGTAAATGGTAGCTGTTACTTAAATTTATGTTAATACCAACATAAGAGTGGTCAGACTCCTGTTTCTTTGAATTGGTTCTTTTCAAGGCTGTTTTTCACATCTGTCAAAGAAAATGGCTCAAATGGCAGGGAAACATAGTTACTTTTTGAATCCAGTCTAGCTTAGAATACAACACAAGGGCAGGCCTTTTATTTAGCTAAACCAGAATATTTATTTTTGTCACACTTGCACTTTGTGAAACAAAGCATCTGTGAAACAAAGCATCGCACAATGAGAAATAAGGCATTTTCTCTACTGCAGTACTGCTGCCACTGATGAAATTGGAAATTCTTCTGTTGTAGAAGACACCGAGTTTCCTCTCTGCATAAACTGGGGGCCAAGGTTCTCTCAAGCTCTTTAACTACTGCTGAAGACATATCATTGTTCTTATTTTAGCTTTTTTGAAAATGTAAAATTTCCAGCTTGAGTTGAACTTCCGCGTAGCATTGTAGAACATGTTGGTATATTATTACATGGTGATGCATTCCATCACAAAAATTCGATGTGTTTCACAAAAGCTTAAGAGAACTATGCATGTCCTTAAAATGCTGATTAATATTTGCTCAGTTTTAAGTGGTATGTGTACCGGTAAGAGGTGCTAACAGAAGCGGTAGTGTGGTATATCTTCATCTACTGATATTTTGACAGCCAAAGAATCTTTTTAAATGCCCCGATGTGTGAAAAATTAATCTTAACTAATTTGAAGTCATACAGAATTTGGGAAGCAATGTCCATATTATATAAGAAGCTCTGATATTTTTTTCCCAAGTTCTTATGTTGTTACGCTTTTTCATTTCCCAGAAATACTTTACTTTTATTTGCTAGGATTGTAGAGTAGGCGAGATCTGTGCATTGATATTCTCCATCGTGTCTTCATTTATGTAGGTCTTTACCTTTGGCAACATATTTTTGGAGGGCGCCTTGAGCCAGCTGATGTGACTGCGCAGTGGAGAGAAGGAAGCCAAAAAGCAGGAAAAACATGTTTCAGGTACTAGCTGCATGATGTTGACTTCAGTTGTGTTAACTTTAACAAAGGATGAATTGGAAAGTTAAAGAACATGATAAGATGTACAGGTGCATTATTTTGTCTATCTCAAAGTTGCAGTTATTTTAATATCAGTTGCAAACACTTTAATTTTGGCATGTTTTGATAATGTTGTGGTTTAGCCCCAGCCAGCGACTAAGCACCATGCAGCTGCTCACTCATCCCCCCCCCACCCAGTGGGATGGGGGAGAAAATCGGGAAAAGAAGTAAAACTCGTGGGTTGAGATAAGAAAGGTTTAATAGAACAGAAAAGGAGAAACTAATAATGATAATGATAACACTAATAAAATGACAACAGCAATAATAAAAAGATTGGAATGTACAAATGATGCGCAGTGCAATTGCTCACCACCCGCCCATCGACACCCAGCTAGTCCCCGAGCGGCGATCCCCCGCCCCCACTCCCCAGTTCCTATACTAGATGGGACGTCCCATGGTATGGAATACCCTGTTGGCCAGTTTGGGTCAGCTGCCCTGGCTGTGTCCTGTGCCAACTTCTTGTGCCCCTCCAGCTTTCTCGCTGGCTGGGCATGAGAAGCTGAAAAATCCTTGACTTTAGTCTAAACGCTACTTAGCAACAACTGAAAACATCAGTGTTATCAACATTCTTCACATACTGAACTCAAAACATAGCATCTACCAGCTACTAGGAAGACAGTTAACTCTATCCCAGCTGAAACTAGGACAATAACTATGGAATGTGCAAACAACTTCTTATTCAAAATTAACAGAAAGAATGGTTACTTTTATTTATGGAAACACATACTTGGTAAAACCAGCAAATTCTAGCCCAAACATATCACTATTAAAAAAATAGAAAACTAGGGAACAATTTCATCTGCTGTTTTATGAAGATTTGTTTATTTGAAAGAAATGTGGAAAGACTTACCAATGCTGAGAGGGAGGGCAGCCAAGAGACCTCAGGAGCAGGGGTAATACAACCCTGAGAAAAGTCTAAGAACTGGGATTTGGGGCTTGTAATTGACTGAAGGAAGCATGGAGTTGAGGCAAGAAACTGTCTCCTGCTATTTGGTTTCTGTTGTACTCAGTGAAAAGGGACTTCACTCATTCATTCATAAATAGGCTTGTATCAAAACCGTAATTTGTTTCTGTTTATAACAAAAACAATCTGTGAGACCTAGCATCTGGTTAACTAATTGATTTGCTAAGCAAAATTTTATATGTAAAGGAAGATTACACTTGAAGCATTGTTTGCTTTAAAAAAGGATTTTGATCTGTGATCATGCATGTTTTAAGACTACTGCGAAAATTTTTATATTATTTTATATTACTTATATTATTTAGTGAATGATATAGAACTTTTCTCCAAGGTCCTATTTAATACCATTTTTAAGGCTTTCTGTAAAGATACAGTGAAAGCTGAAGGATTTTTCGTCTATTTGGCCAGTTTGCCAGTCTGCAGTAGTAGCTCTCCTACAACATTTAGTCACTTGCACCAGTACCCATCTGTTAAGAAAGTTTTCTTTTAAAGCATAAGTGACACACGCTTAAGTGAATCTAACTTCTGAAAAATGTGTTGCTTCAGAAAGGTGTTTTTCCTCACACAATAAGATGGGGTTCTAGTTGAAATTTGCAGATAATGTTTGAAGTAAATATGTGATTGTGAATTGAAAGGGGTTTCTTAAGTGCTCATTAAAGTTTTTTATCACTTTGAATTGTTCATCAATATATCTGGCTGTGCACATGGTACAGGCCATAGAATGTTTTCAGTAACACCTACATCACATTCATAAGTGATTAAAAAATGTTTTCTAGAAAGATGTGTAGGCTTGATTTAAACATAGCAATTATTAAAGAGTCTGTCTTACATCTAAGAAAATAGATTAAATGACATACTCTTTAAAAAAAATAGCTGTATTCCTTGTCTGCAAATATAACCTGATCCTACAAGATTAGGGAATCAACTATGAATGATGCTGCTGCATCTTGGTAGTGTCCTTGACAGAGCAATAGAGCTTTCCATTCACAAATTTGGAGAAAGGATACAATACTTTCTTTGAATGGGGACCAGTGCCTGCAGTGTTATCTTGGTGGGAAGAGACTTCTTTGTTTCCAGAATTAAAATCTCAGAAGCTATAGAATCAATGACACTCTACCAGACAGATTGTCTTCTTGGTATGGACAAAAGGATTTTTTTCAAGCCCTTGCTTTTCATGTTTATAATATGAAAATAATTTTCAGCACTTAATGAGTCTGTCACTTGACTGATTATGATTATTTTCTCTCTCGTGTGCCTGTTTCACATGAATAATAACCTCACATGGTTCCTTAGGCTATACATCTCTCAAAGAAAAGACTTCTATGCTAGTATTTAAATATCTTCTCGTTATGTTTAGAGGAACCAGGGATAATAGAGTCTTTATTTTAAACTTGAACTTACATGCTAGATCTTATAAAAATATAAAGTTTAAGTTTGGTAGCAATGTAACAGAGGTTAAAATTTGTCAGGCTAGTAGGAACCTGTTGTGCAAAATACAGAAAATACACAAATATAACTTATTTTAATGATTAGGATTCTGAAATGAAATAGCTGAAGTTCTACTTTTCACTCAAATTGGAAATGTTATTTTGTATTTTTTTTGTGAGGAGGAATTAGTACATGATTTTCGCTGCTCGCTGGTTATAAGATTTTCTAGAATTGTTGACTTTATGACCTGTGGAAACAGACTCCACAATCAGTGAGATTATAAAGTAGGTATGTTCATTCAGTGCTGGGCAGCACGGGGGGGTCGTGCCACCAAAGTCGTGCGCGCCTGACACGGCAACTTCAAATTTAAACAGTCAAGTGTTACATATACATAAGATTTTCTAATACGCCTATACATATGCATGACCTATCCCTGCTTCATATTAAAATTAGTTCTAAAAAGTCATTTCCCTAAGTCCCTCCTAACTGAGTCTGCGCAATGCCTCCTTGTGGTGGTCGTAAAGATGAAGGCTGTATGTCTTCCTCGTGATGAACTCTTTACCTCTTGCTCCTGCGCAGGCTCTGTCGCCCTTTGGCTTTTGTTCAGATTGCGTGGTCGGTCTTGGCTAGCTCTTGGGGTCGACTTCTACTTTTCATCACGAACTATCTCTTGCTTCAGTGAGTTACAATAATGTATACATTAGTCTTCGTTCCTCATCCCTTTGAACCATGTTTACTACCATTAAAACTCTATTACAAGTTAGATAATCATTAAACAGCTCCTACCTAAATCCATTCTTTACCATAATCATTAAACAACAACCCTTACCTGTATCTATAATAAGTAACCACGCTGATATATTTCTCCTAAAATTTCTAGCCCCCCATCTCATTTATTGCCAGGCTGAGGTAAATTATCTCCATTTGATTACTAGATGAGGCTAGAGGGAACTAGCTGAGGTGACATATTTGGACAATATGTGCTGCTGTGCAGTTTTTTGTGGTAAGTCTAATGATTGTTAAACTGTAGAGCTCTCAGGAATGTTTTTAAGCAATACCAAATCTAAAGACACAAAAATGCCAAAATGTCACTTGAACACAGTTGCATGAGTAAGCCCATTTCATATATTTGTGATGGAGAATACACGTATTTGTCATAGGTTTTGATGACTTCAAGCTTTTACCAAAGAAGTTGCCTAAAGAATACTATAAGTATCAACTTCTGCATGAAATGCAGGGACATTTATTTAAAAACGCAAGTGGAGAAGGAACTACATAGCTGTGGATTTTAGTGACACGTTGTCTTAGCACTTGCCTTGGCCCGAAGCAATTCACATCCTTCTTTCCTGTCATCTAGGAGGATGTTGTAGAGTAGGGAGTGCCAAACTTCTTATCTCTTACCTTTAAGTAAGAGCATTCCTAAATTTCTGTTCCACTGAGAGTCACACCCTCTCTATTTTATAAACATTCAGTGTTGCCTTCCCCCAGCCCCTGTTAACCCCAGTTGTTCAGCAGTTCTTAAGTCCTGCCCTCGTTATGCAAATTGCAACCATCTTGATTCATGGTGGAATGACTGCATTTTGGTAAACAAAGTTAACCAGCAAAGCTTTCTTTACCTGCCAAAGGATTCTGCCAACGATAACTTGTGGCAATTTAGTTTCCTTAATAGCCTTTGGTTAAGCTTTTTGAAAATCCAAATACACTATGTCTACTGGTTCCCATTTATCTGTATTCTTATTGACACACTCATAGATCTCCATCAGATTAGTGAGACAGGATTACTCATTTCCAGCAGTGTTTATCCACGTATGTGATCAGTGATCTTACCTTTTGATAAGATCCAGTGATGTTACTATTTATTACAGACTTTTCCAGAGAGGAGATTCATACTGACTGGTCTGCCCCAGAGTCCCCTCAAGTTGTTTTTGTAGATGGGAGTGACACTGGCAGAGCCCTTCTCACCAGGCATAGTGTCTCTTCATAATGACAGCTGCACACCTTTGCCAGCAGTTCTGCAATTTCGTGTTTGTGTTCCTTCAGAACTCTCAAGTGAATGCCATCCAGGTCCAAATCCTCCATTCGATATAATACTTGTGGTCTTTTACCTTTATTTCTTGCTGAAGAGAATGAGTTAGGTGTGGGAATCTTTTCTGCTATGGCTTTGCCATCCCATTTTAAACCCTTTTTAAACTGTTGTCCCTCCAGTTCTGTAGTTGTCTTTTTAGCATATTTTTTATATATTTTGGTTTTCATATATTTAAAGAACCTTTACCTGTCAACCAGAACATCCTTTTACAAGGTGCTTTTCAAATTGCTTTTCGCCTTAATTTTCTGTTTGCATTTCATAAGCAGTATTTTATGAGCTTTGGTGTCCTCCTTGTTTGGGCAAGCTTTTAATTGTTTTCAATGCTGACCGTGCTGTTTGACAGCCTCCTTAACTTTTTCTATTAAGCCATACAGGTTCTGGGGGGCCTGTGTTTCCTTTTTGGGTTGAGGCACACAGCATGCCTGGGCTTCGCCTACAGTGTTTTTGAACAGCCTACAAGCTCCTTGCAAGCTTCTTGTTACTTTGGCTACTCCTTTTCGAGTTCTTTTCTTGGTTTTCTCATATTTAAGTAATTGCTTTATTGCACATAGAGTATCTCTACGTTGGGTGTATTTGGTATGTTCTCTCCTGCTGCACTGTTAAACTTCATCATATTGCCATTACAGAATGGCTGTCTGACTAACACCTTTGGAACTAGGTCTGGAAGACCCACTCTGGAATAGCATCTTTTCATATGGGTTCTAAGACTAGTAAGGAAAAACAGGGACTTCGTAGGAAGCAAGTCATTTATTGAGTCCAAAAAATGTAATCTCCCCATACTGTCCTTGATCTAGCCTTCATGTGAGTAGTGAAAATCTCTTAGTACTACTGCCTTAATTTTGCAGCTTCTGTAATCTCCCTTATGTTTCCCAGTCCCGATTGTGTTCTGACTGGGAGTTAATAGTACAACCTTAGCCTTATGTTTTTAGTATTTTAAGTATGGGGTTTCCATAGTGTTTCTTTTTTCCCCACTGTAATTTTATGCTGTTAAACTTATTATTTTCCTCCACACAGGTCATTGCTTCCCCACCTGTACATCCTGTTATTGCTGTAAAGTTGGTAGCCTCAGGACACTCTGTCCATAGATAAAACCCTTTTCCCCCAGGTCTTTTTTTACACACTTTTTTTACACAAGGTGATCACTGCATCGACTACATGTCCTATTCAGTATTTTAGGCATTCTGATGCTCAAGGTGTTTTCTTAAGATTCCCAGTGAATATTTTCTCATTGTTTGTTAAACTAACTTTGGATTTAAGTCTTGACCTGACTTACATTTAATCTATTAGAAATCTTGATCCCAGTCATGAGTCTCATGAATTTTGGCTCCAAAATATGCCACTCCCATGGCAGCAGCATGTCGGCTTAACTCAGGTTTAGAATATGCTTGCCTAAGGACAGTATGCTTCAGATAACCTCACTGGAGTAGTTTTTTACAGCTTTTGCTGTGAATTTTCTTTTCCTCACTAAGCACCCTTGAACTGAAACTAGCTCTCAATCTCAGCACTTCATAAGTTAAAACTCATGGTCATTCTAAATTAAGTTTTGGTTGTAGCTGAAAAACTGTAGTAATGCAGTAGACCTAGAAAACGTAACGCTTCATTGACTCGTGGGAAAAAAAACCATTGCTAGTTTTTTTTCCCCTCCACTTTTTCCCAAGCTGTGTAATGGCTAATCCTTTGAGTTCAGTCAATAGTCTGTTAACACAGCAGTTAACTGAAGAGCAGGAGCTGGCAAACTGGTTTGCTTCATTGCGGTTCATAAATGGCTGTTCTCAGATACTTGTAGATGATCAGTGATTTAATGATTTTGCTACATGATTGAAATTCCTCTGTTAAATACATTGTGCAAGATCTAGAAATACAATTTTCTACCTGAAATCTTTGTGCTTACTAGCTTATATCGGAGCCTTGAGTTTGATCTGGGTCACACAAGCAATGTAAGTTTACATTTAGACAGGTACTTCTTGTGTTATAGATTCTACTCAGTATCAGATGGCGCAGTGTTTTTTTGGTCTAGCCTTAACTGAACCAAAATTACAGAGAAAAGTAGTATGCCAGACCAGCTAACTGTCCCTCATAATGATACCTGTCTTAGTATACTCTTACAGGTTTTTGGGAGGGCCTCTCTCTTGTTCTAATGCAGTATTCATTGGTTATTACTGGAATTAAGAAAAAGTTTTGCCTTTAGTGAACATCAAAGTATTTCCTTTTTTCAAAGTTGAGTGATTTACCCACATTTTCATGTTTGAATATGATAATAGTTCTGATTTACTGACAAAATACTTTATTTTCATTTAAGCCTAAATCTCCTTTTTCTTGAGTAAAGATGAAGGCAGCTTGTTTCCTGTGTTAAGCTGTAGATACTAACGACAGAAATGGTTACAGTTGCACAGTTACTTTGCAGTATATTGCATTCACTTTAATGAATTAAAAAAAAAAAAAATCTCTGGAGTACAGACTGTGTAGGAGGGATGTTTAGAGGATTAAGGTCAGTGATTTGTCTTAAGGGTGCTTACTGTTTGTATTTTGGTTTTCACAGTTTCATCACTGGTCCATCTGTAGTTCCTGGCTACTTCTCAGTTGAGGCTGAAAATGTTGTGCTAGTTCTGAATGGAAGAGAAAAAGCAAAGATCACTTATGCCACTCAATGGTTGCATTACGCACAAACATTAATTCAGACTCACAAAATACAGCACGTAGCGGTTGTGCTGCTTGGAAATGAGCAGTGCAACAATGAATGGATTCAACCATACCTGAAAAGAAATGGAGGATTTGTAAATCTACTCTTTGTTACATATGACTATGCATTGGTAAATGAAGAAGATATTTTCCAGTGGCCTTTAGGAGTTGCTACGTAAGTGCTATAGACATAAATTACAATTGAAACTTAATTGTTATGCATGAGGTATAGAAAATATGTCTGAATGTTACTGCTGATACCCAAAATGATTATAGTAAGTAAATTGTAGAACATGATCCTATTAATGATTTTCTAAATCAAGCGTTGGAATCTTTGGAAATTGCATTTAGGAATAAAAATGATAACAGGAGAAGAATGCTAGGATTAAGGTAGCTTTAAAAAAAAAATGAACCTGTGTCTGGTGGGGTTTTCTGTTTGTTTATTTTTTCTTCAGTAGATTTGCTCTTGAGATTTATCATAAATGCTGATGTAATATGTATGAGTAACATGGGGATTTAAAAGGTAATTATGTAATTAAGTTCCAACTACTGGTTGTTTAGGAAAGGAAAGGGATGGTACTGATGGTACTTTTTTAACCACTGTTATGGCTCTCAAAAGGAAATTGTGTGCCTCCCATTTGGAATTAGTATACTCCAGTATCACAGTAATGTAAGCTGGCTTAACTGCTTACTCACAAAAACATTTTTGTTACACTTACTGCTCAAACTATTTATGTGGAGTAGATAAAGGTTTGGTTCAGTTAGATGCATTTTTACTCCTTGTTAACAGAGTTAATAGTGTTTTAGCTACTTATCATGGTAATATAAGATGAAAAGAATACAGGAGTATTTTCATATCTTGTGTTGAATTTGAATTCAATATCCTGTATTGAGCCAGTTGGCAAACTGTATGGAATTTTTATACATAGCTTGAACTTGCTCACAGTGTCACTGAAATGCACTAAATTTGGATTCTTGATGGTGTCAGATAATCGATGGCATTGGAGGTTCCTAAGCAAAAAGAAGTTGAGTTTTGAGATGCAAAGATTAAGGTGACAAATAACAGAAAGCAACAACAGTTACAACAGTAAACTGGGGTGCAAAGCTGGGTGGGAAAAGATAGATCAGTTATCAGAATGGGGCTTTGCAGCCCTTGCATGCCAGTGGTTTTAAAAATTGTGGTTGAAGGTATGCAAATGCGCCAGGTTTTCCAAGTGAAGAGGGAGAACAAAGATGTAGAATCCTGCAAAAATATTTGGCATGAAGAAAAAATGGTTTTCTGAAAGTAAGTGAATTAACATTCATCATGCAGGAGAATAATGAGGAAAGGACTGTTCCATCAAAATTTGTGAAGGTGAAGAAATTGAATATGTCTTCAGAACCATTAATGGCAATGAAGAAATCACTGTGAAATAGAGACTACCTTTGAAACCAGTAAAGAATTGGGATCGGGGTATAGCTTTTCTTACAAAAAAAGGAACAACAGGGAAGTAGAACATTGATCCATCAGAAATAATAACATTAGAAGGAATATGTGTCTTAGTTTGAGAATGCAAAGGAGCAGAAACTTTTTTAACATTCATCTGTTCCAGAAAAAAAATACTGACTTTATGTAATGAAAAAGTTAATGCTAGCCCTTCAGCTGAAGCAGTGTTTCACTGGCTGTCATGCTGACCAAAATTAGTGATGTAAGATTTGAGGAATCAGTCAAAAAAAGAAAAATGCCTGATGTGGTGAAAACATGTCTAAAAGGATGGCATAGAGTTTACACTGGATCCCAGGACCTTGCATTGGTTTTGTTGAGTCCAAAAAGACAAGTTAAATAGCTTGTACAACAAGCTATTTAGTAGCCAAAAGATTAGGTTAATGAAGTCCACCCAGATCAAAGTGAGATTTTCCTTTGAGAGGTTACCAGTGGTATTCTCAGTTGATAAGCATGCCCAGAGATTAAGGTAGCTGAACTTAAATTCCATAGTTCCCATTAACCTGGCCATGTCAGTCAAAACTAGCGGTTGCGTCAAGAACAGCTCCTTTTGAAAAAGCATGTTTCTCAAGGACATTTTGTAACATAGAATCATAGAATCATTTAGGTTGGAAAAGACCTTCAAGATCATTGAGTCCAACCATCAACCATGCCCCCTAAACCATGTCCTGAAGTACCCCGTCCACTCGCTTTTTGAATACCTCCAGGGATGGTGACTCAACCACTTCCCTGGGCAGCCTATTCCAATGTGTGACAACCCTCCCAGTAAAAAAATTTTTCCTAATATCTAATCTAAATCTCCCTTGCCTCAACTTGAGGCCATTTCCTCTTGTCCTATCTCCAGACACCTGACAGAAGAGACCAGCACCCACCTCACTACAACCCCCTTCCAGGTAGTTGTAGAGAACGATAAGGTCTCCCCTCAGCCTCCTCTTTTCTAGACTGAACAACCCCAGTTCCCTCAGCCGCTCCTCATAAGACTTGAGCTCCAGGCCCCTCACCAGCTCTGTTGCCCTTCTCTGGACACGCTCCAGCACCTCAATGTCTTTCCCATAGTGAGGGGCCCAAAACTGAACACAGGACTCGAGGTGCGGCCTCACCAGTGCCGAGTACAGGGGAACAACCACCTCCCTGCTCCTGCTGGCCGCACTGTTCCTGATACAGGCCAGGATGCCGTTGGCCTTCTTGGCCACCTGGGCACACTGCTGGCTCATATCCAGCCGGCTGTCAGCCAGCACGCCCAGGTCTTTCTCTGCCGGGCAGCTTTCCAGCCACTCTTCCCCAAGCCTGTAGCACTGCGTGGGGTTGCCGTGACCGAAGTGCAGGACCCGGCACTCGGCCTCGTTGAACTTCATACGATTGGCCTCAGCCCATCGATCCAGCCTGTCCAGATCTCTCTGTAGAGCCTCCCTACCCTCAAGCAGATCGACCCTGCCTCCCAACTTGGTGTTGTCTGCAGACTTGCTGAGGGTGCACTCAATCCCCTCATCCAAATCATCGATAAAGATATTAAACAGAACAGGGCCCAACACTGAGCCCTGGGGAACACCCCTCATGACCCGCTGCCAACTGGATTTCACCCCATTCACCACGACCCTCTGGGCTCGGCCATCCAGCCAGTTTTTCACCCAGCGAAGAGTGCACTTGTCCAAGCCACGAGACGCCAGCTTCTCAAGGAGTATGCCATGAGAGACAGTGTCAAAGGCCTTGCTGAAGTCTAGGAAGATAACATCGACAGCCTTTCCCTCATCCACTAGGCGGGTCACCTGGTCATAGAAGGAGATCAGGTTGGTCAAGCAGGACCTGCCCTTCGTAAACCCATGCTGACTGGGCCTGATCCCCCTCTTATCCTGGAGCTGCCGTGTGAGTGCTCTCAAGACAAACCGTTCCATAATCTTTCCCGGTACCGAGGTCAGGCTGACAGGCCTGTAGTTCTCCGGATCCTCCCTCCAACCCTTCTTATAAATGGGAATCACATTGGCAAGCCTCCAGTCCTCTGGGACCTCCCCTGTTGACCAGGAATGCTGATAGATGATAGAGGGTGGCTTGGCAAGGACCTCTGCCAGTTCCCTCAGTACTCTTGGATGGATCCCATCGGGTCCCATAGATTTGTGAGTGTCCAGATGGCGTAACAGGTCCCTAACTAATTCCTCCTGGATTAAGGGGGGTATGTTCTGCTGTTCATCCTTACCTTCCAGCTCAGGGGGTGGAGTACCCTGGGGATAACTCGTCTCCCTATTAAAGACTGAGGCAAAGAAGGCATTAAGCACCTCGGCCTTTTCCTCATCTCTGGTTGCTACGTTCCCTTCTGTATCCATTAAAGGAAAGATATTCTCCTTGGGATTCTTTTTACTGTTAACATATTTGTAAAAACATTTTGTGTTGTCCCTTACGATAGTGGCCAGATTTAGTTCTAGCTGAGCTTTTGCCTTTCTAATTTTCTCTCTCTATGATCTAACAAGATCCCTGTACTCCTCCCAAGTTGCCCGCCCTTTCCTCCAGAGATGATAAACTCTCCTTTTTTTCTTGAGTCCTAGCAAAAGCTCCCCGTTCAGCCAGGCCAGTTGTTTTCCTCGGCGGTTCGACTTGCAGCACGTGGGAATAGCCTGGTCCTGAGCCATTAAGATTTCCTTCTTAAAGAATGTCCATCCCTCCTGGACCCCTTTGCCCTTCAGGACCGTCTCCCAAGGGACTCTCTCAACCAGTACCTCGAAGAGGCCAAAGTTAGCCCTCCGGAAGTCCATAGTGGTGGTTTTGCTGACCACCTTCTTTGCCTCACCACGAATTGAAAATTCTACCATTTCATGGTCACTAAGCCCAAGATGGCCTCTGACCATCACACCTCCCACCAGTCCTTCCCTGTTCATAAACAACAGGTCTAGCAAGGCTCCTCCCCTGGTTGGCTCACCCACCAGCTGTGTCAAGAAGTTATCTTCCACACACTCCAGGAACCTCCTAGATTGTTTACTCACTGCTGTGTTGTATTTCCAGCAGATGTCTGGAAAGTTAAAGTCCCCGACAAGGACAAGGGCACACGATTCTGAGACTACTTCCAGCCGATTGTAGAATGATTCATCTGTCTCTTCAACCTGGTCGGGCGGTCTATAGCAGACTCCCAGCACAATATCTGCCTTATTGGCTTTCCCTCTCATCCTCACCCATAAGCACTCCACCTCGTCATCAGAATCGCGTAGCTCTGAACAGTCAAAACATTCCCTAACATAGAGAGCCACCCCACCACCTCTTCTACCTTGCCTGTCCCTTCTGAAGAGCTTGTAGCCATCCATTGCAGCACTCCAGTCATGGGAGTCATCCCACCATGTTTCCGTGATGGCGACTAAGTCATATCTATCCTGCTGCGCAATGGCTTCCCGCTCCTCCTGTTTATTGCCCATGCTGTGTGTGTTGGCATAGATGCATTTGAGCTGGGTCATCGAATCCACCCCTAACATCGGCACGCTGCCCCCAGGCTCATCTCTGGTGCACTCGGTTTTATCCCTTACCGCCTTCGAACCTAGTTTAAAGCCCTTTCTGTGAGCCCCGCCATCTCATGAGCGAGGATTCTTTTACCCCTTTGAGATAGCTGGACAACATGCATACATAATAACTCTGATGTCAAAAGAAGACATAAATTTTATGGAAAGTCTCTGAAGAGAGTGATGGGGGCAAAGGGAATAAAGACCAACTTTTAGGACAGGACTTGCACTGGTTTGCTTGTGGGTCTGTGTTTATAGGTGTGGATTGGCAACACATAGGTGGTTTTAGTCTTAGAATCTGCTGCAGTAAAGATGAAATGGTGCAAAATGTTTTTTCTTTGACATAAAATACATAGTTGTCTAACGTATACACTGTTTTTACAGCTACAGAAATTTTCCTGTTGTAGAACCCAGCTGGTCAATGCTACGTGATCCAAGATCGTATCTATGTAATTTCTTAGGAACAGTTTATAAGAACTCTTCTAGGGAAACCCTAATGGAAGTTCTGAAGCAGGATGGGCTTGACAAACTTTGCTGGATTGCAGCCAGAGAACAGTAAGACTTCGATTTACTTCGTGAAAATATTCAGGCTTTTTTGCCTGGTTCATTATCACCAATCCTTTCTTGAGTGTTAAAAAATAGTACAAATAAAGGTGACCAGTCATAATTAAAACAGAGAACATTGCTGAGACTCTTTGTATAGGTCTTCATAAGTTAACAGCCTTCGTGTTGCTGTATTTTACATAAAGCCTATTTTTAAATACATACAGAAATCTCCTATGTATACTACATATAAAGACCATCTTTTTTTTTTCTTATATACATTTGATTATGGTGGGAGAAGAACTACTTGTCTTGCACCTTGTGTGTATTAATGTCTTAGAAGAAAGAGACAGCTGTGTTTTGTTGTGTTCTGTATAGGAGAGTGGATTTAATCTATACAACATGGCTCTTTTGATTTCAAGTAGGTAGAACAGATCTTTTGACTTTCAGGAATAGGGTTCTGATTGTATTTCTTAATTTTGCCAAGCAACACCTGTAAAATGTTTGATAGCAGGCACAGCAGTGCTTAGGAAGACCTCAGCTAGCCTGATGAAGAATCTTAGGAGATGGATTGTATCTGTGATATAAGCTCCTATCTCACAGACATTCTGAGGCACTACAGGCAGATGGATTCAGGTTAACGGATTGCTTTACATGCTAACTTTTGAAGAGCAAACCTCTACTGTTTTAATGTATTTGAGGCCCCAAAAAATTCATTTAAAAGTCCATTGAGTGTCTCTCTGTATGTCTATTTCTGAACTGTGCTGTGAAGTAAATTGACATACGCATCATCCAAGTCACGCAGAAGATTTAAAATGGGGTTTCAGTTTGCTTCTTACACTTCTAAGTATTAATAATTTCCTAAAAGGACCATACCTAAAAAGTGTTACAGTCTATTTTTAACAGTGACATTTTCAATAAATTTTTAGAAGACACTTTAAGAATAGTTAAGACTAAAAGTAAAAGCCTGTTGATTGTGTGCGTAATATAAAATTCTTACATTGACAGCATTTTCGGTTTTATAAATAATTGAAATTAAAGCCTAGATCTATTTTTAGGTTGCAGTGCCTGTGGGAAAAATGTTAATTTTCAATCCCTTTACTTTCCTAGGTGGCAGCCTCAAGAAACAGATGAAAGTTTCAAAAACTATCAAGATGCCTTGCTGCAGAGTGATTTGACATTGTGCCCAGTGGGAATAAATACAGAATGCTATAGAATTTATGAAGCTTGTTCATATGGATCTCTGCCTGTTATAGAAGATGTAATGACATCGGGTGATTGCGGAAATTCATCAGTGTACCACAGTGCTCCATTACAATTATTAAAAACCATGGGGGCTCCATTTATCTTTATTAAGAACTGGAAAGAGCTTCCTGCTGTTCTAGAGAAAGAAAAAAAAATGAGCTTACAAGAAAAGATTCAGAGGAGAAAAAAGCTTATAGAGTGGTATCGAAACTTCAAAGCATGGATGAGACAGAAATTCATTAATACTTTGGAAAATTCATTTTTGCCAAATGCTAAAGGATAAATTGTCCCTTTTGAAAATCTAGAATAGATTGAAAGTTTAATTTCCATTAACCTTCCAAGAGAGCTTTTATACAAAAGAAATCTCACAAGGCAGATGCATTCCTTTTGACGTCAACAGAATTGTGCTAGCTTGGGCAAGAGCTACGTTTGGCCCTTCATCCTTAACAATTTTGAGAGAGGTTGTTGACTTAGCAGGATGGTAGTCTGTAAGGATGACAACAATTTTATTATCATTTTTACAATTTCCATGTTGGTGTGTGACCTGATAGATTTTTTTTCTTTTTTAGGAGAATATCTTTGAGCATGTGAACTTGTTAAAATCTAACATGAGTACAACAGTTGTGTTTGAAGAAAAGAGAAGAATGGAAGCTGTATGGTACAGGGTAATTTATTACGTAGACTAAAGAAGAGAAGTATGATTATAGCAAAATCACCAAGTTTAGCACAATCATTAAGATGCATCCTGGTAAGTGTTTTGAAAATGTGAACTATTTATTTGATTGACATTTCATTTCCAAGAAAGTGGCCATAAAGCTAATGAAACACTGTGGAATAAAAATTTATATTTCAAGGTGAAAACAGAGAACTCTTTCTTGAAAATATTTCATAGCAATATATTTCCCCTTTAATTTCAGATATCAAAATCACTTTCTTTCGTTTCTATTTGGTCTTGGGACATACCTTTCTGAAGTTCTGCTGCGGGAGCATTCACTACCTGTACTTAGAGCTGCATATTCTGAACACCAGGCCTTAAACATGAATCTGCTTGTAGCTTATCTGATTTCTCAAAATCTGCTGAAACTTGTCAACTCCAAAAGATGGCAGAAGTATAATATTGTGTGTTTATGATACTACCTGTGCAACAAACAGTTTCAACGTTTTTTGTTAAATGTAGTCAAAGGGATGTTACTGTTCTGTACATCAGAAATGAGCGTGTGCTATTATCTTCAGTGTGTGCGGCTGAGCGGTGTTACTGCATACACAACATTGGCATACCAAAGGTGGCGTATTAGCCAGTTTTCTGTCTTTGAGCCCATATGGCACGCTGATATTTATTCTCATGCAGGAATTCAAAAGCCAGTGCAGCTGTACTGTTCAGTAATATTCATTTGTGTAACGCTACTATCTAGTTCTGGAACATGTCTCATACAAGATCACTTCTGTGTTTTTTTCAGTTTTCTTGCATCCCTTCTGTGTAAAAAACCAAACCAAACCAAACCAAAAACCACAAAAATACCCACAAAAACCCGAAACATACAAAACCACTGGGTTTTATAGTTTGCTGACAGTGGATGATATTCACAGTGACAGTGGCTGCTCTAGATCTGGAATAAGGTATGTTTCAGAATACCTGGATTTTTAGGAGCTGGCATTCCATATGCTGTGTAGATACTTTGAGAAGACAAATAATCTAAATCCAAATAATCTGAATTGTATGTCTAACATGAAATTCCTGTGACTATCATCCACTCATTTTATCTGAAGCATCATGCAGTTGCAGTGCAATGCAAACGTACTCCATTCAGCTGAGACTGGAAGTACAGCTGTCACAACTGAGCATTGAGTTGAGCCCTGCTTAGAGGTGGACCTTATTAGACCAAATTTACAATAAATTTCCATCCTGAGGATCTGAGGTAGCCATCTGTACAGTAGTACACAGCACTTAGAGGGTTAGAGGAAGCTTGAGTATCTGCAATAGTGTAGTGTCGCTGCTGTCGTTTCCCTCTAGTACAATCTTTCTTTCTACACAAGCTACAAAACTATAATAATCTAGAGCAATAATCTAGAGCGGTGTTTTTCAACCTGTAGTCAGTGGATCCCCTTGGCACTCCTGCAGGATTTCAAGGAACCGCAACAAACAGCTGAGAGAAGTCTTTACCAGTCAGCCTAGATTCTTATAAAAGAGGCTGCAGCTCCTAAAAAATTCTAACGGAATGCAAGTCAAAGTCTGAAAAACAGTTCAGTGTGTTACTTTGTCATCAGTAGAAGAAATATGCTGCTATTCATGTGTTCATTTCTAAGTAAACGTCTGAGTTTATTTCCAAACTCATGTGGCAATTATATCTTAAGGGAGGCCAAGACATGCACCAGTGTTTTATCAGAATTTCACATCGCAGCTGCTTGCCTGCTCTTGGAGTTCAAAGGGAAGTAATTCGCATTTTATCTATATTTAACCAATTCTTGACACTTTAAATTCATCTGCTTCAGTCCAATAGTAATTGGCGCTAGAAGTTTTTTGTTGTGTTCTATTTCCAGTGCTAATGGAGCAAAGAGAGCAAAACATCCTGAAGCCAAGGAAGGGTTCCTGACACATTAGGCAGGTTGCCAGTATTTTAATTATTTCCTTATTCCACTGGCCAACTTGTGGGAGAGATTGTAGTTCTTCGGTTTTTAATTCCTAATCTTTTCTCATTTGGAAAAATTGTCAACTCCATGCCCTATTTTGATCCAGAGATAAGCAAGACAACAAAAGGGACCTTGGCAAAAAAAGGATGAGACTGAGGGAATAAAGACGGTGAGGGTTGCAAGATACCAGAGAGGAAGTCTTATCAGTGGTAGAGGAAACTGGTCCAAAGAAAGGAAGCAGTTAAGCCACTGAAAAAGGTAGTTTATCCCCTGCATGACACGTCCAGGTGGGAGTGTATAGTATCTACCATCAGTGAGAAGTTGAAGAATCAATTCAGTTGTTTAATACTGAGAGAAGAATGCATGCTCTGCTTTTGCAGCTAGCCCTCTGTTTTGAGACTGGGATGGTGAAGTACGGCTTTCTAGAGCACAAAGAAGGACTTGAGGCCTCTTAAAACTGCACATGCTGTCTCCATTGGAGAGGGGGTTCTGCACAGAACCAAACCTGTCTTGAGTCAAGAATGCCAATTGTAACATCTAATGTTCTACAGATTGCTGATTATGCAGTATTTTGCATCATACTTAGATTTGTAAGCGGAATATATAAATCTACCAGTTTCATTATCAGAGATATTTATTTCCTGCTGATGAAGGCTTCACAAATTAAGCTGGATTGCCTTGCTATAAGAAGAAACAGATCTAGCTTCTCACAATTTAGTGTAACTCTGTCTCCCACATAATTCTGAACCCATTAAGAGTGGCTGTGAACACATGGTGTAAACTGTTTAAAAGATTGGCTTCTAGAGAGCATTATGTTTCCAAAGAAACGTAACCAGTCTTTGTAACTGTTGGTAATCCTGTAGATAAGGAATTGGCTTGCAAAGGATCTGGCTGCCCATTGCTTACCATTCTTGGACATTTAAGTTGTGATAGTGTATTTCAATAGTTAGGTTTTCCAGTATTTTTAGATACTGTCTTTCAGTGACCGAAAGTTATACAAGGAGTGATACAACTAAGAGTTTTGTAGAAGCCTTTCTCACAGCAGTTACTAAGTATGAATTAGGATCACTATGTGCTGGAATCACCAATTTCTCTCTTGGTTTATTGCCCTCACCAAAACACTTGCAAAACCACAGAAATAAAATCCCGTTACTTCTTGGCAAACCTTGCATGTTCGTAATAACGTCTAAGAGCTGGGCAAACTCAGTAGCAGCTTCCATGCTATAGAGTCCTAAAATATTTCCAGGAATTCTTCCTATTGGGATGGGAGAAATGAATGATGGTTGAACAAGATCATGCTTATTTTCGCATGTTCATAAAGACTGATGTTGGGAGAGAGAACAGTATTTCAAATGCAATTTCAGCTGTGCCCTAAGAAACTGTTGCTTCCAAGAAAATAGCTACCATAAGACATGTTGGGACTGCCATTTTCCAGTAGCTAAGAAGGATTTTAATGTTTAGGTAGTGCTGTGAATCCTACACAAAGGGTTTGATGAATCAGCCAAAAAAAAAAAAGCTGACCTGATGAAAATATGCGTGAAAGGATGATGTACAGTTTACATTGGATGCCAGAACTTTGTGTTGGGTTTGGGTTTTTTTTGCTTTCTGAGTCCACAAAGGTAAGTAAATAGTTTGCACAATAAGCCCTTTTGGGATCAGTCCAAAGTAATGCTATAAAAACCATGCTGTGCAGCAAAAGTGGCCGTGGCTCTAAACTCTTCTCATCCCAGCAGCTTATGCAGTCACAAAGAATTGCATAGATTTCTTACTAATCACCCATCCATAAATCATGAGTGATAATCCTCTTGATAAAGAAACAGCTTGCAAAAGGTCACATTACCGATTGACTTAAAGTCTTTGGGTGGGTCAAATTTCAGGATTTCTTCAGTGTCTCCTGAACAAGAAAAAACAATAAATGGGTATGTATTTTTATATTGTAAGTATAAATTCTTTTCACATCTTTACTACTAATCTGAGCATGGAGGATGGCTTTGAGTATTAAAATCTCTCCATGTGACTCTAGTCATAAAGGAACATAAAAGCTGAAAAGGCACTACAGGTGAAATTCAAGGGCCAAGAGGAATGCTAATGAGAAAAAGATGAATGCCTGCGTACATTTTTGATGTATTTAATTCAAAGCATTTAAGAGAAAATGCTTCTTGAGAACTGGAGCTACACAGCAGTAAAATGGTGAGGCAAAGAGTTTCAGAACAGGCTCTGTAACATTAGTCCCCTAGGGTCTAGAGTTTGAGTGTGGCTAGTATTTTAAGTGTCTCTGATTCAAGATGCCATAAAGAGGCCTCAGTCTTCAGAGAAAGCCTCTACACATTTTGAAAATCGTGAACCTTTTAAGATTTCTCTAGTTCAGTACCCAAAAGCCATTGTCCCATTTTGAGAGGCTGGCCACACAGCCAGTATTTGTACAGTAACATCTCTTACCTCCTAATTATGTTGAGTGCACTGGTAGCACATGCATTGCTATTCACAAGTTCTCCGAACACTCTTGGGACCTGAGTGCAACTCAGTGAACACTGCTATACCAGAATACAAGATGTTCCTGATCCATAGTCTCACAACACAGATGTGGTTTGTCAAGCATGCCATGAAATAACGTGACTCATTTTTTCGGCCAGTCTTACACCAACTTAATCATAGAAGGGTGGTTTAGGTAAGTATCCTCAAATTGCTTCCTAGTTGGTTTTCTGCACAGTCCCATCTGACAGTGCAAAATTTCTGGTTTTCAGGTGACAGCATTTGCCATTCCTGTGGTCTTTATTTTTTTCATCTGCAGGAATATATCCTTTGTAGCTTGGGCTGCATTTTTAAAACAAACTGAACAGAAATAAAGTATTATACACAGTTTCCATTAAATGTGTTTTCAGAAGATACGCAAAATAAATGCATCAAACAGAAATGAGTCATCCACTAAGATCCAGATGAAGACACAGCCCATTGAAAGACAGCAAGTTGTGCAGGTGGCCACAAATAAAAATGAATCTCTGATTGACTGAAATTAGCCTGATTCTTTCAGATGAAGTTATTCAAACAGCATGAATATGTTAAATGTCATACTTTGAAGTTTGCTTTTGTTCGGGGCCCAAAATGCAAGGTTTCTACATAAGTGATTTCTTTCTTTTCATTTTTTTCCCTCTGCAATGGAGTTCTTTTCTGAAGAATAAGAGTGGTCCCTGGCCATGAGTGGAGATACACCTTAAGTAATATTTACATAGGAGATGCTAAAACATCTTCCTCTGTGGCTGCTTATTTACTACTTTTTTGTATTTGTGACAACCCTTGTCAACAATGAGGCTACCACGGTGCTAAATGCTAACACACAAAATACTCTGGGATCTGAGATACCCAGGTTCAAGCCTTTGGTCCGGCTTGTGGAGAGCAGGGACTGCCAGTGCCTCTGCCACTGCCCAGCTGCCATTTCAGAAACAACCACAGGGAAGGTCTGTGTTGAATGTCTTTGCTCCTACTTTTGATGGGGGGAAAGAAAAGTTTCCTGTCATGATGGAAAGCTGGGAATAATAAAATTTTGTATGAGCCATGAAAACAATCCCATGCTATAGAAGACAGAGTAAACCATCGGAAGAAACTCAAAAGACCCAAAGAAATAATCTCTGACAGGCTTTAGCACAAAACCTGATTATTTTTCTCTTCTCTTTCACTTTTCTCTTTCTCATACTAATCATGTTTTCTGTTGAATGGCATTTCATCAAAATCACACTATGCTACAGTCAAACTATTTGAACAGTAAGATCTACCCTGTAATGGT
This sequence comes from Harpia harpyja, assembly GCF_026419915.1. Taxonomy (NCBI): domain Eukaryota; kingdom Metazoa; phylum Chordata; class Aves; order Accipitriformes; family Accipitridae; genus Harpia; species Harpia harpyja. The sequence goes on along the minus strand of NC_068962.1, from coordinate 18,175,539 downwards.
GGAACGTAGCAGCAATGTTTGGACCTTGCTTGATGTTAAGGAGTTTTACAGGAGAAGCGATACTGCAAGATTAATTTTAAGATGTCCCGTAGTCAGGACAGGATAGTATCACTATTTAGCAACCTTTTATTCATCAGAATGTGCAAAACTATGAATATATGAGGAAAGATGCTGTTTCACTTAGATTTAGACTATTACAATAGTCCTGAGCAAATTTAGTAACTGAACTAAACTTCAATATGAAATACTTAGTAATTTTAATAGCCTTATTACTTTGTTTGCTAGTAACATAAATTAGGCAATTGCTACTTCAGGTGTAGCACAAAGATTTCTTTATATCCTTAGAGAAAAAGAATTGTATCATCAGAAACCATATTTTTTTTTAAACAATATTCTATTGTCTGCTACCATTGGGTACATGGAAAGTAGGTAGTTTGATTACAGGAGAGTTACTCTTAATTTCCACAAACAGCCCAGTGGGCTTCAGCTCATGGATTCTATATGGATGTCCATATTCATTCTCTCTGAATATGGAAATGGAGAATTAAGGACTGCTCTGTTTCCCCTAAGGGGATATGGAATGTACTGATTAATTGCTGTAGGGATTTAAACGGTGCTTCACACTTCCTTCAAATGGTAACACAGATTTAAGACAGCCAGTGATGTCCCTCTCTGGTATGCAGTCTTTAATTGCATATTCCTTATTGCTGGAGGGTTCAGTTTGTTCATTTAGTAGTGATTTATTAATCTCTGTCAATGCAATCTTTTGCTGATGATTGTAGACTATCATGATTGTTTTACAGTGAAAACTAAGTAGTCTTACTGATGCTAAAACTGAGGACAACGTACCATCTGATGAGTATACAAGCAGGAATCTGGAAGTTACGCCATGTAACAATTTTGCTTCCTCTCCCTGTATAATCAGACTCTGTTTCTTGTATTTCTCGTCTCTTTGCTTTTTTCTCCCTGTTGTTATCAATTAATATATATAATATGATTGAAATAACCAGGGAGCTGCTAAAGTCCTGTGTACGCCCCCCCCCCCATCAGTTAGTATTTAAAATAGGGAAACAGTAACCAGACAGGATTTAGGGTTTAGGAATAAACTACTAGAAGTGGGGCTTTGTAAATAGGTAGAATGCTTATGTCGGAAAAGGTAATGGATTGTGGTCTCATCAACAAACCTTGAAGAACCACTTGGAACTGCCAAGACAGAGTAAGAAGTAGGTAAAAGGTAATTCCTACATGGGGAGATCGCGACCACTGACTCATTGACCACCTACTCAAATGATACCACCTACTGAAAAGAAGACAGAGTCTGTGCACTAATTTACATGGCAGGCGAAGAAAGAACCAATCATTAAGGAAAATAACAATGAATATGTATTAGTTAAGTGTATAAGTGTGAGAATTTTTGAGACAAGGGTGTGCTCTCTGGAGACAGGCACCCATTCATGCACATCAATTAAATTAATTTGGAAATGCCTCAACTCTGTGTGTTATTGGCTTGCACACTGGGTAAACGAACCCCGTTTGTGGGACAGCACTGTGAACTGATTTTACCCAGCTGACCCTCTTTTCACATTGTTATTTTCAGATTATAACAAATTGCTTTCTATCTGGTAGGGATATAATTTCCTCATCCCCGTGGAGAATTTCTACCAGGTACCCAATCTCAGTGTAGATGTAATTAGGCTTTTGCTGAATTTCTGCCTGTCGTGGTTTAACCCCAGCCAGCAACTAAACACCATGCAGCCGCTCACTCACTCCCCCCCACCCAGTGGGATGGGGGAGAAAATCGGGAAAAGAAGCAAAACCCGTGGGTTGAGATAAGAACGGTTTAATAGAACAGAAAGGAAGAAACTAATAATGATAATGATAACACTAATAAAATGACAACAGTAATAATGAAAGGATTGGAATGTACAAATGATGCGCAGTGCAATTGCTCACCACCCGCCGACCGACACCCAGCCAGTCCCAGCGTGGCGAATCCCTGCCCCCACTTCCCCGTTCCTATACTGGATGGGACGTCCCATGGTATGGAATACACCGTTGGCCAGTTTGGGTCAGGTGCCCTGGCTGTGTCCTGTGCCAACTTCTTGTGCCCCTCCAGCTTTCTCGCTGGCTGGGCATGAGAAGCTGAAAAATCCTTGACTTGAGTCTAAACACTACTGAGCAACAACTGAAAACATCAGTGTTATCAACGTTCTTTGCATACTGAACTCAAAACATAGCACTGTACCAGCTACTAGGAAGACAGTTAACTCTCCCAGCTGAAACCAGGACACTGCCTTAGTAAAACTCTTGCTGTTACACAGCATGCTGCCAAAATATCTCCGTAGGATATTACGTCATCTGAGTGCTTGTTTCTTAAACATTTACAGTCTGTTGTTTAAGATTTTTGACTGTCTGTATTAAAAGTTCAGTGAAAAGGATTATGTTTGTAGGAGCAGAAAAGAGGACTAACTTCAAACATCTCTTTGCTTCCCATTTTACAGCAAGGAATGCTCTGCATTCCCTGAATGAAACTTCACATGCAACTATAGATGCCTGAACACAGCTTATGTTGTTTGGCACCAAAGTCTTAGACATTGCCTCATGACTTCCGAGATCTGAATTCAGTTCCCCACAACAAGTTACCAAAGGTCAAATTCACCAGAGAATATTCACATCCAATGTAAAACCTAGGGTAGGTCAGTTCTGCTTAGATTAACTGTCCAAAGGACCAATCCTTTGAACTACTGCTAGACAGCCTGTGGTGCTTGGCCTGCTGGTGAGCTGTGGAACACCACAAAATGGTCCTTAAAACTGTTGCTTTTTTTGTTTCTCAATTGCAAATGCACATTCCTCACGTGCAGATAAATAAAGAAGTTCCTCCTGCTGCTAGTGTTTGTGGTGAAACAGGATCACTTTGTTTGCTACTGATTTTCAGTAAAGCATTTACAAACATGAAATACAACTTTGTTAAAAAAATTATCTATGTGGTAAGTGTTTTACTCTTATTTCCTCCATCATCAAAGAGCAGTGTGATGTAAGGTGGAGGCTAGGCTCCCCCCCCACTGCCCAGCTGTTGTGTGCTCCCTCGGTTTAACACCTACTGGTTACTCCAGAGATCCCACACTCGCCAGTGGAAACCCCTCTACTTCTACACCTCCACATGCCCCTGAGTTCCCTGGTCTGGTCAGGGCTGAATGACTCCACACTTCTCTCAGCCAAACGTCACTCCTCAGACTGTGTATTTTCATGTTCATTTCCCTCAGGGCCCATTAAACATGCCCACAGCATGCCTAATGCATACCTCTTGGGTTGGATTCTTCAAAAAGGAAAGGCAACTGTTCTTTTTTTTTTTTTTTTTCAGAAAGCAGCACCTCAGAAGGAGGTGATTATGCCTGTTCTTTCATGTCACTGTTTGGGCATGAGAGTACTTCCCCAAGACGTGTGAGAATTAGGCTCAATTCCCTTCTCCACCTGTGAAAACTTGAACTCACGTGTTCCAGCTCCCGGAATGAAAAGTGCACCAAGTGTCAGCATAGACTGGAGATGGCCTTTCTCCATTTAAAGTCACCCCACTCTTCACAAAACCTTCCAGTATTCACTGGGACAGCAAATATGCATGTATTGGTTATGGCATCCACCTAGAGGACAGGCACCCTGAGTTCCTGTCTCTTTCAGATGTTCGTGTATTTCACATAGGATAATAATTAGATAAATACCAGTTTCCCATCACTTGTTGCAACCCCTTTTCCTTGTAAGGCAACTCACTTTTTTAGGGACTTAGATGCGTAACTCAGTACAAGGAACTCCACTGCAGAGATCACACACCTAAGCTGAACACTGCAATGCTAAGCATAACGCCACTTCACTGTCCTGGCCAAACCCAACCCTGCACACCTCTGTGCCTCTGGTCCGCTATGAATGAGAAATGCTACACCTATATAGCATAAACGAGTGCAGGGCTATAAGCTTAGGCCTGAAAGCTGTAATGCTACATTCCTCATGCATCCAAATGTGGCGGTATGTCCACAAGCCTCTCAGAGAGGCTCACAAGGAGCAGCAGCACAATGTGCACAGCAGTCCCCCAGCTAGCATGGTTGCCACTGGCTCCTGTTCTTGCTACACGCCCACAATGGCAATGTAAATGTGGAATCAACTTAACTAATGTTAATAAAAATTAGCTTACAAATCTTTTAGAACGAAACAGAGCAGCAGGAGTACTGTACCTAAATAGCAGCTTATGAACTCCTGACTTCAGCTCTGGCTCCACAACCCCTCTCTGCCAGTCTCCCTGTTTGTAGAGTAGCGGTGTCTCTCCCACTTCCCATGGATGCAGCTGTTGTGAAGCTGTGCTGATCCGCTGGTGTTTGGTCAGTAGGCTGATGATTCAGATTGTTGTACAAATCTGTATATGCAATCCTTGTGTTGGACAACTATACACTTTTAAACTTCGGGAGTTTGAGTGTGCCTTGCTATCAGTATCCCAACAACTTCTACTCTTGGTTTGTATTTTCTGGTTGTGATTTTATATATGGTTTACACATGCATTAAAAAAAATTTTTCTTAAACAGAGCTGAAAATTGGACATAGTACTTTTCTGTTTAACACTTAAATCAAGCACTTAACCTGCTTCTGGGCCTATAACCAACAAGACATTTCTGCTGCATATAGCAACTACCATCTCCCCCTTTTTCTCTGTTGACTTTAATTAGAGTGTTTCAGTTATTGATTGAAAACTCCTTCACACAACATTGAATTGTTTTATCAAAGGATAGCTTTCCCCTGTTGAATTCACAACCTACCAGTAACCCTATTCTCCGGTGTCTTGATTGCTCTGATCTTTCATTAGAGGTGGCTCTTCTCCTTCAGGGCTTTGACTAATTTTGGTTCCTCAGACTGCAAAGTCATATGATGTAGTCACCCCCCCAAAGACTACTCATGATCATGGCTATCCTTCTGCTACAAATAGGGGTAATAGATCATACCGAAGGGAGCCGTTATTTTGTTATGATCCATAGTCTTGTACGGAATGGTCTTGGAATGACCATACATCACTTTGATATACCTAATCTCAGTATGAGAAGTATAAATCTTTCAAAAACTTTGTTAACGATTTCTCAGCTGCTTAATGTAGCAAACATAACGTAACATTCATGTGAAGGGTGCGTTAGACAGCAAAATGCAATCAGCTGACTTGCAACAGTTCAGTAGGCAGAAAAGAGGGATAGACTCACTGTATATTTTATGAACTTGCAGCAACACTTGACAAAGAAATACTCAAGTCACTAAGAAACAAATACAACTGCACCAAAATAAATATGAAGTTTTCACCTTCATGTTTTCTTGTTTATCACCCACAATCAAGTAGCAGTCTGAGTTTTGGTGACCTTATTGGTTGTGTTTTGCAGCTTGCATTTCACATGGATGGGACTAGGGGATGAGACTGAAGGAATGGCAGAAGGACAGAAACCTGAGGCTCCAACAGCATGGGAGGAATGAGGACTGGGAACAGCTGTAGCAAGTTCTGCTTCGAATATCTTCAAGCACTGCCCAAGACAGTAGCTTCGCTTCCTACTGTAAGACTTGGCAGTGTGATACTTTTACTACCCACATTAAGTGTATATTCTGGAGGCCAACGTTTCAATAGTCACCAGTGAAGTGGCTCAGTAATACAGTGTAAATACACTCTTGCCAGAGTCAAAAGACTGCCAGCAACTGAGGCACTGGGCATTTGGATAGTTTTCCGTGGGTTTTATTTAAACAATAAATGCATGGCATAATGGCAGAAGTGGAGTGGAATCAGAAGTGCTGAAGACAACCACAGAGACATAGGGGTTCTGGCAGTGGTAGCAAGTCTTGCTACTCCAGTTTTGCAGAAGCAAGATCTGGGATCACTCATTTTCAAGGCTGTTGATGACTGGATGAACTGGAAAACAAAATTTGAGCATTTTAGATGAGGACCAGCCCCCTAAAGAGCAAAACAGAAGAGAAGCAATGGGTCTGGTAAGATTACAGACTAAACTGTAATGGTCTTTGAGTCTGGTAAATAAAGAAGCAAATTTTTATAATATTTTAATTAACAAGTTTAACTAAATATTTTATCTCGTCCTGAAGTATCTTCTACCTCAAATTCTGAAGGATTAGAGGAGGATTCTGTGCAAAATTTCAGCACATGTCTCTTTAACACAATATTGCAACATTACTGGCATACTGAAATGATGCATGTCAGAAAAACTACAGTTTGCTACTGATTCGACACTTAAAGTAATTGCAATGGCTATGCAAGTCAAGAATGTGAGGATATAACAAGAGATGCTGTGGGGTCCCAGCACTCCCATAGGCAATATTTATGTTGCTGCCCAGTGCTGGTGATTAAAGGAACACCAAACATCATTCTAATAATAACCCAGTCATCCTGAAAAGAACCAGACAGGTACAGGTAGGCAAAAACTATCCCAAATCACTGCACGCACCTGGTGTTGATATGTCATTAGACATGCCCATAATGAATACCTTCTAAGAATGTCCCATGGAGCAGAAGTCACAAAAGTGAGCCAGTGTCCCTAAGGAAGGCCAATTTCACAGTCCAGAGCTAACTTCTGCCAACACGTTCCTATGATTAGATCTGGCAAATAGACCTGAGCCACATCGTTGGTCCTTGGACACTGAGAAACTTCAGTCTCCTTCAGGACTGACAGAGGAACAGAAGTCATGACCGAGAAGTTGCATAAGTCTATTTTGATTTTCAATTTAACCTCTGTTCTACTGACAAACTTTGTGCACATAAGATGTTTCTGTATATCATCAAGATGTTGAACAAGCAGCTGTAATAAAAGATACTATGTGTGCAGTCAAAGACCTCACATCATCCCTGCTGAGTTGCAGTGGAAGTGAAGAAGAAGGCCTGGTCATACATTGAAATTCTGGGCCACCTTTCATACTCACACCATCCTGTGATTCTCTTTCCCTTGGGGAAGGCTGTCCACAAAAAACTCCAAGTAATGGTCCACAAGGGAGTTATTAATTCAAGCAGTGAACCTTCTGAATGACATGTACCACCTGCACTGATGACTTGGAGCTCAAGAAAAATATGAAGTGTATGTGTTATCCCAAATAAGATCCAACTGCACTGGCTGGAAAATGGCGAAATTCCCAGCAAGCTCAATGCCAAACTTTGGGGTTTGGCAGATATTTCTGTTTATAATCATTCTGTCCGAGACATTCACTTGCCTGCTGTTTGGATTTTTCTCGTCATCTGAGATCTTTCAGAGAAAGAAGAGATGGTTGTTGGAAAGCCTGGAAGGGATGGTCTGTCATTTTTACAATATTCTGGTTGATAATTCTGTTGTCAAGACTAGTAACAATTACCTATGCAAAATATTGCACTTCAGGAAACTGTGTATCGTCTGATGCACAGCAAATGTAAGCTGCAAAGAGAAAATATTTTGCTTTCTGGGCCTCATAACCACTGGTGATGGTGATTATTAAAGTAAGGATAAGAATGAAGCCATTTTCAAAATGTTAGCTGAACCAACTTGAGTCAATGACGACATGTTGTCTGTTTGTACTAATTTTTAAGGCAGAGCAGGACCTGGAACTTCTGATGTCTGCAACTTTTGCATGAGCTCTATGCTGCAACAGCAGTTATTGACACCATTTTAGGAGAAGGCATTTTATTAGATCAGTGAGATCTTTATATCTATTCCAAGTTTGGTCATTTCAATCTGTGCGAAGAAATCATCGCTTTGACTGATGAGTTGTCCAACATCAGATACAGCAAAATGATAAGGTGAGCTCTCTACCATATGTAGAACTTCTCATACAGAGAAAATAAATTCCTAGATAAGGGAAAAAGAAAAGATCTGGCAACTGCCTCAGCATGTGGATCTTTTTGTGACTCTGTTGCAGACTTTGCTGTAACCAGTAAAAATAACAGCAAGCCACCCTCTTTTGGAAATGTCTTGGATCACAATAAATAACACTTCATCAATATTTTATGACTGATTATTGATTTTGTGATCAATCCTCATAAATAACTCTGTACTCATTTATGATCCTCTATGCATACTTGCAGCAGATGCACTGTGAAGAATCCTTGAGAGTGGTAACCAAGAGGAGACTGAAGAAATTGTGGCAGGTAATCACTGCTCAGCAATAGCCAAAATGTTGCTGGTATCAACACTGCTTTAGTCACAAATCCAAACCACAGCATAATAGGGACTGCCCTGTGGCAAGTTAAGTCTGTCCCAGCCAGAGCCAGTACAACAGCTTCTGCCGAGCATCTCCTTCCTTCAAATGGTCAGTGGTGGCTTTTCATGGCTGACTGCTATTCATGTTATTTCAGGTAGAGAAAGTCAAAGAGCTTTTGCCTCAATGCAGCTATCGTGTGAATTTCAGCTCTGCCAGATGTGATTTCCAAGAGACTCTGGTGAGAAGCCATACTGGAATCACGCTAAAAGTGTCTCTCCATCACAATAGCAAAAGACCAGTCTTACCAAGTCATCCCTTGCTGTTCACCGGGAACTGAGTCCACTGAGGCTGCAGTGAACATAATGGCATTTAGAGAAGGCCAGTGATCCAGACAAGGCATTACTAGCTTATCATAATACCCCATGTGCAAGTGCTATTGGCCCAACTCATGAAGAAGTGCTTCTGCACCACAGGTCCAGTAGTAAGTCTATTACAGTTTAAATATCCCTGGCAGCCACAGGAAGGACAAACAACACTTGGAACAACAAAGGAAGGGTTATAACAGACCTTACACGGCATGACATCGTTGTGGACTCTGGTTTAGACTAATCAGTCCAGATTATCAGTAGGTACATTGAACAGATGGACAGTTTGTCACATGGACGGCAATGTAGACACCACATGCTTTTATGTCCTTCACTGCAAGTATCTGAGGGAGCAATATGGACTCAAAGAAGATGCCAGCTGTGCTCCTGCATCCAGTCCCTGTTGATCATCCAGGCTTGTCGTTCCTGTTGTAATTCTGGCTGGTAGGTAATCCTGGTTTGTGCTTCTCTTGCTGAAAGCTGAATCAGGAATGAGGAAAAAAAATCCTCAGAGGTTGCTTTTTTAAAGTCACATTTAATTCCTTTCATTGGAAGTAGATGAGCTCTTGCTCACCCTTTTTTTCCCCCCACAGACTTTTCACAGAAAGTACTGGTTTGCTGGAGAAACTGAATAAACACAAACTGCAGAGAGCAGACCTGTAGCTAGTTTTTATATAAGCAATAAAAAAGCAATACTGCAATCCTTAATTAAAGGAAGTTTGAGACAATTAAGTGGTTTAATGGTTTGATAGAACTTTTTTATTCAAGAAGGGCTATATTTGTCAAGAAAGGAACAATCAGGGAAATATATCTGGTTTATCTCACAATAGAACCAGTATCATTTCCTGAAAATAGCAGAGTTCTCCATTTTAGGAAGTACATTTAGAGTTAGCTTCCCAGTCCCCTCTTTGTGCCCCTGAGTAAATGTGCGTGGGGTTACCTCTACAGGAGTACCCTCAGAAGACATGGAGCTGGCATCGCCTGTTTGGTAGCATCTATTCTCATTTGTCACCTCATCCCAGTATTTTAGCCATGTCAGATAATAAATTGGAGCACTATAGAAGAGTATTGCAAAGAGCACTTGGCAATTCGGGAGTACTAATCTGTGTAGTTACAGAATTATTTCTCAAACCCTCCTTTCCTCAGCTCTCTTCAGTTCCTAATCCTCCAGGTCATACACGTATGAGCTGCTGCTACACAGCAAGGTGTCCTCTGTCTCCGTACTGTAACATATTCTCTACCTCAGATCCATGATCTTTCATCAACAGCAACTTGCCTATAAATGTGAATGGGAAGGGACATGCAGAAGAGCACTCATATCCTCCTTTGGAGATTTTCGCCTATGATACCCTGAGCAGCTATGACTAGCCAGAGCAGTATTATGTTCTGTTAAGATCATACACAGACATGTGACAACTGCAGCAACACCTTGTGTTCTTAAAGGATGTTTTGTCCTAAAAGAGAACTGAATTTGTGTCTTTTTGATAAGCACCATGCCTTCCTCAAAGCAGCAGGTGGCTGGAACCATTTAGTCATGTTCGTTCCAGTAATTTTCCTCTGCTGATCGCATTTAGTAATGTTTTACCTCCTGGGAAGTTAATAAGACACATGCCCATGGTATCAAGAGCACTCCACAAAATGTTGGGAGGGATGTTCTCTGCCTTCGTGTTTCTAAGGAGCAGAAACGCAAGCCAACCTTGCCAGTGCTCAGCTCAGATAAGAGGCTTGTTGCTGGAACCACTCTAGCACATGAAAAATATTCTCAGAACTGCTTTATGAATAGGATTTATAAAGATCATGAAATACATAGCAGGAGAGGATTTTTCATACTATTCTTTTCTTTCTGGGAATATCCATAACTGCTAGGGTATCGGACTACAGGTTTTTCCAGGTGGTATGAGTAGAAAAAAGACATTTTTCAGTGGTTCCAGGCTGGTATCAATTAGGAATACTGAAGTGCAGTTGCTTTGGGTTTCTTTTTACCCCCCAAGTTTGCAAATAGAGCATTTCCATGATGACTATTTAGAAAAATGTTTTGTAGCCAGGCCAGTTTTCATATGACACCTTTTCACCAGAGGAAAATAGTGCTTTATGATATGGTGCTTTTCAAAGGAAAATTTATGTGTCTTTTTCTGGAAATCCTCTTTCAATGCATATTTTGATGTAAACCTCTTTTATCTAATACATATTTACATAATAAATTCAAGCTGTTTATTTCAGAAAGCTCTTGCGGATAACGACTCTTCCATACAGTGGAATAAAAAGACCTGAGCAGACCAAATGAAGCAGATCTGATGGGTGTCCTGATAAGGCCTGAAATTAACCTTCACATCTGAAAACTAAGTAGTTAGATTAAACCGAACAACAGCGAGGCTGAACGCTGGCTGTAGTGTTCACCAGGTAAGCTCATGAGATGGGACACAACCAGCCCTGGTGAGAGGAGAGCAGAGGGTCTGTGATGCCACAGGCACACAGGGTGCCCAGCATGGGACCTGCAGGTAGAAGCTTTGGAGCTGGACACCCTGCGCGGGGTATGACCGAGGGCAGCTGCTGGTCGAGCAGGAGAGCTCTCCTGGGGCGTGTGTTCAGCTAGAAAGGGCAAAGAAAATAATCCGGTACGGCATGAGCAGGTAGCAGGAGAGTGCTGAGGGGTTCCCGGGGCCAGCCGAGGCAGGGCTGAATGCATTTTGCGCTGCGTAAGTGAGGCTGCACGGGTGGCTGTGTGCCATGGCCCCTCTGCACAGCCCATGCCCTCAGAGGAGCGTGGAAAGCAGAGAAATATTGAGACCACTTTGAAGCTTTCTCTGTGCCTCTGTGCCATCAGAGGAAGATTAAATTCTTCCATAGTCAGTCCCCATGGGATGGAAATTGTTGGTGCAGGCACAGCCAGTGCCAGGGTTGCTCCTGGCTCCCCTGCCCCAGTCCCCGTTGCACCCTGGCAAAAAGAAGGAAAACATGAGCACTCATTTCACTTGAACTCAGCATGTCAAGAACAAGAACCGATCTAGATGCCAAGGAATATAAAGGAAAGAAAGAAATTAATTGCAAGATGAATTAAAGCTGTTCCTTTAAGCTCATAAATTCTGCCTACTTGATGTTTTTCAAACCTGTAGGATGATTCAGACAATTAGACTATTAAAACAACAGCTTACAGCCTGCTGAAGAAATACAGAGAGGGCAAAAAGAAAAATGGAGTAGGTCTCTGTGTCAAATGTCACCATTTCTTTCTGAGTCACTAACAGCTTGAAAATAAATTGCCATGGTTACATCTGGATTGGTGCTCTGCGAAGGCAGAAAGAGCCTCGCAAGTTGGTATTTGCCACAGACCATCATATCACTTTGGCAAACACAACCACCAGCACATAAACAGCTGTCTGTAACATGCCAGGAGAAAAACCAGCATTACTGTGAGGGATTTCAGTACGAGTGATTTAAACAGAAGACTCATAAAGCCAGAATGAAATATCCTTGAAACTCTTCAGGATTATAAACAATGATTTGCTAACTAGCAAAATACTGCATCCATTATCAGGGGATTCTAGTCTCGCAAAAACTTCATCTTGCAAAGGAGAGGAGAAAGGACTGTACAACAAAAAAACCAATGGTTGTTTCGGTTACACTGACAGTGTTTTGGCCATAAACAGCCAGTTTGCTGTGACGCAGAATCTCAGTCAGTGCTGCAGGATTTGGTGATTGCCCCCCCAAACCACTCTCTCTGGGTTTGGGGGGGTTCTAGCACTGCAAGTATTTGAAACAAGATTGGACCTTTTTCTGAAAAACTTATTCTGTTTCAGTCTGAACTATTGGACCTGAAGCAGCCATTAATTCCTGAAATCTCATGCTCTGTATAATGCAGCAGATCAGCCTAGGAGATCATAGTGGCTTTTTCTTTATAACTCAGCCTTAATAGCTATAAGCATTAATGTAGGCTAGTGTCATAATTTACTGGTGATACTATATGCCCAAGCGCTTGGTGTTCTCAGTGTAAACACTATAAGCTAAACTTTAGTAATGAATGAATTATAATGTTTGAGTTTCTTTATACACTTTTGCCTTTAGTAGGAGGTATTCAGTTTACATCTTGCTGTATATGCTATATGTTACTTAGACAGAGATCAGCAGTTTTTTCTAAGAACAAGATGATGTGAAATATCATGGCAAATATAACGAGAATTGTTTTCATGTAAGTAAAACTGACGAAGGGACTTATCATCCAGAGACTCAATACTCTATTGACAAGTATCCCCCAGGGATGAGCAGCCAGTGTGTTTACAAAAATAAAGGATGAGCTGGCATGGTGTCAAGCCACTCTAGAACCTACACTCATCTGTCGCTTACTTTTGATCGTCTTCTTTGAACAGCTTTATTTTTTTTATTCCTGGTCAAGACAGAATGTCAGGTCTCCAGAGCTATAACAAAATATTTAGAAACTATGCACACTGTTAGCATGCTGAATAATAACATGTAATTGACAATAATGATGATTCTGACAATAATAACATTAATTGTGCTAAAATAAGATAGTGGAAATTACATCTTTTTTTTTTCCTAGAAGAAAAACTACTGTAGTCTGACATTGTAGGTTCAATATTGTGAGGATGAACTAGTTAGTTATCATTCTGGTTTGGCACTGAGACTCCTAGATTTTATAGAATATCATTAAATCAACAACATGTGAGCTTTACTGTTATAGGTGAATATCAAAAGGAGCTTGAAAGGTTAGTAGAGTTGGTGTTTTTATTCTGCTGGCAAAACAGGATCCAGTGTCTGTCAGTCAACCGGATCAGCTAGTCAAAACTCCAAATGGTCTTTTATTTGTCTGTAACTTTTGAACCATTCTTTTAGAAGATACTATTACACTAGTCAGTCTAGTGCCATGAGAAATACTGCCTTTACTCTTGTAAAAACACCATGTTCTATATTTCTTATCAACTGTACTTCCTGAGGCATTTTTATTTTAACCCAGTCACAGGAAAAAATTAAAGCAGTTTTCTATAAAACACCCAGGTTGAGCGTTTAAAATAACCAGGAATATGTTGATAACAGTATAAAGAAAGTGAGCTTTAAACTAGCACTGAAGTGCATCAGACTCAATTGTTGCTCAGCAAGGTCTCTTAAATGACATTCATGGGAGGAAAAGTCAAGTTGCCCTGAAGTGGAAAAAAAAGGATTATGTCCTTTCTGGAAGAAACACTGTTCAGAAACTTTTCTTGTATCTTAGTGATAGTATATTTAATAATGCACTGTTTGGGGTTTTTTTTTTTAATCTTGTTTTCTGACTGATTACTGTAGGCCTCTGTGCTACTTGCAGTTTCTGTTCTCATTCACCTAATAAGCCTAGTCCTACCTGTGTGCACCAAAACTGCTTCTTAGTGTTCAAATTAAACATTTTCTTTCCACCAGCAAAATTTACCCTATTCCCCCAAGAAAGGCTTGTTATTTCAGTTGCAGAGATGAAAATCAAGCGCTCCTGAAGGTGGACTTAATGCATAACAGCAGACTGTGCATAGGCAGCTGGAGGAAAGGGATGCTTCCCTTAGCATCTCCAGCCTAGCAGCGGTGCTTACAGGAGAGAGAGCACGTTACTCTCGGCCACTGAGGAACCACTGCGTTATCTTGCTGTTATAGCTCTATAGAGAAAAAGGCTGGCTGAAAAGTCAGTCTGTTTATCATTACTATTTTTCAGCTGTATGGGGTTATTCTTAAAAATATTATATTTATCTGATTTAAACCAAGAAATCCAGTAGATTTCCTCATCCTAGAAATATTCTTTGTGTTGCATATTCTTTAGAGATTAATGCTCTAAACCCACTGTAAATTATGACAAGATATCTGTAATCTAACAGTGACACACCTCAGTGCTTTAAAGCCTTTGGCCTCCAGCCTTCGGCATATGAAGGACGGAGCACGTTGCTCTTAGATCATCCTGTTCACTCCCACACAGCTCAGTGCCTGAGGGCCCAAACCTGCCCCCACTGAAGTGGAGGGCAAAGCTCCAACCTTAATTGGTATTTGCAGAAGAAATTTAAGCCTTTTAATCACGGAGATATTTTCATTCCACAAGCACAGTGTCAAATTAAACACAGGGAAGAGTCCGGTAGCTGTCTGTCAATGTGAGGAAGGTTGAGGTGGTAGAGAGAGCCCCAGCCTAGAAACTGGGAGATCTGATGACAGTTTGCGGTTCTGCCACAGGCTCTCCGTAACTTAGACTTACCGAGTATGGCTACACTGCTAACCCAAGCCTGGGCTGGCTTGCTGTAGCTGTTCAACTGTGCCAGCTCTCTCTCAGCTTCTATTTTCAAGACAGGTAAATTTGCATTCACACTATAGATGTTGTTTCACGGCACAACTATCCACATGGCAGGTGGTTTTCTAGTGAGATGACATTTTGTTCTAGTGAGATGACATTTTGTTCCTAATTAACGTATACAGTTCTTTGCTCAGGCTAGGTGATCAAAACAAGCCCTGCCAAGAAGAAAGGAAAAAAGCATCCACAGCTTGAACACTGGGCCAGCTTTCCTAACCATCTCAGACAATTAGTTCTGAAGCTGACATAAAATGTATCCTTCCTTCCTGTTCCTCTTACATCTGTTAGATTATGGTTATATTGCTTTCTGCAAGATCATGGACAAGGTGAGACCACTGGCGAGCAAGCTGCTCTGGGTGATCTCAAAGGGGAGGAAGCCTCTCTGTTCTTCCTTTTCTTCCTCAATGACTTCTCAATGTATAATGAAAATGAATGCTGAGCTGTCATGTATCATCAGAGAATTTACAAGTCCATCCATGGAAAGAAGATCTTGAAAGAGGATAACCTGTGCAAATTCATGATCCCTTTTGGATGATGGAACCCAGAAGACAGTAGGTGGCAATAGAAGTCGACTGAATCAGTGGAGCTCTGGAAAATCACTGGAAACAACGTTAGGAGTCTGCATAATTTAGAAGCTGGGAAAGGAGAACCGGTGGAATAGTTTGTTTACCAAATCCTGGCTTCCAGCCCTGAGTTTTGGATGACCACTGCATGGTTAGGAGATGCTCCTGCTCAGCACTTGCATTCATACCTGTACAGCCCAGTGCAGGCTGGTCATCATGAGCAATAGCTTAATTTTCTTGCCAGGAGCTCTGGTTCCAGCAAGCAAGCTAGAAATGGCTACATGCAGACACAAGACACGTTATGGCATTTTTGTGGTTTAACACCAACCAGCAACGAAGCACCACGCACCCACTTACTCACCTCCCTCACAGTGGGATGAGGAGAGGATCAGAAGGGTAAAAGTGAGAAAACTCATGGGCTAAGATAAAGACAGTTTAACAGGTAAAGCAAAAGCCACACACACAAGCAAAGCAAACCAAAGGATTCATTCCCCACTTCCCATGGGCAGGCAGGTGTTCAGCCACCTCCAGGACAGCAGGGCTCCGTCACGTCTGACGGTGACTTGGGAAGACAAATGCCATCACTCCCAACGTCCCCCCCTTCCTTCTTCTTCCCCCAGCTTTATATGTTGAGCATGATGTCGTATGATCTGGAATATCCCTTGGGTCAGTTGGGGTCAGCTGTCCTGGCTGTGTCCCCTCCCAACTTCTTGTGCCCCCCCCAGCCTGCTCGCTGGTGGGGTGGGGTGAGCAGCAGCAAAGATCTTGACTCCGTCAGAGCACTGCTCAGCAATAGCTAAAACATCCCTGAATTATCAACACTGTTTCCAGCACAAATCCACAACATAGCCCCATACCAGCTACTGTGAAGAAAATTAACTCTACCCCAGCCAAAACCAGCACAGGCGTATTAACTGAAGTGCGGGTTAGTCTGGATGCACGGAGACAAAGCTGTGATTCACATGTGAGCATACAACATGATACAGCCTGTCCCCAAGCTCTTCACGAAAGGAAAGCCAAACACTAGCACAAGCCCAAGGTAACCTCATGCAGCGTGAATGCAGCCAGCCGCGGCTGTGCCAGGTACAGTACAGGCCAGTAAATCATTTGACCCACGCTCAGCTTTAGGTACAGCAAAGACGTGACAGCCAGGCTGACAGGTCCTCGGTCCAGACAGAAAGCACGCAGTGATGGCTTGCTGTCCTCCTGAAGGCAAAGCACTAACTAAAACTGAAGACATGACTTCTGTGTCTCTGATCGCTGCTCCTAAATGGGGCATTGCAGAACTTGTCTCTTGTTGCCAGGCCTCAGTCAGGACCGCCACACAGAAAGAGCTTCAGATGCTCAGGAGATGCCGTGGTAGGGGCCATGTAAGTACCCCAGATACAAAGTACCTGCATTGCTCCTTATGTTCAAAGGTTTGTTGCTTCCTCTGAACTGTTCCTCTAATGTGGAGTTCACTTTAGTCATCTGGTTAATGCCATCATTTCTCAGTAAATACAGCCGGCCGTGTGCTCCCTGCCCTGCCCCCCGATGAGCAAAGCCTGTGCTGCTGTGCCCCAAGGCTTGTAATTTGTAGCCAGACACTTGGAGGATGCTTTGGGTACATCTGCATTGTCATCGTAGCTCAGAGCGTCAGCTTGCAGCCAGCCAAAGCTCCCTACCATGCTTTGCCTTGCTCTGTGCCCTAGTCTGTAGACAGCCAGCTGCTGCTACCCTCCATTCAACTCAGGTCGCCCAGCAGAGAGTGGCACTGGCCCATAGGTGTATTTAACCCCCCTGGCAGGATGGATGCACCTGGTTCTGCCGGTTTATACCTGGTGGAGCTGGCTTAGCCTCTGCCTGCCAGACTAGCCAGGCCAGTAAAGCATCACAGACACATTGTCCTACTCACCATTCCTGCACCGCTGAAGCAGGAATGGTGGTTGCTGCAGTGATGGATGCAACTTAGTGCAAGTAGCAGAAGACCTAGATGGTGGAACACGCTTCCTCCCCTCCCAAGGGAGGATGGTCCTTTGTAAGTGGGGAAGGCAGCACAAGAGAAAAGTGAAGCCTGCTCTTGGGACGAAGAGGAACTGTTCTTCATCTAACTCTGGAGCCTCTCCTCAGAGTGTTTTTTTTCTTTAATTCCTCCCACTATAGAGGAAAGTTATTAAAATATGAAAAGATGCTGGGATAAAGCACATACATCACTGTGTGCTCAGTTAAAAAAATCTACACCAATATCCTAATGAACTTTTAGCTAAGGCACAGCAGTCTCTTCTTCTTACCTGGTACTGTGAGGAAAATTATCTTATTTGTCCTCACAGTATGAGTCACCTACAAAAAAGGAGCTTATTGTCTGTATTTGCCATCATTAATGACACCCACATAAAATGAGACTTTTGCCCCTTCTGTGAGCTAAAGCTTAACTTGCAGAAGGAGCCTTAAGAACACTGTGATGCTAAACTTAATTGGTGGCTGAGCACAAAGCATTTTCATCTTGCTTTGAAGCTGTTTATGAGGGCCTTCCAGTAGCAGAGAATAAAGTTACCTTTCTCTCCTACGTGCTTCTTCATTACAAGTTCCCCATAGAGAAGCAAGGAAAATATTAATTTCAAAAAGTTTAGTTAACACTTGTGCGTGAAGCTTTCAGTGGGTTTATGCAAAAGCACATTTGGAGACTTTGGTGTGTTTCTGTACATAAACCCCAGAATATCAACCACTCTTTCAGAGTCATGTCTGTCTCTTTCTCTAAATTGTACTGCAAGACCTTATTCCTCCTCTACTTCATCTTTTTATAGCTTTAAATAACCCTTCATCTTGAGAAAATTACAGGGTACAGTGGACTGAATATGACATGCAATAATCCTTAACAACTTTGTCATAGGACTATTGGTAAAGCTGTCTCTTTTTAATCACTTTTATACCTTTAGAAATTCCTCCTTTACAGCAAATGTGTTCTCTTCTTCATTAAAGTTAGTAACCATGCTGAATCACATTTCTTTTTCTAGTCATATATTATGCAAAATAGATTTTTTAAAATGTGGCTTTGCCTCCCATTTGATGTCTCACCTGCCTGGGTTCAGGCCGAGTGCCTGAGCAGTACAACCATCTACTTGTTCTTTGCCTTCTTCCCAAAGTCACTTCTAGTTTCCTCCTTCTGAGGACTAAAAAATGAAACAAAATTATAGGTTCTGGTATTTTTAACTTTTTTTTACTACTTTCAATAATAAAGGACTTCCAATTTTCATCACCTAAGCCACTTTTCATGGCACTGCAAAACTGCAGGCAGAGCAGTATTTTGGCCTGGGCCTCCATGGCAAGCCTACTCCCACCACTGTCACCCCCATCCTTACCCACGAGGTGGGTGCTCAGGCAATGGAGCCTCCTGATGTCCCCAGCTGGAATCCAGCCATTTGGCGTCCAGCCCTTTGCTCCTCCAGCTCCCAAACATGCAGAAGCGCCGTACCTGGCTGATGGCCGCAGGGCCACCACCACCGCTGCCCCCAGGCTCCCAGCGTTTGGGGGAGCAGGGGTCTGCGGATACCGTGTGTCTGAGCAACAGGTCAGGCTACAGGCAGGAATCCAGAGGGATGGAGAGATCGACTCTGGCTTGGTGACGGGGCAATTTGTTGGGAGCAGAGCGTGACAGGAAGGTTTAAGGGGAATGGGGCAGTTGCAGAAGCCCTAGAGATGCAGCAAAGTGGGGATTGAACTCTTCTTTTCTACGGGGCAGGGTGCCAGTGCCAAGAGTGGTGGAAATCCCACTCATGGGCTCTGCTCCTCCACAGGGTGGTGTCAGGGGGAAAGAAGGGAGATGGATCTGAGTGATGAGAGCTGCCTCCTGCCTTCTCCTCCTGGTCACCCCAGGAGCTCCGCAGCTTTACCTCCATACAGCAGCGAGGAAGGGCGGTGCTGAGAAGACAGGAGCCTGTGTCCCACTTCTCATTTGGTCTCATCTCACCCACCAGGAATCCATCTTGAAAAACAAGAATTAAAAAGGCTTACTTCTTAGTCTGATATAAGATGAAAGAAAAGATACTTTTTGGCTGGCATAAAAGTTAGACTTTGAAAACATTTGAACAATTCTGAAGAGGAACATGAGAAATGTAGTGTTGTGGCAGGACACAGCAACTGAGAATGAGATGAGGTCTCAGGTAACTGAATTGAAGCTAAACGGAACGAGAGCCCTGTTCCAGCAAAGCCACCTCACATGGGCACTGCAGTCCCCATGTCCTATTCTGACAATGACTTTCTGCTGGGCTGCTGCGATTACCATTTAGTGTCTGGTTTAATATCTTAGTCAATAAGCTACTGACAGCATAGCTGAAGGGGGAAAATATGTTTTTCCCAGAAAAGAGAATACAGAATATTGACAAGTAGAGAACTGTTCTCACCAGAACGTAATTTTCTCTTCACCTTTAAGCCTGCTTTCTGTAAAAGGCATTAGCTTCATACTCCCTTGGCAAAGTCAACTGCAACAAACATCCACAGTTTGAGCTGTGCAATATATGAACTTCAAAATGTTCATTTTTGGAATAGTTATTCCACACACCTTAAAATTTCAGTTCCCATGCTAAAAGAAGGTTAATGAGATTTCTGGCAGTGAGAGAACCATCTCAGATAAAATGCTTTCTAAACATTAGATATAGACTTATTGTTTTCTTTTCTAGAAAGAAATGTCAGAGTACCTGCCTTCTTTTCTTCCCAGTTCAGGGTAAGTTGTAGCTGCTCTTTCAGAGAGTTTCTGGATTGACTCATCTCAAATTAACATACAAACTGCTAAAAAGAAAAGTGACAGAGGGTTTTTCTCTATCTCTGGCATTTTTGAAGAGCTAATGGAAGATAAGCTGGTTGAAATTCTGTTTGCCTGAGGCAAACAGGGTTTTTGATATGTGAGTAAGGTATTCATAGTAAACATAGGACAAGTAGGACTGTGTGCCTAGGCTTGTACATTTTCATGACAGCTTTGCATATGGGAATGATTCATGTAATGAAATAATGCTGGAAGTTAATAAAAGAAAGGCAGCTTCTCCCATCATCCAGATACTCACCAAGATACAGAATCCTACAGTTTCTTGAAGTCAGTAAAATGATGCCAAATGATTTCAGCAGCTTTGGAACATACACATAAAGACCAATTCAAATTTTCCTCCCACGTTGGTACCTGCTTTGCATGGTGACTTATCCAGGGCATTGTTCTAGCAGAAGGTAAGTAAAATACTTGCTTAACACTAAAGACAGAAGAATCACTCCTGTGTTTCATCAGCAAAGTAATGAAAATCCAGGAAAAGAGACAGTCTAGCTCTAAATACTAATCTGGGCACAGTCCTGCCCTAGAAAAGCACTAAACAGTTGGCCAGACACCTAACTTTGCTGTGTACACACTTGTCTGCTTGACCTAACTGTCCCCTCCACAACTGCTTTTGGGCATGCAGAGGATCAGACTCATCCGAGCAGCAAAACAACTGTTCTGGACCTGTAATTAAATAGATCCAGAACACAGAGGCTGCTTAGCCACAGAAAGAAGAAAAGGGAACAAAAGTTTCAATGTCTACAATTTATTAAACGAGCTCAAACTTAAGCACTGCAGGGCTTAGTGTTGGGTGTCTGGGCCCCAAAACAGTGTCCAGGACCCTGCACTACAGCTTGATATTGAAAGCACAGAGGTGGTCAGGCATCCCATTTCCTACTGGCTACTATTATGTTGGCCTGCTTATGCATCAGTTTTATAGCTCTCCATCCTGATGTAATTCTTTCTCCCCATGCACTGCATAGCTTCATACCTGACTTTGCACAAACTTGGGAGATGCCTGACACAAGCCTTGGGGCTCTATTTTGCATGCCAAATACCTAAAGGCCAGTACATCATCTGATTTATCAGCACTGAAGTCCTCTGTTGAATTCAGGCAAAGGAAGCAGCAGTTTAAATCCATCAAACAGAAAATTGGACCTGAGAAGAAAAGGAAAATTTTTAACTGCATGGATAAATGTCAACATGCTGTGGGGCATTTTGGGAAGGTGCAGCAGCAGTTACTGGTGTTCTTGAGGAGTTGGCAAAAGCTGCAGCTCTGCAAAGTGAACCTGATTTGACTTGTTCCCTGCGGCTCCCAGAATTGAGTCATACTGTTCAGTATGTCCAGCTTTGGTACAAAACCTGTTCATTACATCACCTCCAGATCAACTATGCAAGTAAAATGGATTTGGCACAAATTTTTAACTTACAATGATTGTCTTTGTAAACTTTCCCTAATTAGTGCAGATTGTCTCCATTGACCTATTTTGAGGAACTGAGCAGTTCAGTCAAGCTTGGCTGATAAGAGCCTGCGCTTTTACTTCTACAAAATAACGAAAAGCTCATCTGTAGCTTCAAATTTCCCTTTAGCTGCTGCAAAAAGGTTATAGGTACAAAGCAGGACACTTAGTTTCAAGGTTAAACCTTGAAAGTCCTTCAAGTCCTTCAAGTCCTCAGCACTGCAGATGTTTTTAATCAGAGAATCTCTTCTCTACTTCATCTCCACATTATATCTATATAGAGCAGATGTGACTCCCCCACCTCAATTCCTCACCAGACTGCAGAGTAAGACTTGTTCTCATTTTATTTCTCTTGTGGTCCTGCCTGTTTGCTCTTCAGTGAATCTTATTATCCTATCTGAACAGCCACACAGTTTAGTGGAGCAGAGACTACTTCCCTGGACATCATTGCCTATAGTCTAGTGGGCAGGACACATTCTTGGGCAGTAAGAGACATGGCTGTGAACCCCCTTGGCTATGGCAAGTATGCTTGCTGAGGGAGTGCTCTAACCTGTAGGCAGCTACACAGTGGAAAAGACTGGACTATGCCCCATTTTTTAAAAGAATAACTGTAGGTATCAGATGCTATCTGCCCCATATGGCCAAGACATCTGCTCCCATGCTGGAGAGCTGAGGAGGCATTCCAGGCTTACTCCCATGCCAGTGTCTCCTGGCCCACACAAGGCAGTTCCCACAAAGCACACAAGATTTTCTAGGCAGTTGCTTCTCCCCACATACTATAAAAGGGAAGTGAACAGCTAGGACTGCATTTGGCGTTAGGCACTGCAGTGTTTGATTTGTAGGGACTAAAATCTTACACTGGGCCAGTTTGATGTATCTAAAAGACAGCCTCTGAAGTGTGCTGATCAATCCTTCACAGTTCTGTTCATGAAAAGAGATATAAAGTCCTCCCAGCCTAACACAATTTCAAACCAAACAAGAAACTCTCCAACAAAAAAAATCTTGTGCTAGATGGCTCTGTCCTGACTGCTCAGATGGAATGCATCAGCTGCTGGTCCCTCAGCTCACTGTGACTGATTGGGAGCTGCCCACAAGGCTCTAGATTTAAGAACTGGCTCTTTGCTCTGCTCCGCAGGCTGAACTTGCCAACTTCTGAGTCATGTCCTATTGCCATGGATTTGGGTTTTGAGACTGATTTTTTTTTTTCTCTGTAGATACTTTCAAGTTAGCTGAGAAGGTTTGGGGGGAGGGAGGAGGGAGAGACAGATAGTAATTTGGTCTTCTGATTAGATTCCCTTGACTATATGTTTCACAGAATCACAGAATGGTTGAGATTGGAAGGCACCTGTGCTGGTTTTGGCTAGGGTAGAGTTAGTTTTCTTCCCAGTAGCTGGTATGGGGCTATGTTGTGGATTTGTGCTGGAAACAGTGTTGATAACACAGGGATGTTTTTCGTTACTGCTGAGCAGTGCTTACACAGAGTCAAGGTCTTTTCTGCTTCTCACCCCACCCCACCAGCGAGCAGGCTGGGGGGGCGCAAGAAGTTGGGAAGGGACACAGCCAGGACAGCTGACCCCAACTGACCCAAGGGATATTCCAGATCATACAACGTCATGCTCAGCATATAAAGCTGGGGGAAGAAGAAGGCAGGGGGGATGTTGGGAGTGATGGCGTTTGTCTTCTCAAGTCACAGTTAGGCGTGATGGAGCCCTGCTGTCCTGCAGGTGGCTGAACACCCGCCTGCCCATGGGAAGTGGGGAATGAATCCTTTGGTTTGCTTTGCTTGCGTGTGCAGCTTTGGCTTTACCTATTAAACTGTCTTTATCTCAACCCACGAATTTTCTTACTTTTATCCTTCTGATTCTCTCCCCCATCCCACCAGGGAGGAGTGAGTGAGCGGCTGGGTGGGACTTGGTTGCTGGCTGGGGTTAAACCACTCTGGAGGCCATCTGGTCCAACCACCCTGTTCAAGCAGGGCCACCTACAGCCAACTTCCCAGGATCATGTCCAGATGGCTTTTGAATATCTTCAAGGACGGAAACTCTACAACCTCCCTGGGCAACCTGTTCCAGTGCTGAGTTTAAAAATGTACATGTTCATATTAATAGTAAGTTTAGCGCATTTCTTACATTTTATAAAATTAGGTGAGGACTCCATACACGTAGAAGAAAAAAAAGTGTAATATGAAATTAGTGCTCAAAATTCTCAGTATGAAGCAATAGTGCCTTAGAAAATCTGGCCTTTGCTCTCATGTAACCATACAGTGAAAAAGCTGTATGGAGCTAAGTATGGTATGAGGGAATACTATTAATGCCATCCTCTCTTAGATGATCTCCAAGGGCTATTTTCTTAGAAGGAATGTTCTAGCACAGTTATTTCTTGAAGGTTCCTTAATAGGCAATTAGCTGTAAAACCACCAAAAGAGCACAACCTCAACAGGGACTTGGGCCCATATATAAAAATAAATAAATAAAATAAAATAAAAAATAAAAAATTAAAATAAATTAGACTAGAGTTTTGATAAAATATAGAAATAAGGCAGAACTGAATACCTATGTCAAAAAATTCAATTCAAAGAACTCGGCAGCAGCTGTTAGTAATGCTGGAGGCACCTTACCTCACTAGAAACTTGCCCATGCAACTCAAAAATTCTAGTTTGGTGTAGCTGAATTTTCACATGTATCTGGAATTTCTTACCTATGAGCAACCAAGCATCTCCTTAAGTCTCTTAAAAGATCCAGTCCAAAAAGGCTGTCTCAGAGTTTATTTAAGACCCTCAAATAGGCAGGAGTCCACAAAGCAGAGTTGTGAAATCACAACACCCTTTCTATCACCCACCTTCTGCTTAGAGCATTCACCCCTAAAATAGGTCCTAAAATAGAACAGCTACTCCTAATTCACTCCATCAAAGTGGGCTTGAATAGAGGGGTGACTCCCACACTGCAGGGTGTCCCAGACAGTGTGCTTCAAAGAATTATTGACAGCTTTCCTGCTGAAGCTGGGCCTGCAAAGATTCATGAGATTTACAATTTCTTCTCTACATATATTCTTCATGGAGGCTAGTGCACTGAAGACCATGGATTAGAGTGTGCATCACAGCTGTAATTTTTAAGTGGTTTAGTAATGTCTTCCACTCAGTCTTTTTAAAATACAGTGCAGTAGTTACCGTTTACAGAAACCTCGGAATATAGTATATACTGGATGTAATTTTTCAGGTGTACTTAGCTTACTAGATCCAGATGAAGTATGTAAACTACTGATATGTGCCAAGACAGTCTGCGTATTAGTGGCTTTCCTTACACAGGGTAGAGGTCCAAGCCATAGGTGAGCAAAACAGCCCCAATTTCTTGTCTTTGCAGGTACAGAGAGGTAAGCACAAACTGATAGAGAGAAAAGGAGCAGCATCTCCTGACTATGTGAAGGATGCTTTATAAATCCCCTAAATCCTGAAATATTCAAGGAAAAGAAAACAGTTTCTGCATAATTATCCTTGAACTGCAATACTGTAATGTGTGCTCAGGAACAACACCAGAAGCACAGAATGCTTCAATAAGGCAAGCCATATTGATGATTGGGAAAAGGAGCTTTATTTTTTAATAAATGTCATTTCTAAAGCGCTCAGGCAGAGTCAGTATTCTTAATTCTGTGGTCATGCAGTATCACAGGGACATAATTAAAAACACTTATTTTGCCGAGCTGGGAGACATGCAGTTGCCAAGCAACATCTCATGTACCTTGAGAAAATATAACAATGCACATGATTATGTTGTGTCTCCAGATGCTGATACCATTGTATCTGAGCCACCACCTAGCTATAACCATCATGCTGAGACTATTCCTTGGTTTGCCAGCACTATCCATCAGCTGCAAGCCCATTTTTAAACCTACAGCTTGAATCACTACTTGATGTAGTCAGTAATGTAAGTAGAAGTTGGTTGGAAAGGAGCAGTAATGAACTGCATTAAACTCCATTAATTACTTTTCTTCTCATATCAAATTGTCAATCTAATAATATTAAATTATCAGTCTAATATTATTAATATAGGTGGTGTTTTTTACTGTATTTGGGAAAATTAAGGTATTTATAAAATGCATATGTTACAAGGCATCATCTCACCAGAAGCCACAAAGACTTCTGGGATATGAAAGTCACACAAAAAATTACACCCAGAATTAGAAATATTGGTGGTCTCCCAAAATAATTGTTCTGTGTTTTCAGGTTCTTGGAAAGAAAGAAACCATTCCCATTCTGGATGTGTTACTTAGCCCGGGCTAGACTTTGTCATTCACATGGATGTAGCTTCATCCACTGTCACACTTAAAAACCCATAAAAGGAGGCATCAGCTCCTGTAGAGGTTCAAAAATACCAGTAATTTATGTTATGAAAGCAAACCTACACCAACTCACGTATGTTCAAATGAACAACATGTATTTTGTGTTGTATTTGTTGCAGTTATTTGATGTTGGAGAATGATACTTGCAGGATGTTAATGTAGGAAACCTTCCGTATCCTAGTACATCTCAGACATTGTGGTTTCATAAGCCATGCCACCCTACTCAACAAGAACAACTGTATTTACGTGGTAGTCAACAGGAAATAACCGGTCTGAGTCTGTATGAAAATCTGGTCCATGTAGGTTAATTTTCTCAGATTTTATACAAATCTTATGTTCAAATATTATTATATAGTGAGGAGAGAAGGGAGAATCAGCTACTGTATTCGGGGGGGGGGGGGGGTGTTGCGTATTTTCTTTTTGAGGTCTGGAAGCTTTGGGTTGGTATCTGCAGAAACCTCCTCCTGGCAGTAGTCCTCTGCCCGCATCTTCCCACTGGAGGGAGCTGTGACATCTGAAATACATCAACAGCCTCGCTGGAAACTGCCCCAGGAAGGATTTTCTACACATCTTTTATCATCTGCACTTTTGAAAACTATGGATCATATTAAACAGATATTGTCAGTTACGTTAAGCCTTTGGTCAGAATAAATTCTTGAAGCACTTGGTGTTAAAGCTTTTGGTTATATGCGTGCATATGAGAAAGAGAGAGATGACTTTAAAAAACATTATTCACTTGGAGACAAGTACTGGTGTGCAGTTTGCAATATTTGCACACCCAATTATTGTGACATTGGACTGCTGAACAGAAATAACAAAGGGAAGCTAAGAAAAAAGAAGACTAAGAAAAGTGCAAATGCCAAAAATGAAAAGAAAAATTGCTCTTGAACTCCTTACTGATTTTCTTCTATGTGGGACACATCTTCTTGGACACTGGAACAAAAGCTTAAAAGCTTTACTTTGAAGCCACAGTTGTGAGGGTGAGATCATTATATTTTACCTTTGAACTACTGTGTGTCTTCTGATGATAAGAGCCAGCAGCCCAAGTGTGCAGAGGGGGTGAGCTGCAACCTGAGGACATAACAGAAAGCTGGGTCCAGTAAAGGACGTGGGTACCCACAGCATCTCCTGTCTCCTGGACCCAGCGAGTCCATGCCTCTGCAGCAGGCACTTGGGCATTGCCTGAGGAATCATAGACACCTCAAAATTCACCCCAAACCCTGCATGCTACATGAAGAGACTCTCACAGCCAAGCGGTAAGAAAAGCCAAGGACAGAGAAATGTCTGAAGCTGCCCTCCTGCCCAGGGCTTGGTGTTTAGTGCAGAGTTTTGAGTGGGAGACTGCAGCAAGGACCAGCTTCCCTTTAGAAAGTCACACAACTAACAAGTCTTTAAAAGAACAGCCTTCAGGTTAACACTCGTCTTTTAAAACTTGATGGCAGAAGAAGGACATTGTGATGTCTTTTAATACAGGGGAGAGGCAGCCCGAGAAGCAGAAGGTCTGGATTCAATTCCTTCTGCACCCTGCAACCATTCCAGCTGCCACCACCCAGCTCACCCTGCAGCACTCTCGGGCCATGCTAGCAGCTGGGATTTTGAGTGATGTTAAACTGGTATTATGCAAAATGTAGAAATAGCAGGTCTCCCCAGCCCCAGCTTAGTGCCTGTATCCCCTCCTACCTCCGTTTGCCCAGGTATCACCACTTTTAGCCATTTGACACCCCTCTTGCATGATTCTGGTCTGTCTTTTTGCAACAGTGAAGGTAAAAGTAGCTGAGGGAAAAAAGAACTCGGCAAAGCAGCGCGTTGCTGCTGTCAGTAATCAAAAGAGAAAATGTTACAGAAACGGCCTTTCTTTTTCCACTCTTCTTTCTCTCCATGTATGCCTTTCTCTTGGGCAAGGGCTTAGCCAGAGGGTGGGCCAAGGGGCTGAATCAGAGAAATGGCAGCGTGCTGGGTAGACCATTAATAGCAAGGCACTTTTTTAGCCTGCTAGGCTGCAGCTGTTCCCACCCCTCTAGCCCACACTAATGAATAAGCATAGCTAGATGTTTCTGCAAAAACGAACAACGCTGACATTTGAAGTGTCATTGCTGGGCTTCAGAATTAATGCCCTTTTGAGATAAATGAGGGCAATTTGCAGCCTTTAAACTACTGGCACGAACGGAAGCAGCCCAGAAAGCTGACATTCTGCAAAATCTGGATGGCCCATGCAGGCCATATAAGGATAGCAAGACCAGGAGTTGCATTCCCCTACCTAAGTTCTGAGGGCAAAATCCAGCAGCCTTATTCATATAAGCATTTTAGTTGAAGTCAGACAACAGCAGCATGATGAAGTACTTAGGACTGATTTTTAAAAAGGCAATGTTCTTAATTCTCTGACGCTGCTTCAAGCAGTTTCTTCTTTTAAACTTAACCCAACTTCTAATGTTCTCCACTCAAAACCAGTAGCGTGAGAAGTTCAGGAGTAATGAAGTGGCAGAAGTATTTCATTTTTAGCTGAGAACTGATGGAACAAACATAAACAATGCAAACAGAAAATTTAAAAACCAAAAGCTAATTATCAGAGTTGCAATTATCTGCTCATCAAAGACTTGAACTACCACTAACATAGCCCCTTAGGCTCACTTGAAAGAGTTCTCTCAAACACACCGGTGTTCCCTCACCAGGCTTGGAAAGAAAAGCTAAACCAGAAACCATCTTAGTGCTTCTCTGGACAATACAGCTCTTAAATTTAAGAAGTAAGATAAAGATCCAGAATAATGCTAGGGCATGTAAGCTGGCAGGTGTAAGGCACATGCCGTTGCCTAAATTTAGGTGTGTGAAGCTTAGAAATTGGACATTCAGCTTATCACGTTGAGAAGTGCAATACCAGAGTCTCAAAGCCTACCAACAGGACAAAAGTAGCCCCACGAAGAACACAAACCCTGCAGTGAGGATGCAATTACTTCTATATTTCTTCTCCTTCAAATTGGCAAGACTGCCTCAGCCTCTTCTCATTAAGTGAGAAAGTTATTACTCGGAATTCATTCCTCCTTGTAATTACTAACTGGGAAGGAATAGTAACACCATATAAAAAAAAAGGATAATATTCTTAACAACAGTAAAAGGCATAAAGTAGCCTCATCACTTTCTATGTATTAGTTATGTCATTAGTCCTATTAGCACTGCTCAAAATGAACAAGTTAACAAGAAAACATTAAAATGCACTTCATGACTGTAAAGCCAAAGGACTAAATATTGACATACCAATTACTGCTTTGAGTTTCTTTCATTTCTTCAAACAAAATAGCAATGAAACTCATGTAGGAAGGTTTGGGTTTGGTGCTTTTCTTTTTGCTTTAGAAGAAATACAATGCTTGTTCATGTCCCAGACTGTATCAGTCCTTCAGGGCTGAAATCTTACCTTATTGAGACAGAAGGATCTCTTTCATTTCAAGTCAGTGACTTCACCTGGAAGATTTTTTTTTTCTGTGATGTGAACAATACTCCACTGGATTCAGATATATTTCATGCTGAGAGAGCTATCGCATGCTTTTGAGCATGGCAAATTGGCTGTATACACACACATATATAGAAGGTTACCTAATGGCATTTTTCCTGAATCCTCCTTCAGATGACAGGCCGACAGGATTACTTTCCAACGTGACTGCAAACAGTAAATGAATGAACACATTCTGCATAGGCTTAGCTGTGCATTTTATTCAGCAGCAAGGGACTATAAATAATAACCATATTCCTAATAGACTGTTGTTAACATTCAGCATATTACATTCAGGTTTTATGAAGAGGATGTCATTCCATTCCTGTCTTATATGACCCCTGGTTATGACTGTAAGGAAAACCGGAACAAAATCCATACTAAACAAAGTGTCTAAAATAAGTGAACTGTAGTGATCACCACCGAGGACATGCCCACCTCTCTTGATTGACTTTTGAAGGAGGTTAAATGACTTGGTTAAATGACTCATTTAGATTAGGCATATGACTTTAGTTGCCTAAATTTAGGTGTGTGAAGCTCACAGAATGAACACTCAGATTATTATGTCCAAAAGAAACCCAGCAATTGCTCAACAGACAAAAACAGTAATCTGAAGAAGTACCTAGTAAATGCCTAGGGCTTCAAAATGGTTATGGACCCAGGTATAGCATGAATTTAAAGCACATTACCAATTCTACATACTCCACCTGTAGACACTCTTACTGTGAAACAAGAAGGCCTTTTCTTCCTTTACTCTGCTCCTGGAAGAGATTGTGTCCACAGGCCCTTGCAATCAATACACCCGTGCCAGTGGTCAGAGTACTGTTCCTGGAAATGAAAGGTTAGTGGCAGCCTAGGCTCACAGAGGACACAGGTGAGGGAAACATCTTTCCTGAACTACTGAAGTTTGGGCAGCTCGTGATCATTCTGTGATCTTCATTGCTGTGAAGGCCCAGCTGAATGCTTTAGAGCCACTCACTTTCAGGTCAGTCAGGGTGACGTCCCAGCTCTTCTGTAGCCTGTGACAAACCCCATAAGCCCAGATTTTGTCTCCATGTCTCGGGAGTTTATAAGCACGGAGCAGCATTAAGTGCTGCACTGGTTGGGGGCAGGGGAGAGAAAAAAAGCCTTGTTGGTTTTATATCTTAGATAAGCAACTGTATTTACTAAAATAATCTCATTCCCAAGCAAATAGATTTGATTCTATAGAAATGTGCATCTTATCAGTGACAAACATTTGAACAAGCTTTTTGAATGGTGCCTCTTACTGATTTTTCAATAACAATCAAATGTTTCAATTAAAGCATGGTCTTCCATTTAGACACTTACTGTCCAACTGTAAAATGACTGATTGACTGCAATTATAAAGCAAGATGAATTATTTCTGTCTTCTTTTCAGCCTAAAAGAAAACTAGTGTAGGGTTTTGCTGTTTAAGGGGTTCGATGTGTTTCATTATGTGCTCACAAAGAACAGCTCGGTGATATTCCAGCAATCGGTTATATGGTCTATTTTTATTAGCAGCACAAGAAAGCAAATACTGCACAGCTCATCAGGCAGTGTAAATGAAATGCAATAATGAAGTTCTCAAGCAAGCAGAATCCAGCATGCCCGCCTAATTCCCTTTTTGCACGGAGCGCATGAAGTACTGCAGGAACTGCTCTCTGTATAAACACATCTCTGTTTTATCATACATAATTCAGGATTTTCAATTCCCTGATGGAGTAGATTATCTAACTCCATACACTGAGGTACGGTCCACAATCCCTGCACCAGTATTGTGCCGCTGCAGTACCCTACTACACTGCATTATTGATATAGCTCTGCCTCTTGCAACAACATATGTGCTCTCAATCAGCTTTATCCTAATACTTTTTAAATGTCTATAGCGTCCTCCCTGCCAAGACCTGGATATGCTCTAAATGCAATAATTTAGAGTCCACAGAACAACACTGTGGATAAAGAAGAGTTTTCAAGCATCATCCATGGGTGCAGAAGGGTACATATAACAAGACTGTTCCACAGCTCCAGCACTTGCTGCTCTTGAAATTGATGGGAAGTCTGTGAGGACCTCTTTGGGAACAGGTCTCAAAAGACAGGCATTTCTGTAATAATCTTCTGTGTCCTGTAAGTCACCTCAAACCTGGCATTGCAGAGCCTAGGCAGGGTCTGTTCCTGTGCAATCGCCATCCTCACAATGGGATTGCAGGCTGTGTAAATCAGTGCGGAATTGAGTCCGGAGACTTGAGCTGCCACGAACATCTTAAAAGAAGATTACACACATGTAATAATGCACAATCCTTTGCCAATCCCTAAAGAAGGGTGGCGGGGGGGGGAATCAGCTTTCTCAGCCAGCTCAATCCTGGTTGTCCTGGAGGCCAACCCTAACTCAGGGATCCAGAATCTCTGCAGCTCTGAGCCTGGCACACTCAAGCCTGCTGGGACATGGGTTCATCCTTGGTCGGTGGTCCTGCTATGGACATGCAGCCCTGAGCCTAGTGGCTGAATGCAGGGAGATGAATCTCCAGAGCCAGAAGATGGTTTCTGCATCTTCACAGGCAATTGCCTTTGCAGAGTAACAGAAATGCTCCCACTGCAGCCTCTGGTTTGGCTCTGTGGAGCCAGGCCCATCCTCTGGCTGCAGCATCTAGCACAGAGGGGAGGGATGGTGTAGACATGGGCATCCAGACACTTTCTGCATCCTTCTCCTGGGGGGAAAGATCTGGGCAGTATTTCCCAGTGTAGGCTCACTGGCAAGAGGGGGCCGTGTCCTTCAGCCCCCAGGAGAGGAAGAGGCAGATAACTTCATGTCTATACCTCCAACCACATCTCAGGCATGGTTTGCATGCCCAGCTCCTGGGCAAGGGAGACGGGAACTGGCCTGGCCGGAGGTGCCAGCCTGCATAGCCTCACTCGGGGCACGAGGGGACTTGACCACTGTTCTCTGTCCTCAGTTTGCAAAAACACTGTGCTCTGCAAGACCAGGTAGAACTCACAGCTAATCTCCCACTAGCGCCCTGTGTCCCCTGGGAACGTGGCCCACTGTCTTCTAAATCGGCCTGTCCCCAGCTTAACAGATGGACTGGAACAGTCAGGAGGCAAGACATGAGCATCAAAGGCTGAGATGAAAATCAGAGTTGGGTGGGATTACAGAGATGACTGCTCTTTTGAGGCTGGGCTTCTTATTCAAGGGATCTAATTTGACCATCCAGCTTGGAGGTAAATTGGCTTCAGACAATAACCTCCTGTACTGAGATTGCTTTAGGTGATCTGAATTGGGATCAGCGCTGGAAAGAGATTGTGCTGGGAGGGCAAGAGGAGGAAATGTAATAAAATTACAGAGAACAACCCATGAAGAGGGGAAGGGGAACAGGAATCCTGTTACCCTGATCCTGTAGCAGGTGAGAGCACCGTACCTATGGAAACTGAAAGATGAACTGCAAAGGACAGATGTATACTTCCTGCTGAAATGCAGAGGTGTGGAAGTGAGCGACTGCAACACCAAGGCAATGTGTTTATAAGAATTAAATATAAACACAGGCAAGAATGTCTGCATGAGTATAGGTAACTGTGCCATTGCCCTCCGAGGGCCGGGTCCCCGTAGCACTAAAGCTCAAATCCAGCCAAATTACTGGGTAGCCGGCTTGAACTTTCCCAGCAGCAGATGATCCTACCGTTCACTCCTGTTTGTCCTGAAGGGTCAGGTCCTGGCAGTGTCAGGACTAGCTATCCAGGATAGCATCTCTGGGCACTTTCACCACATGAATCATACAGCAGCCACCTTTGAAAACTCCTCGTGAATAGTTTGCAACTTTGCCTAATCACTCCTGGACATACTTGACTCAGTAGAGCCCCCTGTGCCTCCAGAAAGTCCCCTGCCTGCCTTTAACCTCCTCAGAGCTGACCTCCCTGCAGCCCAAAGTCTGCAGCTGTGGCCTGAGGGTTTGGCTTTTGGCTTTGACCCATGAACGACAGCCACATTCTTTGCCCATCGCGAGGCAGCAGTGTCCATCACTCTTTGCTTTTTCCACGGTTGTTTTTTGCAAGCTCTTCTCAGGCAAAGGCGGAGTTTCAGGGCAGCCGGGGGAAAGGGAAAGGGGTCGTGCAACCTGAGTCACACCTGACTCCTTTTGCAGGTCACTCCCAAGCTTAGAGCCTGGGACCTAGGAGAAGTGTGGCTACCGGGTCTGTGAACCGCTGCGCTCGACTCCTGGCACGCACGGCCTCATCTCTGTCTGCAGAGCTGGCAGCCAGCTCATCCTCCGCAGCCCTGAAGGGCTGAGCCAGGTGCCAGCTCTGCAGGCAGAGAAAGAGGCTGTCCCCATCGCTGTGGGAGGCACGCAGGAGCAAGGGCACGCCTGGGCCACCTCTCCCCTTCGGTGGCGCGCCCCGTGCTCCCAACCTCAGCTCCTCCTGCCCTTCTGGACCACCTTCTTCCCCTTCTCACAGCCCCAGCTTTGCAGGGAGGGCCACGCACCATCGCTCGCAGGGCTGGAGTCCGTCCTTCTAACGCCGACATCGAATGTGACCGTCTGACAGGGCCAGCGCCCGCGCCCGCCACGCACAGCGGTTCAAGGGAGCAGCATTTTGGATGGCCTCCCGCCCCGTTTTTGTTGTTTCCCCCATGAGCGGCAGGGAGTGCCCCTCACAGGGGTGCCCTCGAGAACAAGCCGCATCAGAAGGGGCAGCAGCAGGCGGGCGAGGACGGTGGAGGCCAGACCCCCTGTGCTGAGGGCCGCCGCTCTCCCCCGGCTGCCGCCATGCCCTGGCCCCTCGGGGTCCCGGCCGCTGGGCACGCCGGTGCAGCCGCGGCCCCGCTTGGCACGGGGGAGGAAAGCAGGGGAGGAAAACGGCGTCCCCGAAGGACACATCTCCCTTCTAGCCTCTCCCCTGCCCGTGCGGCTCGGCGGTGCCGGCAGCACGGGGCTGGAACTCTCCCCGCCGGATCGAGGGCCTTCTGTCACCGCACCGCCGCCTCGCAGCCCTGTCCCCCGAGGGCACCCGGCCACCACATGCTGGCTGCGGGCCGCGGGGCGGGGGCCCCTTCCCCCCCGCCCGGGCGCGCCGGGCCTCCTAGGCCTCCCGCCGCGGGGCAGCCGGGGGAGGCGGGCGGCGGGGCCGGCGGGAGGCCTGCGGGCCCGGCCCGCGGCGCGGCGGTGGGCGGTGGCCGCGGCCGCGCTCCCGCCCCGGCAGCCGGCAGGGCGGGGGGGGGGGGAGGCGGAGCGGGCGGCAGCGGGTACGAGGCTGAGCGAGGAGCGGAGGCGGGCGGGCAGGAAGGGAGGGAGGGGAGAGCGGCGGCGGGGCGGGGAGAAGTTTATTCTCGGAGACACCTCTCCAGGGCGCGGCGGGGGTGCCGCCCCGCCGCCGGCAGCTGCTCGGGCGCCGGGGCTGGGACATGCGCCTCCGCGCTGCCGCCCGCGGTTAGTCACGGCGGGGCGCCGGCCCCGAGTCCCCACCCAGGCAGGCGAAGCGCGGCGACAGGAGTAACTAGTGCCTCTGGCGTACGGACCGAGCGCGGTCGCCTGCCTGCCTGCCTGCCTGCCTCCCGCCCACCGCCCGCGCCCTCTCCCTCCTTCCCTGCCCCTCTCCCGGGTGCGTGAGGAGAGATAACAATGGTGGGGCGCCGCCGCCGGGCCCCCGCCCTCGCCTAGTGGAAGCGGGTGCCCCGCGGCCAGCGGCGGCTCCTCCGCCGCCCCGCCCCGCCCTGCGGCGGCCCCGGGCCGCGGACCGCGTTGCTGCCGGCGGCCGTGCCTGGAGGCGATGGTGCCCGCGCCGGGGTTAGTCTGATCGCCGCCTCCCCGCCTCGCCGCCTCCCGTGCCGGCGGCGCTCCCGCGGGGCCAGCCGCCCGCCGCCGCGCTCGCTCGGGCTTGCGGCCGTCTGAGAGAACTTGGGAGCCCCTCCAGAAGAAGAATTTAAAGCAAGGAGAAGAAGGGGGAGAAGCGGAAGAAGCAAGTGGATAATGTCAACCCCGAGCAGATTCAAAAAGGACAAAGAGATCATAGCGGAGTATGAAAGTCAAGTGAAAGGTAAGCGCGGGGCGCGGGAGGCGGCTCCCCGGCCTCAGGGGCGCGGGGCGGCGGCGGGGAGAGCCGAGCCGAGCCCCCGCGGCGGGCCGGCCGCCCCGCCGGCCCCGGCCCCCAGGCTGCGGGCCGAGGCCGGCCCCGCCGCCACCGCCGTCCGGGCGGTCGGTCCCTGTTGCCTGAACTTCGGGGCGGTGGCCGGTGCCCGGCCCCCCCCCCCCCCCCCCCCCCCCCGCACTCCGAGCGGCGCCGGTTTGTGTGAGGGGCCGGCGGGGGTTGGGGCCGGGCGGCAGCTGCGGCGGTGGTCCCCGCTGCCCGGCCCCGGCGGAGCACCTTCCCTTTCTCCACCGACTTCGGTAACACCGGGCGGAGGGGATTAAAAAAAAAAAAAAAAAAAAAAAAAAAAGAAAGGCTTGGCAGTTAGACTGAGGCGAGAGACAATAGTAAGCCATGCCCCTTTCTTAAGGCACATGGCTGGTGTCCCACACCCTCTCCTCAGGGCTGTAGTTTCTCTGTTGCGCCGTAGAAGATGGCTAATAAAGAATTATCCTTGGCTATTGAAAGAGCCCGTTCAGCCATCCCAGGAAGTATTTCAGCCTCGCATCGCCCGGCTGTATTGTATCCAACTATTGTGCCGAGGACAGCGCCGGCAGACCCTGGCTTGAGCCAGCAGCGCTTCCAGACCCTCGAGTTTCCTCTCCTTGCCTAGCGTTTTCCTCTCTGCCAGCGTCTTGGGTGGAAGAGGGGATGGGAAAGTAGCGGCATGGGCGGTGGGGTGTGGGTCTCATGGTGCACATCCTTTTCTTCTGGGTGCTGTCGGGGAGTATGTTGCATAATACACAAATTGCAATAAATCCAAGCTTTGAGGATGGCCACAAACCTGAAATGCAGCCTTAAAAAGCTATGTGACACTCGAACTCTGTTTATTAAATTGACTAGGGTGGACCCTCCTTGATGCTGCCTGCGGTCTGCGACGTGCAGAGACGGAGTGTCCCCCCGTGCAGGTCCGTGGGCTTCAGGAGCCCTCCTGCCCCATGCAAGGGCTGGGGACCTTCAAACTGAGGTGTCTGAAATGGGGTGGGAGGAACCACTCCTCAGCTGTTGAAAGATTTGTTGACTTTCTGTAATTGCACAGTATTTTCTCCTCTTACTTGATCCTGTGAGGTCAAATTTTCAAGACAATTCTTGGAGTTTTGTTGTTGTTTTTTTCCTCTTAAGAGGAAAGAGATAGTTTTTGAGTTTTATTCTTCCTAAGCTTAACTTCTTGTGAAGAATACCTGTCACTGGTGAAAGTGGTTTTGGGTCCAGGAAGGGATTTAGTCTTAAAATAAGAGACCTGCCAGATAGGTGGGTAGTGAGGGGTCTTCTCTGAGCTGGCAGGTAGGCCATGCTTCAAGTGTCTGTTTGACATGGGCAGGGCTGAGACAGTAGTCATGTAGCTGGTGGATTCACTGCCATTGAGCCCTTGGAGGACTGGTGCTTCTGCCTTTATGTGGAGATGGTGCAGATTTGTCTTGATCACGGAGCAGAAAAAAATGTTCAATATCCTAAGCTCTTTGCAGAGCGTGCAGACTGTTCTTTGCCTCCTCCTAACGCGATTGTTACAGGCTGAGCCTTTATTAACTACAGCCAGTTGCTATATAAGCCATTCTTTTCTTTTGAATAATGAAGAAAAAATACCATGCCCTTCAGCTACATATATTGGATTGTTTCATAAACAACAAAGATTAAGGTAGAAAGCACCTCTGAGAACTTGGCTCTCCTTTGGTGCCATGGTCCCCCATCGTAATTGCAGAGGGAGGTGGCATTTGTAAACAGAGCTTAGTAGGAATTTTGACTTGCTTTGCTCCTTTGTGGTGGTCTGGGGTGTGTACAGGCTGGTCCCAACTGTCTCGCCTGAATTGTTGATTAGCAGCTGTTTGAAAAAGTATGCTGGGCTAGAAATTGTAGCCAGAAATGCTTTTCCTTTAACCAGCATCACTACAGCTGTATTTCAGGTGGCAAGAACTGTCTGTACTAAGACATAATTCTGCTTGATGCTAGCTCAGTGATACTGTAACAAAGTAGTGATACCATTGTGTGATACCTTGAAAATCTTTTTGATATTGGGGGGTTCAAGGGCT
This sequence comes from Harpia harpyja, assembly GCF_026419915.1. Classification (NCBI taxonomy): domain Eukaryota; kingdom Metazoa; phylum Chordata; class Aves; order Accipitriformes; family Accipitridae; genus Harpia; species Harpia harpyja. Next base: position 18,137,922 of record NC_068962.1, on the reverse strand, counting down.
AAGGAATCAGTCCTAATTAGCCAGCAAGGTAAGTTTAAGGGAATGTAAATGCAGGAAAGGCAGGTCTCTCTATACTACCTGGAATTTCATACATTAGGATAGGAGAAAGGGTGTGGCCAAAATGCTTTCACTGCTTATGATTTCTGGTGTTTGCAATGGCTAGCTGATTTCTCACTGCTGACATGTTTAGTTGCCTGAAGGATGTGGACAATTTAACAGCAAACTAGCCATTTGAGGTCCTCTGGACAGGAGTGTGCAAAGGGGTGTGTAACACCACATACATCCCTTGCCTTGTTATGAGATTGCATTGAGCCTAGCATGCTGAACACCAGTGTTAGTGATTCAGAAACCATATGACTGATGTGTGCATTTGTAAATCCTGTCGTAAGATGTCTGAATATTGATACTGGAGAAAAGAGGGGCCTCTAATGTACATGACTTGTAGGGTATGTATATGGTGCCATATTTGGAAATGAGGATTTAACAGTGCCATTCTTCACATAGCTCTTCTGCTCTTAACTCCTCAAATAGGAAGCAGTTACGGATGTTAATTGTTCTGCCTGGTTCTTGGATGGTGTAAACTGACATCTTCTCCTTGGACTTTTAGCAGTGTCAGTAGATTGGCTGTTGCTTTAGTGGAGGTCATACAGGAACAGTAGAAAGCCTGCAAATGTTACCCGTTTGTCAAGCTGAAGTGGACAAGGTACTTCTGACTTGTTGGGCAGAACATCTTATTGCACATTTTTTTGCAGCATCCCTGTTCTTCAGCCTAACTTCTGTCAAGAACTGTCCCAATTGTAACTGTAAGGGAATTGTGTTCACTTCCCTGCACAGCATATAGAAAGCAGAAGGAAATTTCTTAAGGGTGTCTTAATACTGAAGTTAGATCTGTCTAGATGGATACCTATACCCATTGTTTTGGGGGATGTAAGGATATTATGATGACATAGGTACCTTAATTTCTAGACAGAAAGGCATGTGGTAAGTATTGCTTGCTTCTGTAACTCTTACTCGTTGGAAGTGAGCTATCTTGATACGCTGCAGTTCCAGTATGACCTTGTTACTTGATAATTTTGCTGAAGCACCTACTTCTCAGCAATATTTTGCTTTCTAATTCAAAAGCTTTAGGAAAGGCATCAAGAGCTTGTTTATTCAAGAACACTTTGACAGTTCTGAGGAACGATTTATATTATTGTTAAAATGGCTCAGGCAATGTGCCTTGTAGACTTTCTGCAGACTATATTGGATTACTGAGTAAAATCACTTCTTAAAATATCCCTGATCATGCAGACTATCAATTGTACATGTTTTTTCTGAAGAATGTGATAATTTTATAGGCCCTCTGAAATCATTAGAGGTAGGCATCCTACCAACCTTGCAACTGGGGAGGGGGATACGACTAGAGCTAGAAAGTGGAGGGAATCCTGTTTAAATGAGCCACAGACTGGTGGTGTAGTTAGGAGTTGAGTATTAACTTTCTGATACATGACCCTACTTAGATTTATACACAGCATTCCTTAACTCAAAGCTCAATTGAATGTAGTAGCCTATTATTATCATACCTTTGGTGTTCTGAGGACCAGCTGTTCCTTGGTACTGCTGGTAATGTCAAGTAGCATCTGTTGATAAAGTTACTGAGCAGTCCACAGTAGTGAAGAAATACAAGAGCATCCTCTGATGTCCATGTGGGTGTCTCGGGTATGGTAAAGGGCAAAGCTAGTGAGATCTTGAATACCTGCCTCACTTCAAAAGTTTATCCCTCTGGAGAAGAAATGTGTAGTAGTAGCAGAGGATCAGGGATGCTGCTCAATAGCTTTCAGATCATTCAAGTGTTAAACTGGCATGTTTACCTTCTTAAGACTTGTAACTGGCCTTCCGTGTGCAGGAGAAGTGTGCTTTGAATAGCTAAGCATTGTGCTGACTGATATCTGGGCCTGTCTATTCAGTGAGATCCTCTGTATGGTTTGAACTGTTGCGGGTTGTCTCTTGACCTTCCTATGAAACTGCATCTCCAACTGCAAAGCACTGAGGGAAGACCTACTTAGATGCTTCCTTTTTCCACCTTCATGTTCCAGTGGGAAGTGACTGAGTGGAAATATAAGCCCAAAAGCAGCTTTGTGAAGGGAGACACTTCCCTAAGATCAGTGTTTGCGTGGTCTTCAGAACAAAATACTCCTATTTCCCACCACAAACAACTTGTTAGCACTCTATTACATTGCCTAATTAATTTTTATGGAAAATGAAAATTCTAATTTGTGAAACTGAATTTCAACTTACTTCAGATTAAAACAATCTCAATTAAAACAACAGAAGCCTTTCTGAGTTCTGAAATACAAATTGGGTTGATGTTTTAGTAAACTTACCTGATAACTATTTTGAGAAAAATCTTCGTAATGAAAAATTTGGTGCCTTGGATGGTGCCAGAATTCTCAAGTTTTACTTTGAAAAATTCTGGTGAATGGATGCCAGTTTCCAAAGTTCAAGTTTATCAAGTGTAGTTCACTAGAAATGTTTCTGATCAAAGAACTTGACCACAATGAGTTTTGTTTTATACAGAAAGGATATTGTTCTCCGTGCTGTTTTTCAACTGGAGTTACACATTGTTCAAGTGATAGGCTAATGAAGGATAGTTCCTTACCTTTTTTCCCCACTACTCTCTTCCTGCTCTGTGATCCTTCCCTTCAGAGTACAAACTTCAATTGTCCAGGTAAATGTTAATGAGTTTGTAGCTGGCTATGCAGCTGGAAGGGATATCTGCAGGTTTAGTTAGTTCAGTCATAAACTGAACAATCTTTTTTTTTTTTTTTTTGAACGTACATATTCAGTACTCTTATTCTCCTCACAGCTTTCTTGGAATGAAAACTAAGGAACTTGTTTTAGTTCAGTGCTGTGTGCCAAATTATTTGGGGGGTGGTGGGAGCCCTACAAAAAGCCTACTTCCCAGAGGTCATGATTGAGGAACTTCAGCGGTTTGGGCCTCTTGGTCTTTCTGTGTAATTAAAGAAAAAAATGCCTTTTCTTGGTACCTTTTTGAAAATATAGCTGAGAGTCAGGAAAGTAGACTTTTTTCCTGGTTTGAGCACACACTGCACCTGGTGTCTCCCAGCACTGCAGTGAAACTACGTTTATTATTTTACTTGAATTTAAAGGTGAATAAAGTCCTAATTGCTACAGCACACATAAAAGGGCAAGCAATGAATGGACTGACCACTGGTTCTTTCTGGCAATATGGCAATCATAATGCGTACTTAATGTGTATGTTTTATGTATACCTGTGCTTTTTTTGTTAGTCTCTAAGAAAGCTTTTACTCGCCTCTGACTCGGAAGCAGTTTGGATCCTTTTACGATCACTTCTTTGGGGCTTTTTCTCCTTTCCAAGCGTACTTTCTGTGCAGTTTCACTGTTGCAGAGCAATGCTCTAAATCATGCTAAGGTTCATTTAATTTCCTGCCATTATCTTTTATTGGTCACTTTTTTATGAACTGAAGTCCTAGTTGCTAATAAAATTAAACTTACAGGTTTGAAATGGCTGCGGTAAGACAGAATGGGATCTGAATTTCATCTCGTTTTCTGCCTCAAACTTCACTTGGGTTAGGTTTTGCCCTTTGTGAAAACTGGTCTCCTTGTCAGTCAGAGGTGATGGATGGTGACACTGGAAAAAAGTTGGGTCAGTGCTGTTGAGATGGGATAAGAAATCCTGTGCTGACCATACACAGCCTATTAGAAATGACTGACTGTAACTTGACAGTGCAGCACGTCTAATCTCTGTTTTGGATAGGGCTGGACGTGGGGGAGAGCACAAATGGAGACAGGCAGGTGTCAGTGGAACTCCTGTGGTACTTGTTCTTCCCTTTATCTTTTTTCCAAGCCCTTGCTACATCTAGCTGTCATGCTATCCCACATCTAACCTTTCTAGTCTCCCTAGTGGAAATTAGTGCTACCTTAACTTGTATTAATCCGTATTAGAGTCTAATCTACTCTTACTGCTCGGCTTTCATGGAGCAAAATAGGCTTTGGAGTGTGGGGGTTTGTTTTTGTGTGTGATCGATTAGTCTAAATGTGTACCAGGGCTCCTTGTGCCCTGCCCCTCTGCTCCCTGCAGGTTTTGGTCTCGTGGCAGCATTTCCTCTGTGACTGGCTTCTCCCACTTCGCCGTTTACTGACCCGACCTTCCTGGGGCTGCCCTGAGCTCTCTGCTCTGAGCTGTCTGGGCTGATCTGATCAAGTGCTGGCCATCTCCGAGGCAAGGCTGGCTGACCTTGCTCTGTGCTGGTCAGTCCAGGAGCTGCAAGTCATGAATAGCCTGTTCTGCCTGAAGTTACGTTATGTCTTTTCTGTCCCCACTTCTTGTCTCTCGGGCACCGTGCCAAATACCCTGAGGTTCAAGAGATTGTGGGGGTATGTATGTATGTATGCATGTGGAGGAAGAGCAACAGCTGAAAACTGGAGGCGGTGGTTGAAGGCGCAATGGCTGGCATCGCTGCTTGTGTACCACTAACAGGGATGAGGCTGGTGGGCTGTGCAGTAGCAGATAGTTGGGATGAAGCACAGAGGGCCATTGCCAAGAGCATGGGATCATCTCCTGGGTAAGAGACAGAGCTGTCTGCACAGGAAGACTGCTTGCTGCATGTATTTTACATTACCAAGACTATATCTGGCACCAAAACCAAAGGAGTTGGTTATCACTGCTCTTTTTCCTTTGTTTCCTAGACTTAAACAACTGCAGGCTGTTCAGGCAGTTTGTGTGGCGGCTTGGTCCTGTGGGAGTGCTCTAAGACAAACAATTCACTTTGATCTGTTGTAATGGGAGCGGTAATCCTGAGGCACCACTTCCTCAGGAATCTACTGTTTCTGCAGCTTGTGGAAGTTATCTTCTGGTAGACACAGAAGTGTGTCACAAGTCAGTTATAGCCACCTGGTAGGCTAAAGGTGGTGTATTAAGTTTTACCTATGCTCTGCCCACTAATCTATCTTGTCCAGGCAAAACGCTGGTATTCTCAAGCCATTTTCAATTAGCTACAGCTTAGTAACTGAACAAGGAAAATCTCTTCAATAGCCCCTTCCCTGTCCTCTCTTCATGTCACTATTTCTCAGGCATACCTGTATGAATTTCGAGATGCAGTATTCAATCTTGCATCATACAACCCACTGGGAACTTGGATTTTACCTGGAGGTGACTGTTTGATAAATCCTGAAATTGAGATGCAATCACTTTATGGAAAATGAAGAATGTTTTGGAATTAACCCCAAGTAAATCTAATGTTCTGTTTCCAAGAACCGGCTTGTATGTGGGCATGGCCATGACTTTGTATTACTCTCTGCTAGTCAGTGAGTGCAAACATTATAGTGAACAGTTTGTCTTCTCTAGAAGGAGAAAACGCTTGGTTTAGTTCATGGTTGCACAATAAAATAATCCTAGCTCTAGATGCATGTTAGTGAGGTAGGTGTTGCAGGTAGGAAGAGAAGGTGCTCTTCATAGTCTTTCACTTGAAACATTTGGGCAAGAAAAGGGCCCAGCCTCCTACATCAGAAAAATCTCTAGGAAACAAACACCAGCAAAACTGCTAAATGGTCTCAGAAAATACTGTGGAGAAAGTGTATGCTTTATGATTTGACTCTGTAATAATCATATCTGTGAAATGAGTTAAGGATGACGTGTGTCATTAACTTCTAACTCTATACAGTGCAGGACAGTGCAGTTAATCTGGTTTTAATGAAGTCCCTCTGAAGGTGTGTGGGTACTTGATCTGCATTTACCTTGATCTTAGCATCTGAGGGGTTGCTTTTAGTTACAGAGTGGTGAGAAGAGGAAAAAAAGCTTTTCTTTGTCTATCATTTTTCTAGAAGAAGTTTCAGTAGAACTTGCTTAGAAGTGTGATCATGGATTCATCAGTTAGAGTATCCCTGTTAACTTGTTATGTTATCTATTATTGACCGATAAAACGTGCTTGAGTTTCAGTTGCAACCTCCTGAGACTTCCTATTACACATGTAGAAGTGCTGACAAGCAGGCAAGAGAGCTGTATTAGCATATTAACCAAAACGTTCTCAAAATATACTAGACATAAAATTATTTTTTTTTATTGTGAAATAGATGTTACAAAAAATATAGTTAGAACACTTATGGTGTAGTATTTCTTGTTATTGGGAATAAAAAGCAAATGCAGCTGGCTTACCGGATGATGACTTCCAGGAAGTAATGATTGTAACCCTTTACATAATTAGCTGTTGTGGGAAATGTAACTGACTACTGCAGATTCATGTAAATGGACTGTCCAGACTCCTTAACTGACTCAGTGCTTACTCATCTGCATTTCTCTGCGTGTACTATCTGCTAGCAGTTTGTTGGTGCTGTCTTGTGTTGGGAGTCTTCAAGATGCTGCTTTAGGTGTCAGAAGTGGAGTGGTGCACACTTTTCGCTTTGCCCTGTCTGTGTGTTAAACTAAATAAGGAGATGTGCTGATCCCCTTTCACTTTCCAGTGTACTTTCTTGCATATGGTGAAAGAAACCAGTCTCTACTGTTCTAGTTGGTTCCAGGGTATCTGCTTCCTGAAAATCACAGGAATCTGCTCATGTTTACAGAGTACAGCAGAAGTCTAGTAAGATTCACTGATAGCTCTTGTATGGCTCTGTTCTTTCAACAACCTGTCCTCTTTCAAGCCTTGCTGTTCTCTGCTTTTCCCCTCTGACTTTTAAGAGAAGATAGGATAAACAATCTAAAGTGTTAGGTCAGAGGCAAGATAAAATAAGTGTTCGTTCAGTACCAAGATGAGCAGGCATCTGAACCAAAACTTTCTAACTCAACAACTGAGTTACCGTTTTAGAAAGTAATAGAGAAATTGAAAGGATTAAAAGTCACTTAAGTATTTTTTTTTATATATTATAAAACAAGAAGATTTATTATTCTGCTTTTACTGCTGAAAAACCCCAAACTTTAGCCTTTCGTTATTAACTTTTTTTTTTAAGATGCCAACTATCCAGTAAAAAATCTTTAGGAAAGATTATAAGATAGGATTGCCTGTGGTAGCAGCAGACTGGACTTGATGATCCACACAGTCCCTTTCCTTAAAGTTTTATAATCCTGGTAGTTCAGGGCACTGTGTCAGACAGCTGTCTAGTGCCTCTAGTCATTGTTCTCCTTGCTTGTTAGATACACTGCAATACATGCCTCTCTACCAAAACATGCTGTGACTAGGTTGATAGGCATAAAGTTACTCTTATTCCTTTGACAGTGTTTATGCAGGCATTCAAAAGGTATACTAAAAAGGAAAAAAGTTCTTACCCTTATTACAGGATACTTAACACACCAAAGTTGTTATAAGTGTTTAGATGGCACAGTGTGCTGTTCCTCTTGCAAATCACTAATTTGATGATTAGTAGAAAAGAAAGTATATAAACTCTTGTTCATAGGTCCTTGTGTATGTGGCAAATTGGTGTCTCTGCATTCTTGGCATAAATAGTATCAGTTCCATGGAGCACTAGCTGTGTAATGGAAAGCTGGCTTGTTTGTTTTGTGTTGCAAAGGGATAACTGGTATGTTTAAGAGCTTGATTTAAGTTAAGCACTTGATTTAAGTTTAAGAACGTGACAACTCTGCTCTCTCTGCTGCCCAGCAGACTACTTGAGGTTAAGACCCAATGTAATAGGGTTGTGTGCGTTATGTTGCCTTTTTTTTAAGGCTGCCTTAACATATTTGTGCCTTCCTAGTTTCCAAGTAACAGTGCATAGAATTAGTGAGATTCTTGTCATGATGGAAAATAGAACAAAAGCGTTAACCTCCTCAGATACCCTTGCACTGAAGTCACAACCACGTGCAGAGCGGGACGAGGTCACCTGTGCAGAAGAGATGAAGGAGCCCAGTGCAGGTAGCAGGTCCCCACCTCCTAGGGGCTCCTCTCTCTCCTCCCAGGGTGCTGTGGCAGAGCCTGGTGGCAGCAAGTGCTGTCGTGCACGCCTGGCATTGCTTCTTCCCCAGCAGCCTGCTATGAGCAGTCTGTGGGCATCTGCAGCTGAGCTCATCGGATTATCGTCAACAGTATTGTAATCCTTTAATTGCCAGCCACTTCTGATGCCATGATGTTGTAGTTGTGGGTCAAATACCGTGCTTCTTAAGCAGTACTCCCACTGCTGTCTTTACCTGTGGGATGGTGGAATACACTACCCCTCGCAAACTTGAACATCTGGCCATATTGAGAAACAAGCAGCCAGGAGCATCTCGAACCATCCTGTTCCTTGTATCGGACTGAAGTTACTGACCTTCACTGGAGTCTAGACAGACAGCTCTCTGTCAACAAACTTGTTTAAGTCAGAACCTGTAAATTGGGAATATGGAATAACATGTTACTTTTTCAGGTTTCTGTTGGGCCTGGGAGGTTATGGGGTGTGAGAGTTGGGATTTTTATTGTTTTTCCTCCAACCCTCCTTTGAGACTTCTTCCTGCTTCAGGTGTCTTCGGCCAAGGTTTTAATGCATTATCATGATAACCATTCTGAATAAAGGCACCTTAGGGAAGCATAATATCTGGTCTTGTGGAGATGTTTCTGGTACTTTTAAGTAAAGGAAGAGTATGTAAATGTTAATGGAAAAACCATGGACAAGAAAAATGGTCTGTATTTGAGCAGGGCTCCAGTGCTACTTCTACATGCTAACATAGCAGAACAGGTGGAAGTGAATACTGAATTATGTGTGGCTTTGGCTGACTGTACCTACATACAGAAAACTGGAGCACCTTTTCCTTATGAAACTGCTACTATGTCTAAAACAAAATCTAGGGAAGTATAGGTATGTTGCAGTAGGCTGCATTTGAGGCTTGCAGTACTGAGAGGCTGGTGAAAGAGCAAGGATAACTCTGACCACCAAAGACCAAGTAGCTAATGTGCATAAAATTTGCTTAGCAGCTTTTGCCTGTCTTTCAGAACATCTCTGGGAAACCTGTCTGGACAATCCCTGATAATTGGTTTGATAATGCTGAACAAGAAAACCCTCTTTTTCATATCAAAAGGGCGAAATCAATGAAAATAAGAGCTGAAGTGCAATTCCTCCAATAGGTACCACCCTGACTAGCAAAGTAGTGGATTACTGGTGAGAGGGGATGGGTTGGCAGAGGGGTTGTTCAGAGAGATACCAAGTGCATGCCTTGCTGGTGGCCCACCAGCCGGTTCAGTACAGCTCTGTGTCATTCCCTGGTGGTTGCAGAATGGCTTCTGTGTAACGGGGGAGGTCTCTGCTCAGGCCTGTCAGGCTACAACAGCAGTTTTCACACTCTTCCATATGGGCTCAAAGAGGCTTAGGGTGAAAAATATCCCATGGGATTAAATCCATAAAAGAACTCTAGCTCCTGTGTTTGCCTTTCAGATGCCATGTTTAGTTCCTCTTTGGCTGCTGTCTCTCTTCAGAGGTGTCTGCGGGTATGTTTATGTGACTGCATATACTGGCCTACATGTTTATTCTGCGGACTGTTTGCAGGAGTTATAATTTGAAACACAGCATCTCACTAACATAGTTCCCTTATTTATAGACCAGAAACTGCCTTGCCTCCAGCTGGCAGAGGCAAGAGACAAGTGCTGGCCCCATCCATGCTGATGTCATCTGAGTTGCCACCAGAGAAGACCTAAAAATGTTAGCTGCTTTTGCTGAGCCGTGTGAAAATATGTATGAAATTGCAGCATTAGTAATCTGATCAATGCATCCTTCCTAGTGATCAGAGCATTTGCATGAGGAGTCTGGTTTCACACCTTGCTGCCTTTATCTTACTCAATTTTGAGTCTTGAATCCAGCTCTCCGACCTTGCAAGTGATTGCTCTGAGAACTAGGGAACAGAGTATTCTGGGGCAAGTCTCCCTGTTTTCTTGTTTGTTGAAGCGCTCCTGCTTTTTCTTAGACTTAATGAATATTTAATTATTTACAGAGTGATTATGAATCCATTGCCTGGTAGACCAGTCACCTGAGAGGTACAAGTCTCACTACATATTCCAGCAAGTGTGTGTTCCTGCTCTACTTCTTTTTTAAAGAGATGGAAAAGGGGGAGGGCTGTAGAATTGCAATATTTGTGTGACCATTCTAAATTAAGAATACTTTATTAATCTGGAGGGAGAAGTATTCGGAGGATACCTTATTTATTCAATGCATGTGGTCATACAGTATACTTGTAGATATTGGGCTTGGGTGTATTAGCATGCCTATTCTTTACTTGTACTACTTCAGCTGGATGTGGTGAAGTCAGGCTGTTTGAACAGCTGTACGCAAAGTACCGTAGCTCAGAATCAGGCAAGAAGATGGAAATGATGGAAATGTCCAAATTCTTTTCAACTTAATTTAAAAAGGGGATTTAAGAAGACCCTTCAGGTATGTTTCTGAATTTGTGCACTGGCATATTTTGTGTTGGAAAGAACAATTTGTTCTTAGTTCTGTTCTGCACTCCACTCAGTTACCCAGTAATTTATCTAGCTATTCATTTGATTACTTTTTTTTTTTAATTGTAATTGACTGTTGTATTAAATGAATGGCTAATGCATCCTGAATCAGTAGCAGTTCCTACTGGATAAGAAGGTGCTTATAAGGTTATTAAAGATACTGTAAATAAGGAGATAGCATATATATGAAGACTTAATAGAAACTTCAGTTCCCTAACTAAGTATTTATATGTAATCTGTTGTTTTCTCAGTTGTAACATCTGACTTGCAGAGCACATGCTGTTTATGTTATGTGGCTTTGTTTTTCCTTAGCATTGCTTGTGTTAGGATATTTGAAAGTGAATTTAATTCCAAATACCTTTTTTTTTCTTTTTTTTTTTTTTTTTTTTTTAGACAACATCTCTGCAATTACTTTTTTCTCAGTTCATAAGGTACCAGTAGTATGTGAGATCATGGGACTAGCGATGATAACTACCTCTAGTTGAGGAACCTCCACCTTGCTTGTAGGTCTATTTGGAAGAGAGAGTTTTTAAGTTACAACTTGCACGTTGTATAGTACAGTTGGGGATTCAGACCTGTTATTAGGATCATATGGGTCATTATTCCTATTACAGTGTGTTTATAACCTTGCAATTACCCCTTTGAATCTCATCTCAAGAGTCTGTGATTTTGGGAAGACATACCTCTTCTGTAGTTCTTGTGCAAATAGACCTGATTTAGGGAAAAAAACACTTTTGGTCTCTCCTTCTCCAAGTCTGGGACAAGACCCTGCTCTAACATGGGCAAGAGCACTTAATTTAAAGTGAAGAGAGATCTTAATTTCAGGTGACTGAATGCACTGACAAGAGTCTCCAGAAGTGACTGAAGATAGCCTTACTCAAATCAAAAAACTAAGTTCTGAGTTTCTTGTAATTTGATGCAGACTTCACAAGGCTGAATGAGTATTGATGAAACTGGCATTTCCATTTGTGCATATTACTTTTCCTGTAATAGCTAAGATTTTTGCCAGCATCTGGTAATTAGTCAGTCTCCTTTACTTTTATCTTGTGTTTTCCCAAGTGGTGAGGTGGGCCTTGCTGAAGCAGTGCCCCACATGGGTGGGGTGGAGCTGGAGCTGGTAAGTGCTGCTGAAACTCCTCAGTTGTGTATAGACATGTCAATTCTCTCTAATGAGCCTTGGCTACAGGAAAAGCTTGAGACCTACTGCTGTAAAATTTCAGTCAGTTAAAGCATTAGGCTTTCTAATGTGTTCAGTGCTCTGAATAGTTGCTAACGAATGCAGGGCTGGAGGGATGAATGAAGTGGTATTGCTCTTACAAGCAGTATAGTAGCTGCCGTGTGTGTCCTGTTAAGCACAGCCGTGTTTACTTTACACATATGAATTTGTTGACCTCACCAGAGCTCTTAACCTTCCTAGGGCTGCTAATCTCCATAAATGTCTGCAGGATTGGCCTTAATTTTGGCATGGAAATATGCAAACTGAGTGAATCAAACTGTGAGTCATTGTTTTTTACAGTAAAATATTCTGACCCAGTCTCACAGTCCACATGCCTGGCTGATGCTCGCCTGAGAACTTGTAGGATCTGACCCATGCTTCGGGAATCCTGACTTCTTAAGTGTAGCAGAGACTGTTCTGAAACAAAGGAAATGTAATGCAGAATATACTGAACCAAAGCCAGAACTATCACTGGATTCAGATGCAACTCTCAAAATTAATGTAGATTGCGGACAGGATTATGCACACATTACAGAATGTTTCAGTAGTGCTCAAGATGCCTTGTGAAAACTGTAGTGGAGGTGTTTTCAATTTACTGAGTGTTGTATTCCTTTTTTTGCATATAGCTTAACCAAAGTATGGTACAATAAAATAAACTCACTTTTAAAATTTATTGGAGGCACTGAATTGTGGAGCTAATGCAGATAAATAATGTGAACATCACTTTCACGTCTGCACTATAAAATGCAAAAGCAAAAACATAGTAACCACAAGGGTCTTTTTGGTATTTTAATCTTTTAAACCTTTGAAATGTTGGTGTGCTTGAAAGGGCTTCTAAATCCATTGGTTAGTCTGCACTGTCTCGTATTCTGTTCAAAATCATAGCAGATAAAGGAAGAGTGATCAGAAAGCTTAATGCAGTCAGAGCGTCATGACCTGTTATGTAAAGCAACATTTGGCAGGGCCTTCCCAGCTGCTGTAAATGAATGTTAACAGCATTTTATTGTCCGCTTTCACTGTCTTTATTATGTAATCTGAATATTTATGACCCTATTAATATGTTTAGCTGTGAAATTGCAATATTGATGGAATGAAGGTTCCACAGAAGATTGAATGAGGAGAATGATTTTTGCCTCATGAACAAAAGTTGCGTTAATATTAAAAGGCTTTGAGTTCATATGTCAAATAAGTTTGCTGAATTGCTTTACAGATGTGTGTCATGGTTTAACTGCAGCCGGCAACTAAGTCCCACCCAGCTGCTCACTTGCTCCCTCCCGGTGGGATGGGGGAGAGAATCGGAAGGGTAAAAGTGAGAAAACTCATAGGTTGAGCTAAAGACAGTTTAATAGGTAAAGCAAAAGCTGTGCACGCAAGCAAAGCAAACGAAGGAATTCATTCCCCACTTCCCACGGGCAGGCGGGTGTTCAGCCACCTCCAGGACAGCAGGGCTCCATCAAACCTAACGGTGACTTGAGAAGACAAATGCCATCACTCCCAACATCCCCCCTTCCTTCTTCTTCCCCCAGCTTTATATGCTGAGCATGATGTCGTATGATCTGGAATATCCCTTGGGTCAGTTGGGGTCAGCTGTCCCGGCTGTGTCCCCTCCCAACTTCTTGTGCCCCCCCCCAGCCTGCTCGCTGGTGGGGTGAGAAGCAGAAAAGACCTTGACTCTGTGTAAGCACTGCTCAGCAGTAACGAAAAACATCCCTGTGTTATCAACACTGTTTTCAGCACAAATCCACAACATAGCCCCATACCAGCTACTGGGAAGAAAACTAACTCTACCCCAGCCAAAACCAGCACAATGTGGCATGCTATTTCCCTAAATATTGTCATAGGAGAAGCACTTTGGTGACAGGATAGCGTTGCTGAACATTGTGTGTGTCTGTGTGTGTATAAAACACAGAGCACTAACCAGAAAGTAGTGGGTTTTGTCTTTTTTTTTTTTTTTTACTTTTAATGCAAGTCCCTGAATCCATAATGATGATTTCTGTAGCCTTGAACAAACATAGCAAACCTGTGGACCGTAGACCAGACCCAGTTTATCAGAATCACCTCATCCAGAGAGTTGCTCCAGGTAGGATTTTGGGGCAAGCTGTGGGCCATGTTGTTATTACAATGATTTTTTTAAATTTTTTTTTGGTGACCAAGATCTTGCTTTCTGCCCCACTTCCTCACAACCCTACACGTCTTCCTTCTGTTGTGACTAGATATGCTGTTGTCTTGTAACCTGAAATGCATGTCACGTAATTAGGGTATGTGTGCACCACATTGTGTGGCTGGGGACTGGTTGCAGATGCTGTTCCATTACTGAATGCACACTTGCCTGTATCATGATCGTACTTGGAATGTGTGGGAAGGTAATATGCTTGGTCAAGAGATGAATGAGGAGCTGCAATGCATTTCCCTTGGGAGCCTCTTAGATTTTGTTGTGCCCCCAAACAGAACTGAACACCACCATTTCAACAGACATCTGCAAATTTCTGACAAAATGATGTTCAGAGGCTTGACACTGTTGTGATCAGTGGCTCCCACCTATGGAATTTACAAGTGATGTTGGTATCATCAGTGCTGCTTTATCATTCTGCAGGATAAATAGCTCAATTAGCTACAGGCTCATGTCTGCAGGTTGCCTACAAAAAGCTGAGCTGGAAAAGTAAGTGTTGCATTTATTTTGAGTGGGATGAGGTTGTTGGTCACTTATCTTTGAGTGCAAAATCTATAGCTTGTCTGAAAGCTGCTGTCCTACACGTCTTGCCACTGATTACCAGGGCTAGAGTTTGAGAAATGCAGCTGTTTGCGGAGGTCCCTTTTATTTGCAAGTCTCATGGGTAGTAGTACATATCCTGTGGTGTGTTCTGACACTATACCTAGTTCTGAGTAACTCTGTCACTTAATGGTCTCTATTTCCAGCCTCTTCACAGTTCACACCTCGTGGGCTGGTACAGGAGGCAGCTGCACATGACTGTAAGTGTACAAAATGTTAGAAATGTAAGGATAAGTGGGTGCAGGGTGTGGAGAGTTATAGTCAGGAAGAAAGTTTAGATTAATACATATTTTTTAATAGTATTTTGTCCCCAAGCCAGTTCGTTATAGTTACTGCAGAGCTCCAAATGGACTCTCTTCCCTTGTGGGGATTAGATGTTTAAATATGTGTTGTTCTTCTGGGCAATAGTATTGAGCAGTCAAGTAAGGTTCATAATAGAACAAAGAAACCTTTAAGTAGGACAGGAGTTTCAATTGCATTATTTTTTGCTTTGTGTAAGAGAAGCTTGCATTAAATCAGATAAATAAAACAATGGATGGGGTGGAGGAAGTTTGGAAGAGGCACATCTGTTTACAAAGTTAAGTGCTGAGTTTATTGTAAACCAGTAATTCTTACTTGGGAAGCTCTTAAAATAAGATTACCCTTCTCCACATCCCTGAGCATCTGAGTCAAGATATTTTAAGGAAATATTTTTTAACTTATTCAGTGGTTTGGTTTGGGGTTTTCTGGCTCAATTCAATTTTTCATACAGGAAGTACCTTTATTGCAATGTAAAATTAATAGCAATGTTTATACTGCTATCATATTTTGGTTTTAGGTCTGGACATGCATTGTAATTGCTTTCTTCCCTTACTCATCTTTGTATTTAGTTTGTGTGATCTAAATACAATGCGGTATTTCCTTTAAACATGAACAACAACGATAAATCCTTTCTGGTCTGTTCTGGGGTGTACATTGCTCTGTGTTGCCAAGGCCTTGAAGTTAATAACCTTCTGCGCAGCCTCAGCAAATTGCCAGTGTGCAATAAATTATAAAACTGAGACCTTTAAGAAATAGTATGTAGTAGCTTCAAGGGTTTCTTGATTTGTCTCTGAAATGACCTTTGGCAAAAACACAAACTATAGTCTCCTCTCCCCAACAGACGCTGGTAAGAGGAAGCCTAGCAGATTTGAAACTGGTTTTCTTTTGCACTGTCTTATCTAATGTTTACTGGCTTATTAGGAGCGATGAGACAATGGAATAATCTCCTGTCTTAAATGAGTTTTTTAAAGGAACACCTTAAAAAGATGGTTGTGATGAAGCTTTGGCCATCTGTCCTGTGCCTGTCCTCTGCAGCTTAAATGCCAAATCCAACAATGACAGAAGACTGCTGTTGTCTGGGAAACGATTGATTCTACTCCTTGTTTGGGTGCAAGAGCTCTCGGACATGGCTCAAGATAGTCCATTTCCCTAATTACCTATCTCTTTGGGTATTTTACAGCCTCCTGCTGTTTCCTACCTAGTGAGTGCTTTCCAGAGCAAAATCCATAATGTCTTTTTAAAGGACCTAATCAAAACTTGCTAAATTCAGAAGAAAGCTACTGTTGACTTCATTGGACTTTTGGTCAGGCTTTTGGAGAAGAAGGGCATAGCTCTTTGCATTAAATAATTGATGTGATCTTCATTGGTCATAATTTTATTTTGTGGGCTGTTCTAGAAATATAACATTCCAGTTTTATTGGGTGAACAGTGAATTCCATTTTAAGTGCAGAACACAGTGCATCTTAATAGTGGAGGTGCAAAAGATACTTCACAATAACAATATACTCGGAACTTGTTTAAATCTCCTGCCCTGACCCACGCTTTGTGTCCCCTTTGCTGCATCCCATACGAGTAATTAATTTGCAGAATAAAGCTATTGTCCTCCCTCCTCTTGGAACAACCTCAACTGGCATGTGGGATCCTTTACCAGGAAGGAGAGACAGGGACATTGTGTTGCATTTATAGAATGTGCTACTAAATGACTCTTCCTGTTGCCTGACTTGATCATGACTGGTACTTGTGTTTGTCACAAGGATCAGTACGGTAACCTCGCGTAACTTGAGAGTAGAAATTTAAAAGGGTCTTTTTTTCCTGAATATCAGTTAGTGCCCATTGCCTCTTGTCCTTTCCCTGGGCATCACTGAGAAGATTCTGGCTCCATCTTCTCTCTTCCTCTCCTCTGTCCCCCATCAGATATTTTTACACATTGTTAAGATCCTCCTTGAGCTTTCTCTTCTTCAGGATGAACAATACCAGCTCTCTCAGCTTCTCCCTGTATGTCAGATACTCCAGTGCTTTAATCATCTTTGTGGGCCTTTGCTGGACTTACTCTAGTATGCCCAATGTACTGGGGAGCCCAGAATTGGACACAGCGCTGCAAATGAGATCTCACCAATGCTGAGTAGAGATGAAAAATCACCTCCCTCAACCTGCTGGCAACCCAGGAAGCTGTTGGCCTTCTTTGCCACAAGGGCACATTGCAGACTCGTGTTCAGCTTGATGTCCCTCAAGACTTTTTATTGCCAAGCTGCTTCCCAGCCAGTACTGTATACTGGTGCCTGGGGTTATTCCTTTGCAGGTGTGGTACTTTGCATTTCCTGTTCGTAAACTTCATGAGGTTCCCATCTGTCCATTTCTCCAGCCTGTCGAGGTCCTTTGAATGGCAGCACAACCATATGGTGTATCAACTGCTCTTACCAGTTTTGTATTATCTGTAGATTTGCTGAGGATGCACTCTGACCAATCATCGAGGTCATTAACGAAGATGTTAAACAGTACTGACCCCAGTATCAGCCCCTGGGGTATACCACTAATGACTTGCCTCCAGCTGGACTTCATACGGCTGATCACAAGCCTTTGAGATTGAGAGTTCAACCAGTTTTCGGTCCACCTCAGTGTCCATTCATCTAGCCCATACTTCTATCAGTTTTTCCATGAGGATATTGTAGGGGACAGTGCTGAAAGCCTTAGTAAAGTCAAGATAGGCAACATCCACTGTTCTTCCCTCACCTGCCAAGCAAATCATCTCATTGTAGAAGGCTATCAGGTTAGTTAAGCCTGATTTTTCTTTCATAAATACATACTGACTATTTGAAATCACCTTCTTGTCCTTAATATGTTTGGAAATTATTTCCAGAATTACTTGCTCCTTCACCTTCCCGGGGATCAAGGTGAAATTGGCTGAACTGTAGTTCCTGGATCTTCCTCCTTTTCCTTCTTGAGAATAGGAGTCACATTTGCTTTTTTCTAGTCCTCACGAACCCCTCCCAATAGCTATGACTTTTTGGAGATTATCAAGAGTGGCCTTGTAATGGCATTAACCAGCTCTCTCAGCATTCATGGGTGTGTCCCATCAGGTCTGGTGGACTTATGTATGTCCAGATTTGCATAAATGTTCCCTAGACTAATCCTCTTGTAGCAAGGGTAAGTCTTGCTTGCTCCTGACTTTCCCACTGGTCTCAGGAACCTGAGATTGCTGAAGGCAAGTCTTGTCACTAAAGTCCAAAGTGAAGGTGGCATTGAGTACTGCTGCATTTTCTCTGTCCTTTGTCACCATGTTCTCTGCTCCATTCAGCAGTGGCCCCACATTTTTCCCTAGTCTTCCTTTTGATGCTGATACACTTGCAGAAGCCCTTCTTGATGCCCTTCATGTCCCTAGCCAGATGCAACACCAGACAGGCTTTGGCTTTCCTGACTTTGTCCCTGCACACTTGGATAGTGTCTCTGTATTCTTCCTGGGTTGCTTGTCCCTGTTGCCACCTCTTGTATGCCTCCTTCTTATGTTTGAGTTTTGTCAAGAGCTCCTTGTTCATCCATATAGGCTTCCTGCCACTCTTGCTTGACTTCCTGCTCATCAGGGCAGACCATTCTTGAGCTTGGAGGAGGTGATCCTTGAAAATCAGCCAGCTGTCCTAGACCCTCTTCTCTCCGGGACAGTATCCCATGGGCTGCTAGCAGGTCCCTGAACAGACCAAAGTCTGGTCTCCTGAGGTCCAGGGCTGTGATCCTGCTATTTGTCTCATTCCCTCCTCATATGATCTTGAACTCCACCATCTCATGGTCATTGCAGCCAAGACTGCTCCAACCTTCACATTCCTGGCCAGTTCTTCCTTATTTGTAAGTATGAGATCCAGCAGAGATCTCCCCTCGTTGGCTCCTTGATCACCCTTGTCAAGGAGCCATTATCAGGGTGCTCCAGAGACCTCCTGGATTGCTTGTGCTGTGCTGCTCTTCCAGCAGTTATGGGGATGGTTAAAGTCTCCCATGAAGACTACAGCCTGCAAACATGAGGCTTCTTCCAGGTGTCTGAAGAAGGCCTCATGTTCTACTTCCTCCTGATCGGACATTCTGTAGCGGACACCCACCACAGTGCTGCCCATGTTGGTCTGCGCACTAATACTGACCCATAAGGTCCCAGCTGGCTCATTGCCCATCCCAAGGCAGAGCTCCATGGATTCCCACCATTTTTGCACATAGTGGGCAACTCCCTCTCCTCCCTGTCCTGGCCTGTCCTTCCCCAAAGAACCTGTATCTGTCCATTTTAGTACACCAGTTGTGGGAGCCATCCTGCTGCATCTCTGTGATCCTGATGAGATTGTAGCCCTGCAACTGCAATCAAACCTCTAATTCTTCTTCCACACTGCAAATGTTAGTGTACAGGCATGTCAGAGAGGTATCCCAGTCATGCTGATTTCACAAAGTGAAGTCATGCTGATTTCACGGGTGTGAGCTTCCCCCATGATACCGTTCTTGCAGGTACTTTCTTGTTTCTGTGCGTACACTTGAGGTGCTCCCCCTTCAACCCTGTTTTGTTGATTACAAGTTCTCCCTTGTCCACATTACACTGGCCCCTTTGCTTCTCATCCTGGTCTACTACTTCCTCACTGGATTGTGGTTGTCATCTTCCTCCCCTGTTGTTCCAATTTGAAAGCTCTCCTCACCAGGTTGGCTGGAGATCCTTTTGCCACCAGCTTACGTGGGATTGGGGTACGGGGATTCTTATTATGTGATGGTGGCATTATGTGCTTAATGAAGTGAAAATACATTGCATGAGTGCATTCAAGGACTCTACTGTAAAATCACTTGGTATATTCTTTTACCTTAGTTACTAAAACTTTCCTAGCCATCTCCTGCAGACTTCTGCTTCCTCCACCCTCCTGCCTTCTGGACAAGCAATGAGGAAAATGTTGGGGGTAGTTTTTGCTTGAAAGTGTGTTTTTGTTTTTAAGAAGCATTTGCTTTGGAAATGAAAAACAAATATGTTTCCATGACCCCAACCAGTTGAAATTGCCTGAGTCTTCCAACAGCTGTCTTGAAGCTTGCTTTCAGCCTGGTAGAGGTTTCTATGCAAAATGGCACTGCTTACTCTACCTACAGGAGAAAGAGGAAGACCCAGGAAGCTTTCCTGATGTCCTTCTGTGTCACTGATTTGAGGTCTGCCAACTTTTCCCCTGCTCACTCACCCAGACACACAAGGGGGTACAGAGAAAGGGGGTGGCCTACAAATTCAGGGGAACTTAGGCATTGATTGCTGGCATGTCTTGATGGATTTCTGTGTTGCTATTCTGGAGACACTTTTTGTCATACCAGGGCAACTCTAAGACTAGCTGGCTCTGCTGCCATTGGGTAATTCCCGACACTGTTCTGTCCAGGAAGAACGGAGAAGAATGTGTTGTTTGTAAAACTCCCTGTGACTGCTTTTCAAGTCATTTGTGTAGATTAGGAGATTTTGTTTGTTTGTTTTTCCCTAGCTCTAATTTAAAATCAGTTCCTCACCTTGATCCAAATAGGACGGAACACGTCGTGAAGATGTACTGGCAGCAAACATGTGCTTATGATGGATGGATTTAGGGAGCTAATTAAATTTAATCCAATTTAGATTACATAATTAAAGCAATCAGGAAAATACTACTATATAGCTAATTAAGTCTGGACTGATACTAAAGATATTGTGAATTAACCTCTTTGGTTAAGCAATGACATTACATTTTAAACGAACCTTGTACTGAATAATTCTAGAATAAGTTCTGCAGGGTGGATTTAGGACAAGAATGTCCCTAGGTCAGTGACAGATCTGACTATAGTCTTTGCAAGAATTTTCTCTGAGAACAACCACAAAAAAAAAAGTGCATCTTCCATCTTAATTGAACCCTTGAAATTCGTGCCTACAAACAAAATGAAAATGGAAACTTTATACGTCTTGTCAGCAAATTGCAAGCTATCAGTCACAGCTACAGATGAAAGCTAGCACGACCTACATCTGTCGTGTTGCTACAATGGTGCTGGCATTACAGTTCCATTGTTTAGGTTTAGGGTCAAGCCTGTTGAGACCTCTTTTTATTCAGCTTTGAATGTATCCATTTTCATTAAGTTTTTCAAAGCCATATGAAAGACTCAGTAGGGCAAGATGTGGCAATGTCGAACCTAAGTTAGTCTTGCAGCTATCAAACTGTCTCGTAGTCACAGATGGTCACTGTGATTGTCCACACCAGTCTACCACCGAAGCTGCTATTGAAAGGGCACAAAACTGATGGTACAAAAGGACGCCTTTTTTCCCGCCAGTAAATGAGGCTACTGTTGCTCTGAGCTGGCATTGTCGGAGGTTTTGTGCAGGAGAAGAATGGCTGTTGACAAACCAGTTTCCATGCTGAAAAATGCTACTCTTATTCCTAAACTTAGAGATCTTTCCTTGGGTGAATAACTCTCCCTGACTAATATTGGAGTGGCATTTTACAAACTATTTTCATTGATTATGTGCGTGATGGCTGTACTGGGAGGTCTAATGTTGACAGCAGTAAATGCAAGCTTGTTAACGTGCTAAACAAGGCGTGCTTCTGTTTCGTAATTCCATTAGAGGAAAATGTCTTTGGCTGTACACTGTTAAAAACATCAGGGACATTAATTGCTATGTTTCTGTGTTTAGTCCTCAAATGTTAAAGTGTCCTTACATAGATTGAAGGAGCTCGGTCAGTTGTCTCCCCGAGTTATGTAACTTGGTTAACCAAGTACCAAATATCTTACTCTTCATGCTATAAAAATGTAAGGTTTTAGGGCTAGTAAGTAAATCTTCCAAATCCTCCTTATTGACAACATGAATGTGCTTTTTGTTTTGTTTTGTCTTTAAACAGAACTGCTTTTTCCAAGTGTTAACTACCATTTTCCTCCTTTTCTGGTATGGTGGGGTGAAAGCCTCTACGCAAATGACTTGCCTGTTTGTTAGCAGCCTGGCAAAGGTTCTGGTGAGATTAAAATAGTTCTTGCCTGAAAGAACAATAAAAAGCAATAAAGCTGATTCCTGTTGTATGGGATCTTTTGTGGCCTCTGACAGATCAGTTTACTGCTGGCGAGGGAATCCTTAAAATTCAAGTGACCACAGTGATGAAATGGATGCTTGTTCCTGGACGGGAAATATCAAGCGTCTGTGGAGACCAGTTGAATGATTCACCTCGTAACGTTTAGAATTCGTACTTTAATAACTAGAGTGTGGGGGGTTTTGGTTGGGGTTTTTTTTGTTTTTTCCACCCTTATCCTACTGAAGCTGTCTGTTGGTTAGCCTCCTGTGCTATAATGGAATTTTTCAGCCCCCTCAAGGCCCTCCGTAATTTCTGAGTGGCCTGTTGCCCCAGGAATGTCATAGCTCTGGGAGTACATTAATGTTTGTTTGTTTCTTTTGTCCCTTCCTCTGGCCTGGGAGTCCGTTGCTGCATGAAATGTCTTAGCCAGACAGGTATAAGTTACAGAAGAGTATATTTCTACATGTGAGAGGTAATGGACCTGGTAATGTACTTCGGCTTGCAGTCACTAGAATTAAATACTTCCATGCTAAAGATGGAACTAAAGAAGAGGAGTGTTTTTCCAATAACATGAAAATCATTTGCAGAGGGATAGGTCTGACTGTTCCAGAAAGAAACTTCCAACTTTCTTCTGCCTGGATTATTCTGTTAACAAGGGAATCTAAAGAATGAAACTTCTTGCCAAGGAAGAGATGAATATTGATGATTTTCATGATTCTGAAAGAACTGAAAGGAATTTGACACTGACCTAAAGCCGAGTCACTTGTGCAACTAGTCCTTCTTAATGACTTCAGTCAATGTCCCCTTGCTTCTGTGATCATGCTTTCTGCTGCCTTGCTTGGGCTCAGCTCTGGTATTATTTTCCTGTTT
The DNA here is from genome assembly GCF_026419915.1 of Harpia harpyja. Lineage (NCBI taxonomy): Eukaryota > Metazoa > Chordata > Aves > Accipitriformes > Accipitridae > Harpia > Harpia harpyja. The sequence continues at coordinate 18,115,341 of NC_068962.1, read as the reverse complement.
CTGCCTTACAGTGTACTACATGCAAATAATCCCTAAACAAACATGAAGTAAATTATTGGAATTTATCAGTAGTGACTTCCTGGAAGCTGTGTCCTATTTGGGGGGCTGTTTCTAGGCTGGCGGTTTCCTTTCTCACAGCTAGCCCGCGTTTGTCATGATGTCAGCATAGCTTATGCTGTATATGTTTCAGGCAGAAGCTTTTTCCCTATTGTTTGTGATGTAACAGTTACTGGTAGACTAAGCAATAAATGTACTTGAGCCAAGCAGTACAGATTTCGCAAATTCAAAGCCTTGTGCAAAAACAGTCAGCCTCTGCAGGCCGTGGACTGCAGAGCTCTGAGGTCTGGCGGTGGGCAGTGCTGGGGGTGACACTTGGGTTACGTGAGCCAGAGCCTGGTCCCTCCACTGCGAGGTGGAACCGGCTTGGGCAAGTGCTGGGAACAGTCATAGCTGCTTCAGCAGCCTCTGTGCCAGGCAGTCCTGGCACCTCCTGCACCTCCCTGATACGTGGAAGGGTTCTTCTTACTCCATTGGTGCTCTGTGCTGGGACCCTGCCACCTACAGATAAGCAACCCGTCAGTGAACTGGTCAGGCACTGGTCAGGTTTAATTACTAGTTTGAGTAATACTGAAAAAGAACTGCTTCAGATTTTCCATAGTCACTGTCACAACAGGAATACCACTTCAGCCCCCCGTTTCAGCTTCAGTTTAACTTCACGTCCAGAAGGAAATCAAGGTCTTGCCCTTTCAAGTGCACTAGAGTCAAACAGAGGATCTATTGACATGTCCATGAGTTGTACCAACACAACAAGTACTTAACTGAGTTTCATTTTGCGATGTTGTTTTCTAGCTTTGCACGTGGAGTCAAATTTCTAAGGATAATAAATCTAAAGGGAAAACTTCAGAGTACAGTATGCTCTGCTGAGGGAGTAGTTCCTGGTACATTCACACTGGTTGTACGTTCTTTGTCTCGTTTCAGATATGGCTGTAAGTCTGATGGAACAGCAAATCCAAAAACACTGTTAAAAGATCTAAGGGATCGGGTGTGGTTTGCGTGGTGTTGTTTTCTTTTTTTCTTTTTAGCCTTACATTATGATTAAAGGAAAATCTATCCTGTTTAGTTATCCCACAGGAGTTAAGGTATTAAATAAAATGTGCTGGCTGCATAAATTATATTGAGGTTTGAGGTCTGTCGTGGTTTAACCCCAGCCAGCAACTAAGCACCACGCAGCCGCTTACTCACCCCCCCCCCCCCCAGTGGGATGGGGGAGAAAATAGGGAAAAAACCCCCCCAAAACTTGTGGGTTGAGATAAGAACGGTTTAATAGAACAGAAAAGAAGGAGCTAATAATGATAATGATAACACTAATAAAATGACAACAGTAATAATAAAAGGATTGGAATGTACAAATGATGCGCAGTGCAATTGCTCACCACCCGCTGATCGACACCCAGCTAGTCCCCGAGCGGCGATCCCCCCTGCCCCGACTCCCCCCAGTTTATATACGAGATTTGACATCCCATGGTATGGAATACCCCGTTAGGCAGTTTGGGTCAGCTGCCCTGGCTGTGTCCTGTGCCAACTTCTTGTGCCCCTCCAGCTTTCTCGCTGGCTGGGCATGAGAAGCTGAAAAATCCTTGACTTGAGTCTAAACACTACTTAGCAACAACTGAAAACATCAGTGTTATCAACATTCTTCACATACTGAACTCAAAACATAGCACTGTACCAGCTACTAGGAAGACAGTTAACTCTATCCCAGCTGAAACCAGGACAAGGTCACAGCAGCATCCTGAAAAAAATGGGCGGGCTTAAGCTTTGGATGCCTGAAGAGAAACCTTCCTCTTTTGTGAGGAGTTACTGCTCTGCACTTTAGGGCAAAGCCAACGTGTTGCTGTTCACACTGCAAAATTAACCTCATTGTCCCAGTGTCATAGGAATATTCTGCCAATTACCTACATAAATACCCAAAGTGATTCTGTATGCACTTCCTTACCATTCAAGTCTTTTAAAATGTTACTTTCTTATCCTATGGCACTTCTTTTAGAAGGTACTTGTAAAATCAAGTTTGTGATTCTACACACAGCAGACTCTACTGCAACTTTTTTGTAGATTGTAAAATGGCTTCTGGATGTTCACAAAACCCAGAACAGTGTAGGATTTTTTACCTTATTTGATGTGATCCAGTTGAAAGCATCTCCATCACCTTTAGAGAGGTATCAATTCTGTCATAGAATGTAAAACATCTAGCAAGTGTTCTGTATGCTGATTATTACCATGATCATTTCCTTCAAGACGCCTATTTCCAATGACCTGTCCTGTGTTATGGCTTTTCTTCAGAAAAAAAGGAGAGATTCTACCCCAGGTAATTGCATTCACCAAGACCATTTTCATACTGTCTAGGGGCCTGAGGGATGTTTTAGCGTTCCAGCCTGGCAGGAGGATACAAAATCCTAGAATTCATCAGCTTGGGGCTGTTGCTACATGAGAGCTTTCAGTGTTGAGGACACGTGGGAGTTTGTGAATTACCTCTAAGGGGGTCTGCAGCCAGACAACTAGGAAGACAAACCTGTTGATAATAGGCTTATATTTGCTGTGCATGTACCTCTTCTGGAAAATACTTGTGGAGTTGCTCAACTCAAACGGGATTGAAATCCAGTGCAGCCAGGGCACTGCATATTGCTGTATGCCTCAGACTGTTATTTATTTTAACTGCTAGGACCATTTTTCACTGCTCTGTGATGCTTCCTTTCTTTTGTGCTCACTCCTTTTGCATCCCATGTCTCAAAGGTTGCTGTTGCTACCCTTTTGCCTGAGGAATGCTGGCAGAGTCTCACCTCTGAGCTCTTACATCTAAATTCTTTATCAAACAGTCTGTGCTGTGAGAGCAAGTGCGCTGCCTCTGCATCTCAGCTGTGAAGAGCACTGAACTGATGTGTTTGTCTTTCTGTGGTGACTGGACCTTGCCCACTCTGTGTCTTTCTGGCTGTGGGGGGTTAAGTGTCTTAGTTTTAAAGGTCTTCCTGTGGTTTTGGGGTGTTTGCTGTTGGTTACCAGTTAGATAGTTCTGTGTGACAAACTGCTGCTACTTTTAAAGCTCCTTTCCCTCCATTCCTTGACTTCCTTTCAAAAATATGCAAAAAATAAATGCAAATATTTCAGGTACTGCTGTTGTTATCAATGCAAACCTTTCAAGGCATTATCCTGAGGGAAATTAGCAACACCTTATTCATCAGTGTACTTGACAGTAGTTTTGCTGGGTTGAGTTGCTGTAGTCGTTCCAGTACAAAGCATGGGGAAAACTGTTTGCATGATTTATGAGTGGTTTATATCAGGAAGAACTGGAATTTGCTTTCGCTCTTTCAGTGTATAATTCCTTCTTAAGTTGCTTATTAAGCTTATTAAGTTAAAGACTAATTACAGCTGGAGCTTTACATAAAACTGGGCAGTGGCAGAGAGTAAGAGACTTCTAGTAATACCTTGAAAGCTTTATGTTGCAATGGGGGCTGCAACTGGGCCCTGTACTTCCTGAAGAGGTGGCCAAACCTCCATGCTTTAAGTTTGTCTTTTGTCACCTTAACTCAAGAAAGAATGATTTTCTTTCTCCTCCTTGCTGTGTGGTGCTGTCTGTTTGAAAGTAGCTGAAGTTTGACTTATTTTTTTAGGTGGAGCTTAACCTTAAAGCTACTCAGTACGTTTTTAAAGAAATATTTTTGGAAACTGTGTGATGTAAAAATCTCAAAATAAAAAAGTACAAAGGAACTTCTAACTGCTTGAGCTGCATATGCTTAAAGTTTATGAAAAGAGGTATTCAGGGACAGGGTGCAGTGTTGTGTCTTGCATCCTCAACACAGCTGCTTAGCAGCGATAAGGAAGCAATGCTCTATTCATGCTGACCTTGTTTCCAAAGAAGCCTTGTCCTATGAACTACTGAAAATAAGGAAGAATTTCCTGTGACATGCTGCTCGTGTTGGCTTTTAAAGGGGAGTAGAATGAAATCTCAGAGTACGACACATACTGTATCTAACCACACAGGATTTCCTGTGCTGGAATGGAAGCTTAGTGGAAGCCACGCTTTTCTCTTCCTCTTAATTCATTCAGAAAAATAGAGGTCAGCGTCATGAATTGATATGGCTGTAGTCGCTGTTAAAAGCTAAAATCAGCAATTGCTAATGGATACATTGTGATGCCAAGAGGACTGCAAGGCAAAATTGTTTCCCTTTAACACAATAAAGCCTACACATGCCCCTGATTACACTTTCAAACTCTCATAAGACAAGAGTTGTGCATTTAAAAATTGCACCTTAGTGAAGGTGAGAAAAAGAATACACATGTTGCATTAGACTTTGGTGTCTTTTGGTAGTGCCTTTTTTTTTTCCTCTAATCAGAATGAATGAAGCTATTGATGAACTTGTGAAAGACACAGAACAACACTTAGATGTTGCCTCTAAAAACATTGCTGAAGCTGAAGAGGGGTAAAAATATTTATTCTTCCTTAAATTAAACTTCATTTTATAATACTTTAGTTAAATAAAATTCCCAGTGTTTTTTCTGTTTGCTGCTGATTTGCAACATTATCTTGCTGGTAGTGTTTCATTTGGTTTGCCTAGTGAAATCTGAGCTTCCTGCCACAACCACAGTGAAGTTTGGAGTTATGCAACTGATTTTGATAGGATAGAGTGCATATATTTTTAATCCTGTTTAAAAAATAATCACCCTGTTTGCAGTAGATCTTCAGAGAGCGAGCTAACAGCCTGCGCCCCTTCCCGACATCCTACCTGTGCTTAATGGCTTGTCATCTAGACATGCTCACACCGTGCAGTGGGACCATGCAAGCTCACTTTGCTCCAGAGCCAAGCTGACCAAACAGCCTCCTGATTATGCTGCCTTGATGGTGAACCCAGAGCTTCTTGGTACTTCCTGACTTGCATTCTGTGCTTTTAAGTCACTAACAAATTTTTATTCTTCTTTTGTCCAAATTGTGGTCTGGTGTCATCCTGGAATATGGGTAAGAGTGTGTTTACTAACTCAAGTTGGTTGTGTGTACTCTGTGCAAGTCTTCTCCCCAGCTATGGCATTCACAGTGGAGAGTGATTAATTCATCTATAGTTTTCACTTTTACTCAAACGATGTGATTTGTATTACTTTAATGTCCTCCTTTTTGTCTAAGAAGTAAAAGTGTTCTTACACCTGGAATGGTTCTGCTTCTCTCTAGCAATTTTGAGACATCTATCTTAAAGAGCTTCTTTTCAAAGGGGAAGAAGTAATCTCATGGCACACCTACAGCGCTTCTGCTTGATAGTCTCAGTACTTCCTCGTTTTCTTCCAAAGTATTCATAGCCTGGTCCTGCAGTGCCTCAGTGTTATGAGAGCTAATGAATGGTATATGCAAAAGGCCTGTATGGATGGACTCAACCTGCTTTTTAGCACAGTCCCACTTGACATGTTTTTATGTTACGCATACCAATCTAGCACATCAGCTGTTTCTATATGATGTGTCTGCAGTTCAAGTTTTACTTAAATCAGGATTTCCATTTGTATATTACTGAGGGGATACTTGGATCTTGTATGTCTCATTTAATTGATTAAATATTTTAATCTCAAAGCAAAATCGTAAGAGGCAAACTATTAAGCAATTTTTGTGTATGTTTTACATGAGGACTTCCTTCTGTGCCACTTTACATGTATTTTGGTTGTATATTTATCTTGAAAGAACAGAACAGTACCCTGGAGCCGCTTCAGACAGATGGGTATGTAAACAGTTTGCAGAAGCAAATAGAACTTGTAGATCAGAACATTTCCACTCAATTGGGTGATCTGTTAGATCAGGCAGAATTTAAAGGCACTTCTAAACAAAATGTGGTGGGGTTTTTCCTCTCTCTCTCTTTCTGCAAACCCCGAATCATCCCTGGATAACTGTTTGAACAAGTGTTCTACTTATTACTGGAATTGGATAGTTAAAGAGGGAATTTGGTCATCTTTTTTATTTTGAGTTCACTATAAAAGATTTTGAGTTGCATAGAGGAAAAAGTAGCATAGCTTTTAAAAATATATTTTACTTGGAATGCAAGGTATCGCAGGTTTTTAAAGTGACAACTTAAAAATACTGTATATCTTGCAGCACATTTGAAAATTGAGGTAATAATGTATTTTATCTTTTTACCCAAAAGGAAGTATTGTTTACCTTTGGTTTTCATATTGTACTGCATGTTGTACTCTGCGTGAGGATAGTAGCATACACTGTTCAGTCTGATGTGGTGTGACTGTAGGTGTGTTGGCCCAGCAGGAATAGTTTGGCAACTCAGGGCAAGTCCTAGAAGTACTTCATTGAGAGGAATAAAGTTTTCCCAACTCTTCCAAGGGTCTTGCTAGTTTTGGCACCATTTCCATGCTTCCTGTTTCTTTGGTCCCCAAAGGAACCACACTTATATTCATAAGGAAATTCATCCTCTTCTGAACAATATTTATGGATTTGCACATAAGCACAGCCAAAGCTAAAATCCAGTATACATGGGTCTGCAGTGCACTGCTTATCTCAGCCTACAATTTCTTTTACTTGCCAGTCACCTATAATAACGTAGCTGAATGCCAGTACATGGTCTGTAGGAAAGCACCTAGTGCGTTTATGCTGTATTTTCTGAACCTTTCTATTTAACTAAAATTTAGCTGTGCTAAGAGGACACAAGCAGCCCGCATTTCAATTTGTGGCTCCTGGGCTTCTGCCTGACAATTCTTTTGAAATTCTGCAAGCGATGGCAGGCACAGCTTGGCATACTCTTATCTGAATTACAGTTTGACTCGAGTGTAAAGTTTTGCAGCTACGTACTAAGACAGTGTGATAATTATGCTCTGTACCTGCCTTTAAGGAAGTAAAAGTAGTTTTAAAGTGACAATTTGCAATTAGCAACAATCAGGTAAGATCCCAGAGTTGATAAAACCAAAAGGGAGATATCTGAAACTACATGGTATGTACAAGTCTGTGTGTGTCCTACTGGCTTAGAGGGAAATGTTGCTATATATTGCTTACCACATGTGCTAAATTTGTATAAGACAGACATCAGTGCTTATTACTCTGGTCGTTGGCCTTTCTTTCAATGCTGCTTAATGAATGAGTTGCAAAGAATGGCTTTGCATCTGCAGGTTGTGAATGAAACATTGGATTGCATATTAACATCATGGCCTTCCTGCATGGCATTTTGGTTGCTCAGAGACACTAACCACACTGTCTTTTGATACCTAATTTAAATACATACATACTTTTTGTGTGTGTGTGTGTGTGTATATATGAGATACATAGTATGAGGACGGCATTTTAAACATATGGTCTTCTTTTACTATGTTTGTGGTAACCCAGAAAACCAGTTAAAAACCCCAAAATCTAGTGTACTTGAGAATCATACTGTAAGCCTGCTGTATCAGCACTTTCCTGACATTATTTGTGTGGGTGCCTGCTGAAGGATGCATGCCTGAAGGCTGTGAAGGGGAAGGTGGGATGTGTGCTGACCTTTCTGGGTATCAGACAGACTGTTACTGGACAATAATGTTTAATGCTTGCTGTGAAGATGCTGAAGGGCAGATACTGAAGATTATTCCAGCTCACCTTTCTTAGTATTTTTTCTGTCACTTGTTTGAAGACAAAAGAAATTTTGGTGGAAGCCCAAGAAGCCAGTCTGACAGTGACTCGTCTGCTTGCTTGTTAAACTATTTATCACTCATGCCCATCTGGGAAAGGTACACTAGCATGGTTATCTGCAAAGGAAAGAAACACTTATCAATAGAATAGACATAGTGGAAAGAAGACAGTAAATATTTTAAATTTCATTTTAAGCCTTTTCAGTTTGAAAATATAAAAGCATTGCTTTTACTTTGTAGTGGCAATGATTGTTTCATGTTGCCTGTAAACAGAAAGATTCATCAATAAACATGTCAGTCTACTAGCAACTGCATTTGTGTTTTGTGAAGGTACTTGCATATGATAAACGGAAGACAAGAAAATATCCCTGAATTGGCGTGTAGGGATTAGTAAGGACATATTGCCAGAATTAAAACTGGAGAATATTTTGTAGAATAATAGATGAAGTGAGGAAAGAGGAATCTTTTTGTGTATCCACCATAATGTGTGTGTTATTCACATGCAGAATAGGAAAAGTTGTACTACTGAACAGGAAATCCTTGATGTGAAAGCACTTGATAAGGATTTCAGGACTTCTTTGGGTTAATACTTTGTATTTTCTCTGCATTTCTACTGAGTCTTTATTGCTACTGTCAATGAAAGCAATTGCTAATCTGTCTAGAGAGTCACTAGTTTGGGTACGTTTAAGCAGACCAGGATCATCTCATACCAATTTCCAATTTTACCATTGGGTGCCCCAGTAAATTCTGCAAGGTCCTCCAAACACACACACTTTGATAAATAACAAACAGCAGATGCAGCTTGTCACAGGCGTTACCAGATTTGGCTGTCTGGTCAGACTGATGATGTTATTTTGAAGCCATGACATGGCGTGAAGTGTTCCCTGTGCGTCTTCAGTGAGCTGATGCCTGTCAGGTGCCAAAATGTCTTTGGCAAGCTGGAGTCACAAAGTACATGTGGGCTCCCTGGAGAAGAGAAAGTCATAATATACATGCAGGGAGGACTGCATCTTCTGGTAGATTGCTTATTTAAAGAGATGCAAAACTTTCTTCTAGAAATGCTCTAGTTTAGGAGTAGTCATTTTACCAAAGTAATCCCCAGAGTCCACAGCCTGCATCTTTCACCTTCTCTTTTGGACCAGGCGGAGGGTGGGCTGCAGACTGCAATTAGTCATCACGGATCACGCTGTGGTTCCTTCTGTCCCAGGGGACCTGTTCCCCTTGCTGCCACCAAAATGGGTCTCCCATTGTGTGCTGGACATGCATCTTAGCACAGGACTAGATAAATGTGCAAGATACCTGCATTTGGGTGTACGATAGTTACAAGCAACTTCCAGTTGTATGCCCAGCTGCACCTCCTGCCACGGCTGCTGTATACCTGGGTACAGGAAGGCCTACAAGCTATAGAACATAACATTTGTTTCTCCAGAAGGTTTTCCCTAGTGGAGGAATATCTAGAGCACCACCACTCCAGACTAAAAGTTGGAGGTATCCTGGATAAAGAAAATAAACCACTGTTACACAAGTGTTCATTTTCTTTCATTATCTATTATTTGTTGGTACATCAATTAAACAGCTACAGCAATTTTAAAGGAATTTAGGAGAACAGAAGTCACAGAAGGTATTTCAATATCCCATTGAATTACTTTTCATATGTTAACCTATGGCTAATGTCTTCTAGCCTTGAATTATTTTTATCTGGCCTTCAGACTCTTGTTTAGTTTTCACCTTTAAAATGATAAAGGTACCTATTGCAGTCTCTGGGACAAACAGAATCAGGATTAAGGAGAGGGGGAGGAATACCGAACAAAACAGAAATGACCTTGTGGTAGGAACTTGAATAGATCAGAGGTGAAGAGGACCTACTGAACTTTGAATTTTACCTGAACTCTTGATATTAAAATACCATTGCATATTATTATTTTTAACGTGTTAAAGATAGGGTGGAAAGGGTATTCTCTATTTTTGATGAGGACTATGAAACCATAACGACATTCTTCAAAAATATCTGGCTTTGCTTTGTGAATCAAATCATAGGAGATAAATATGCGTTCTTGGCACTTGAGAAGGATCTGGTCTTTGGTAAACTATTTTATTCATTCTACACGTTACAAGAATTCATGAATGTTCTCCAAGTTTTCTGGGTGTTTTTAGTTCAGAAGGGCAATTAGTGTCTAATCAAAGATGTAGCAGAGCTGGACATGGTTATTGTTGCCTCCAGCTGAAGAGATTCAGTCTTACAGTTCCCTTCCCTGATGAGAATGCCTTCATCATCAGACAAAAGCCTGTTTTGGGGTGAGGGCCTCCTCTTGCCTTCCCTCTGGCAGCATTTAGCTTTCCATGGAGTCCTGTGTAATCAGAGTCTGAGCAAAAGGGAGAAGGAACGCCTTCTTTTTGAAACTCTCACTTTTCAGTGAGAATTTTCTTACAAGCCTCTTACTGATAAAGAGGGACCTTACCTATTTATTTTTGTTTGCTGAAGACTAGGTGTGACCACTAGACTACAGTCACTGGTGGGGTTTTTCTCCTGATCTCTTGAGACAATGAATCTCTGAACTTGGGCAGCATGAAGTGAGACTTCTCAGTATAGTCCTCATCTCGGTTTTGGGGGCAGCCTGGCTCTCATTTCTTTCAGACAGAAGAACTTCAACCTAGACTGTGTCATACTTGGTGACCAATCTTCCCAACAGGCTTTTGAATATCATCATCTTTTGTCTGTCTGTCTTTCAAGGAAGAGTTAGAAGTTTGAATCCTCTCTCGAAGTGAGTGCCTGAGGTGTGTGTATCTCAATGCAGGGAGCTGTTCCTGAGCCTCAGATACAGCCTGCAAAGTCCCTTCTGTATCACAGTGGAAGGCAGAAATCTTCGTCCTGGGGTCTGGAAGCAGAAGAACTGCATTTGCATGGTACTGTGTTGGAGCAAGTAACTCTTGCTTCTCTACCCAGTCCTCTCCCAGCCTAAAGACTTGGAAAAATAAATGAATGCAAATGGATATGCACTTTGGGATGATGTCTCTTCTATGGTAGAAAGTATAAAAAAGTCTCTGGGAAGAACGCGTAGAAGTGTTATCAGGTTGTATCAAGAAAAACTGCAAAGATTCCTTCTAACTGACAGTCTCATTTAAACAGAGCACATAAAAACAGGTAATCAAACCAGACCCAGTCTGCAAGTGCTTCTATACAAATGTCAAACCCTTACAAGCTAATACAGATGGATTGAAGTGTCTGGATTTCAGTTAGAATACTTCCACAGTGAATATCACAGAAGTTGTAATACTGGGTTATATGTCACAATAAGAGTAGGTTACACCATCAGGATAATGGCTTTGTGCTTTAAGGAAGGTGAAACTGGATAGCATTAATAAGCCAAATGTATCAGTCAACAAGTGACTCAGTCCATGTGGATAGAGATTCAGTGAATATATAGAAATGATGCTGGAAATATACCGGCAGTTATAACGCAGAGTGGTGTTAATGATGCAGAATACAGAGGAAGATGAGGATTGCTGTGATGTTAGAAAATAATACTGACCAGAGACTTCAGTTACTTCTACATGCACAAGGGAGAAGTCACAAAAGGTATGATGTGGAAATAATGGTCAAGTATAAATTACTTTCTTGAAGAACCCACAAGAACAATTCTGATTTTGTCCTGGGACTTCATTCACAATTTACATCCTGAAGAGTTGCAATAGACAATGTAATCTATTTTAATTCAGTTTTCTCATTAAAAATGAAAATGCTTCCAAAAAAACCCCCCACTTCCCACTATAATGTTTCAGAAAGGAAGTAGATAAAAATAAGGAAACAATCAAAGGCATATTAAAAGGAGCAGCTGAAAGGGTAAAATACATAAATAGACTATGGATTAAATCATGGATTAAGCTATTAAACCATGGTTATGGTTTAATGTGTTGTCTTTAAGTGTTCCGAATTAATAGTATGCTACATATCAGAAAGAGTCTGCTGTATAAATCCATGGTGCAGAACTTCTTGAACACTGTATATGATGGTAGTTGCTCTATCTCAGAAAAAAGGTAGCATAACTAAAAATGTACAGAAGACATTCAGAAGTATGGACCCACTTTGGTGCAAAGGTGATTCCAGATAGCCTGGGAAGAAGCTGCTGGGGAGGGAAAGGGGAAGCTGTGTGTAACTGAAGTCAGCAAAATAATGAAGGTCATGGAGAAGATGACTAGGAATGAATGAAGTGGTGACATTCTGGAACATATTATTCCTGGAGATTGTGAGTACAGAGCATGCACGGGATTGGGAAGGAATTAGACAATTCTTAGCCCTTGTTAGAAGTGTCCTGTGTGAAAGGTGGTGATCTCTGACCTGGGAAGCAACTGCCAACTTGCAAGTTCTTCAGCCACCAGTGGTCAGATGATTGGAATCATGTATAGGAGGCAGTCTGCATTTACCGTTTCTCTGCTCACCCTGGCTTTTGTTAGAGATAATGTACAGGGCTGCACGGACTTTCAGACTAAGTTGTTATGGCTGTTCTTCTATTCTTATGTAGTGTTTATAACACTGAGTTTCATACGAATAACCTTGGTTGCTGCAGCCTGTGGGCATGAAGCATTGCAATTCACAGGTAAAAATGACTGGCTGATGGAATTGTCTTTCTTGAGAATTTGGTGTTAAGTAGGTGGGAATATTTTCTGACTGACAATTGAAAATAATGCCTCTGTGCCCTATGAATAGGATATAGTTCTGTCTTGCTGTGTTTAATTCCTTACTAAGAAGAGAATATTCAGTTCAAGGATGAAAACAAGTATTCAGGATGTTGGAAGGCCTTGTACTATGAAATATGTCACCAATTTGAAGGCTAAATTTATTTCTTTATTTTTTTTTCAAGAGAGCAGGTTTTCTCAGTGTTTCTACAGTTTGGGAAAGTCATCTGCTTGACATATTGCTTAGAATGACTTTTCTTTGGTAATTGTTAGCTGTGGTAGGTTGACCCTGGCTGGACACCAGGTGCCCACCAAAGCCATTCTGTCACTCCCCCCTCCTCAGCTGGACAGGGGAGAGAAAATATAACAAAGGGCTCGTGGGTCGAGATAAGGACAGGAGAGATCACTCACCAATTACTGTCATGGGCAAAACAGGCTCAACTTGGGGAAAATTAACTCAATTTATTACCAATCAACCAGAGTAGGGTAATGAGAAATAAAACCAAATCTCAAAACACCTTCCCTGCACCCCTCCCTTCTTCCCAGGCACAACTTCACTCCCGGATTCACAGGATTCTCTACCTACCCCCGCCAGTGGCGCAGGGGGATGGGGAATGGGGTTTACAGTCAGTTCATCACACATTATCTCTGCCGCTTCAGCCTCTTCAGGGGCAGGACTCATCACACTCTTTCCCTGCTCCACCGTGGGGTCCCTCCCACAGGAGACAGTCCTCCACGAACTTCTCCAGCGTGGGTCCTTCCCACAGGCTACAGTTCTTCACGAACTGCTCCAGCATGGGTCCCCCGTGGGGTCACAAGTCCTGCCAGAAAACCTGCTCCAGCGTGGGCTCCTCTCTCCATGGGGCCACAGGTCCTGCCAGGAGCCTGCTCCAGCGTGGGCTTCCCACAGGGTCACAGCCTACTTCGGGAACCCACCTGCTCCAGCGTGGGGTCCTCCCCGGGCTGCAGGTGGATATCTGCTCCACCGTGGACCTCCCTGGGCTGCAGGGGGACAGCCTGCCTCACCGTGGTCTTCCCCACGGGCTGCAGGGGAATCTCTGCTCCGGCGCCTGGAGCATCTCCTCCCCTCCTTCTTCACTGACCTGGGGGTCTGCAGGGCTGTTTCTCTTACATGGTCTCACTCCTCTCTCCAGCTGCCATTTCTGTCTGTCCCAGCAACTTTTTTTCCTTCTTAAAAATGTTATCACAGAGGCGCTACCACTATCACTGATGGGCTCAGCCGTGGCCGGCGGTGGGTCCATCTCAGAGCCGGCGGGCATTGGCTCTGTCGGACACAGGGGAAGCTTCCAGCAGCTTCTCACAGAAGCCGCCCCTGTAACCCCCCTGCTACCAAAACCTTGCCACACAAAGCCAATACATTAGCATTTCACCAAATTGTCTGAAAATATTGCTTTATAATAGAAGTGTGAAGGAATTGGTTCTGGACCTCTTAAGATAGATCATCAGGGAGTGGTTAGGCTTTCTTCTTAACTTTTTTTTTAAATTGGCCTCCATCAAGTAATTTTGCTGGTATTTCCAGTATGTTGATTACATACTGGAATAGTAAAACTTAGAATACATATCACTTAAACATGAATACATTGACATTTTTATTCCTGAGGAATTTTATTCCTATATCCTGAAACTGTCCTACATTCCTGCACAGACTTTAAGTTATATGAAGACAGGGAAAGATTTTTTTCCCTGAGTTTTGTTAGTCTGCTCTGATCATGCTTACATTTTTAGATGACACTTCTTGCAAAAGGTAATGCACATAGCAGTATGAGTCAGTGGCTACTGACCTTGTCATATTAAAAATGTTTGAAAGAGCTTTTAATCTACCCCAGTGCCTGTCAAATAAGCGTAGTTAACAGTCACTGCCTTTACAGAAGTCTTTGTATTCTCTCAAGGAGGTCTGGATGTCTTCCGAATCCAGGTAAATTGTGTGCACAACAATATTGAGTATTTTTATTTCAAGAATGATTTTTCTTGTTTCCAAATGAGTTTAGCATATGATTTTGTTCATTTGAACAAAAATTCTTACTTGTCTAGGGGACTGTCTACAATGCAAGGAAGAGTTCAGTCCAGTTAAGTTTTCTTCAACCGTAATTGTGTAGCAGAATTATGTATTGAGAAGTAGGTGTATGTGAAGAAGAATATGTACGTTCACTTTGCTGGTGCTGTTTACTGGCTCTCCCCTTGTCACTCTGCACCTCTGAGAATAGCACGGTCTGTCTTCTGTATGCCTTCCCTCTAGGTAGTTGAGGACAGCACTACTATCTTCCCTTGTATTTTAGTCAATGATTAAAAGCAGAAATACATTCAAGTTGCCATTTTGTTTTCCTGTGGGAATTGTAATACGGAAGTCTTTTGCATCAAAAGTCTTCTGTCAGCTGAATTTTCTAATGATAAGAGTTTTTCCCCTCCCTTTTTAAGGGAGTGTAGTCCAGTTGAAGTTGTCCATTAGATGGTAGTGGAAAGTATAAAACACTTGAATTACATCTCTCTGAGAATCACAATTCCATTTTGAATCCAGATATTTTCAGCCTGAAGTGTTTTGTTCTTTCAGGCTCTCTTCCAACAAAATATCAAAATCTTGTGTGTGTAAAGCAATATTTTATAGGAAAAACTTGAGCTTTGCCATTCAATATAAAATTTGGTTTTGACTTAATTTTGCCAGAAAGCTTTTAAGCAGATGTTTAATACATCTAATACATCTGGATGCATTTCTGCTGCTGCCAGAGGAATTGTACCCTAGTGTTTTCTGAAAGTGATGGCCTTAATAGTGTTTTCCAAGCCCTCTGAAAGTTCATCTTTGGTATGTTCTAAGTTGTGGCAGTTTCTGATGTTCCAAACAATTTTGATTTGGTTGGAATTATTGACTCTAATAACCAACTAATTTTTCTTTACTACTACACCAAGAAGCATAAAATGAGTGTAGTTTTTGTGTGCTTTTGAAATATTAAATTTGAACTTGCTTTGGAATATTCAGAAAACAAAACAAAAAGGCAGGAGGAGTTTCTATATTGAACTGTGGTGTTTGGTTCTGATGTATCAATTTAAACAGGTTTAACTGCTCAAAACATACCATGCATAAGCAGGCACACTGCAGTACTTTGACAATAGGACCTTACTGCCTTGGTATTATGGGTCAAACATGAAACGAGAGGGTTTTATCTTCTAAGTTTTATAAAGAAGCATTTTGTTGTTTGGAGGCTTATATGATTTAAAACATAAAAAAATGCTGGTATTTTCAAATTAGTATAAAGGAAAGAGAATCAAATACGATTTATTGTGGCCTCTCAAACAATGTAACTCAACTTGTTCAGATGCATAAAATACGATGAGATTCTTAGGGCCCAATGTTTGAAGCCGATGAACATAGCCTCATGGCTTTAATTTAGTTTGCATCACACCTCAATGTGTTTGACCTGGTTTGAGCCTTTTAAAAGGACAAGACTTCATCACCTTCTCAAGCTCATTCTTTGGAGGACAAGTTTTGAAAAAGTCTTTTCATCTTGGAAGGTTTTAAAATGGCTCATTGTGGCAGGCAGAGGCAAACCCTGTCCAGTGCTTGGGCTTTGGTTCCCAAGGGAATTAAAAGAAAAATGAGAAGAATTTTACAACTTAGTTTTTAGGGGTAACAACATTGATTAAAAGTTAATACAGCTAAGGTTAGAAGGACTGTGTGAAAGCACTGAAAATTTCTTTTCAAGTGTTTCTCATGACACACACTGAAAGTACTCATAGCAACTATCACCAGGGAGACCAGTGAAATCTTGAAAAATCCTAAGGTCAGATGTGAGCACCAGGAGGCATTCCATTCCATCTTGATTAACTGGGCTTTGGACCGAGCAATCCTTTTCCTCGCCATTTCAACGTTTTTTTAAATGGCTGAAGAACGCCGTGCTTTAGAATAAAGTAATTCTTCCTTGCTGAAAAAAGTTATACAGATACAGACAGTGTTACGTAAGGCTAGCATGGGCTGGCATCGTAATGATCTCAAACCTCAGAGTAAGCTGTCAGGATACCAAATGGCTGTGAAAAATAGTTGTGATGGACGCACTTAATGCATATTAGGCATGAGTCCACAGTCTAACAGCTTGCAGCTTCTTTACTTTTTAAATGTGTAAATGGCCACCTCCTGCAGGTCCTGCCTTTTTTTTTTTTTTTTTTTTTTTTTAACTTAATGGGAAATTTTATGTAACTGAAAAGTTTTTGGTTTGGGTGCCATGACACAGAGTTGTTAAATGCAAAGCCTGGAGATGCGTTGAAGGATGTGTTGTTTGTGTTTGTTTTATTCTTAGCTTGTAAGTTGGGAAGAAGTATTTCACAATACTCTTACGACTATTAAGTAAAAAAGGATATTGGAAATTCAAAATGTGTAATTGGCAAATCCTGGGAAAATCATCAAAATGATTGATTGATGACTGAAAGGGTGACTGCTGGATCCAAATGCCCTGTTTCTCTAAAAGCACTCAAATAGTGGGTATGACACCCATGGTGGCACTGTCAGAGATTTTCCATTTGTTTTTATTTTCTTGCAGTTTTTCCTTGAAAGAGAGTACCTTTGCATCTACTTCTTCATACCTCTTAGGTGCCTCCTTTTTTTCAAGTTTATTTTGCTGTGTCCAGGGCTTCACTCTACTGCATTATAATACGTCTTAATGTATATTGCTGGCTTGAGGTTTATCTGTAACTTTTGCCAATTTTATACTTGGGTTCTGGGAAATGCGCACCGATGGACATCACACCCTGGCTCGCTCTCCAGTCAGTCGCCATCCCTCACTCATCTGACCCGTCTTCTGTTTTGTGACCTTTTTATTGCTGCTTTTTAAATTGAGAGCAATAAATAGGCCATCCGGCATAAGAAGTGGGGTTAGCCGTTTTCTGCTATTGATTAACTTATGCATGACCGCACTTTTTAATTTGTGTGGATAAACAAAAATGAAGCAGCCGGGCCAGCAGCTCATTTCTTACGTAACATTTCCAAATGAGTCTCTTTGGGCTGCAGCCTGCATCGGTCGGTCTGGCTTGTATTGATGAAACTTCGCGGTAGTGGAAAGATGCGGCAGCTGTTAGTGTTGTAACTGGCTTCACTGGTCTGTGGCCTGATGAGCTCTGCATAAAACAAACAGGTAGAAAAGTCACTGGGGTTTGTTCTGGGATGGGGGCATCCTTTACATTCTGGAATAAATCAGGTCTCACTGTAGTGACTGCTGTAGTTAAGTTTTTGCTAAGAGGGTCTTCAAGGTGACCTATGCTGCTGTTAGCAAACAGGGTGTGAGGTTGCAGACCACGCCATTTGAATGCCAATGCACTTCTGCTGCTGCCTTCCTGATCCCCCATATATGCCCTGACGTGCTGACAGGGTTTGGCAATTCCTGGGGAGCAGTCGCCGAGTGGCTCTGCTGGCTGCAGCCCAGCCGAACCCACGGCAGTGACAGGGAGAGCACGGCTCCCGTGGGGACACGGAGCGCTGTGCAGGGCACACCTGGCCAGGTGAGGCCAGCCCACGCAGGAACGGTGGTGAGGTTGCGAAGAGGATGGCAGAGGGGGTGAAGGTCTGTGTAGGAGCAGGTGACTGCCTGTGCTGTGTTCCTAGAGGGCTGGAATAGATCTTCTGTCCTTGGGATGGCGGTTGTAAGAAGAAGAAAACAACAAAGGAAAGCAGAATGCGTTCTTATAGAATGGACCAGATCAGATGTCTTAGAGTTGTATCACTTGCCCAGTGTCAGGATGAGGTGTAACACTAGAAAGAAAGAAGTATCTGTTTTAGGAACTATGCCTGGTGATGCCTACAGTTGCAGGGAAACTACCAAAGGATTTATGGCATTTTCCACTGGATTTCATGCTTATACTCCTAGATTATTCATCTTTGGTATACAAAAAAATTCAGTATAGTTCAGAGCTGTCAATGTTTACAAGGGATGTCTTAATTTTAAATTAGTAAACTATCCCTAATATTTTCAATTTTGCCTTAAAACTCATAATTCTGTGGCTTTCAGATGCTGCTGACACCATCCCAGTTGTGTAATATGATATCCCTAACTGCCTTTGTGCTGATCTTAGTTTCAGCTTAGAATAAGGCTGAAACTTCTTACTGAAGTTAATGATGCTCTTACACATACACCACCTTAATTCAAGCTTAATAAAGGATTGGAAAGTTTTCAAGGAAAGAACTGATTTTGTTCTGGAAATGAAAATATTTTTAATACTGAACTTTCATACTATATGAAAGGACAAATTGATTTGACGTTAAATTTTGAAAACAGAAAAAAAAAATCTGAATTTTCCTTATACGTAATTTGCAGAGCTTTGGGGTTTGGATAAGGGGAATGGATTGTTCGGTTCACCTTGGGTATTCATAGTAGAATTGCAAAACACAAGAGTAGGAAATAACTTTTTATGAGACTTCTATAAATGCCTATAATATGCCTTTAATAACGGTATCCCTGCCTGTTCTAAGGAAATAAATATCATGGCATTTGCTGAGAAATACATCCTGTACCATTTAATATTTTAGCTTTATAACAAAATGCTCATGAAAAGAATGCAGAATTGCATAAAAATATGCTCTTTGCTCTCAATAATAGGAGGAAATGCTTGTGACTTAAGAGACATTTTTTGCTTTTAGTAATGGTGATGGTGGAAGTATGTTCTGCAAGATGACAGTCTTCTCATAGAACACAGGAAAATAAATCTTTCATTTCCCCAATTTGCTCGTAAGCCATCAGTTTGTTTGCCAGGGTTAGAAGATTCAAGGAACCTCAAGATGGAAAGAATTGGTTGGTTCGTTAACTTCGCTTTTTAAATATTTGATTCTTTACTGCCTTGATTCTTAATGGGGAGAACACGGTAATTCTGCATTTAAAAAGGACTGGGCTGGCAGTGTCACCTTATTGGATCATTTCTAGACATTATAAATTACTTAACTGAATTAATTACATAGATGATTTATATGTTCCCAATTCTGGTGACAGCAGGGATGGTTTTGACTTTGGAAGGTTGCTTTTGTTTGGACTTACAAGCTGTGTGTATCTCAAGTGCTTTTCTTCACCTGGGCTTACGCTGAAATCTTGCTAGTCAGTTTACTTCCACATGTATTTATAGCAGACTTCATTCAGGTTGTATGCTCATTTTGCTTGCCTCAGATGATACTGTACGGTGCAGTGACAGCCACAAAATGCACATCCCGAAAAACCTTGCCGTAGCCAGTGCCTTGATTGCCGGGTGGGCAGCAGGCTGCCTGTGCCTTCCTGGCATCTCCAGTCATGCCCTGCAGCAGGAGACCTTGAACCCTCCCAGCTCCGCGAGGAAGCCTGGACTCTCCCACTCTTAGGCGGTGCCCTGAGTTTCTGTTCTCCAATTATAGGTTGTGGTTTCCTCACCAAGCCTTATTTATTCCCTAGACTGTGTAATTTTGTTCGTTTTGGAGCAAGGACATGCTGGATTTAGAACAAAACCTGTACAAAATAAGCTTTAGCTTTGAAAATAGTAAAATGGTTTAAGTGCAGTGCATGTTTACTAGGTGTTTAGCCAACATCGGATGAGCTCAGATCCTTCTCTGCAGCTTCCCTCTTTGCTACCTTGTTTCTGGGAGCACTGACACGTTAGGGAACCCCTGGCAACTCATCCAGCCTTTGCAGCAAAGGTGCTGTTTATCCTGTCAGGGTAAGTCTTTGGTCTGGTTGTGCCAGTTCTTGCAAAGCAAGATTTGCACCTAACTGGAGACAGAGGAAATCAATTCCTTGAAGCTAACAGCTTGGCCCATTGTATTTCAGGAGTACACTTAAATATACTTATCTGGGAACCCGTTGTTTTGCTTCCATGTTTGCTCTTCCCACAGCCCTATTCAATTTTGGCATTAAGATGTACAATAACTGCTTTATTAGGCAATGCTGAATTATGGAGTCTCAACAACTGGCTTAGGTAGGCTGCAATGTCTTAACTATTTTTTTGCATAGCAGCTTTCTTAGTATCCATAGCTTTATTGTGTATCACTTCTATTTCACAGCTTATATCAACCATCTTTTGAATCATGGCTGATAAATCGATATGGTTGTTACTCCAGGGGCAGAGTATGGTCCTGTCATGGCATTTCTAGTAGGTGTGCTGGACTCAGACAACACAATGTGTTTTTCTTTATAGCTGCTTTGCAAAATATGCGATACTTCTGTCTTCGAAAAAGCAAAGAGTGATCTCTGTGCATCTACTGGAATGTTTTTTAAGACCTTCCTCTACAGGTAAACTGCTTTCATCATCTCCAATAAAATGGACATTAGTAAACATTAAAATAAGCCACTCAGAACAAAAGCTTAAACACCTGCAGCTAGAACACAACATGACAAAATCACAATGAAATGTATGATATGTTAATGGTAGGTAGGGAAGAATTTAATGAGGCACTTGGCCACTTTGAGTTGAACTACCAGTGACTCCACAATGACAAATGACTCATTAATGGGCTACAATTAAAAAAAAAAAGGGGGGGGGGGGAAGTGGGCTGGCAATACAAGGGGAAAAGGGTGAAGGTGATCATACCTTGTGAGAGTTACTAGAGCACTGAGGGAAGACCTCAGTTTGATCCTGACCATGGCTGGAGGCAGACGTCATGTTGTGGTTAAGTCCATTGTATCAGATCTCTGCAGATCTGGATTTCTTTCTCAGCTTTCCTGCATGGCTTGAACAATGTAAAGCAGGGATGGTACTTTCTTTGTCATCCTGTTGATGGTAAACTCTGGGGGAATGTTGTGTGTTATTCTGTATTTGCACATCATTTAGCACAGTGGGGTTCCTTCTCAGCTGGGGTTTCTGGGAGCTTTTATGCTTAAGGAATAAAATAATTTTGTCTACTTCGATTATTAAACCATGCACATCTTCAAAAAAATGAAGATGACAGCTAACTTTTTTTGTGCCATGGTAATAAACTTAATACACTTAGCTTTCTTATTTAAATATATACTTGATACTGAAGAAGATTAACCTTGAACATAAATATCCCACCAAATCTTCTACACTCAAAACCTGCTTTGAAGGAAAAAGAGTTTGTAGTCCTCTAATGTGGAAAGAGTTAGGCTATTAAATGATATTCACAAATCTCATTAAAAAAATAAAGTCAAGATGCTGTCAGTATCAGCGCACTCCCTGAGCGCTCCCATTGAAGATGTTCTTTGCAGGGGGTGCTGACAATTCAGGTGAGGTATAGTTTTTTCCAATTGACAGAACTAGGCAAAAACTTCTAATTACAAAATGTGGTAGAAATCTTCCAGGGGATTCCAGTGAAATCAAGCTTCTTGTGTAGGTATTAGCATCCTCTAGAAAAGCCTCTTGCTGATTTGCATCAAGAAACCCCAGTTCTTTTCTGTAATGCTGGCATGTTGTACAGTACAACAGAAGTCCTGTATGTTCTTCATGAGGCTGCTGTGGTATATTCTTTTCTACCCACTTTCTCAGACCCAAGCTGGGAGCATAGTGCAGGTTGAATTAGCTGTTCTGATAAAAGCAACCAGCTCTGCCTCCATCATGTAGCAGAAATGAAGGTGGTGCTTGTACATCATTTCCATTTATAGAATCACAGAATATCCTGAGTTGGAAGGGACCCATGAGGATCACCGAGTCTAACTTCTGACTCCACACAGGGAAACCTAAAAGTTAAACCATATATCTAAGCGCATTGTCTAAATGCTTCTTGACCACCGGCAGGCTTGGGGCCACGACCACATCCTTGGGGAGCTTGTTACAGTGCTTGACCACCCTCTCAGTGAAGAACTTACTCCTAATATCCAACCTGAACTTCCCCTGATGCCCTGACGATATGGAAGGGAAAGGAACCACAGATGCCTCAGGAAAGAAGGTGACGAGGAGCACATTTCCGTGAAAACTACCCATAACTGCAGGACACGCAGGAAAAACGGCAGCTGGGAGGCAGCTACACAAATTTCTCTGATGGCAACAAGCTGTTCATGCCCAGGGCTCCATCCTGGAGCTTTCCAGTCCTAAGCAGGGAGGAGGTATGGATTTAATGGCAGAAGCATGTACTTGTGCCCAGAATCATGTGCCCTTTAACTCCAGTGCTCACAGGGAATGACCTCCAGCACAGATGAAGGTGACATGGTCTGCAGATACAGGAATGACTGAGCTTGCTGTAAGGTGGAGGACACCATGTTTCACCCTTTTCCTCTGTTGAAGGCTGTGTGGCCCACCACAACAGTATAATTGGGAACTACTAAGCTGTTACCTAACACTATACTTAAAGCTTCTGTGATGGGCTTCATGGTTCTCCAGTTATAGCTGAACCCTTTGAAATCTGTTAGGCATTTCATGTGCAGTATCAGCTCCTACCTGATAGAAATCATAGTGACATCTAGAAGGTACGTGAGTCTGTTTCCTTTTACAGTTTTGATGTCTCTGATTGTATTCAACAGTTGTTCCTAAGGTGGCTGTGGCTGTGCTGCTTCCTCATACCTGAGATGGTAACCACAAGAATAAGGCTGTTGTTTATATGAATTTTTTTTCCAGTTGCTGATGACAGATGACAAATTTAAACAGTTCAACTTGGATTTATTAGAGGGTGAATGTTCAAGTGTGAGTGTATTCTGTCTTTAGCAGGTTTCAAAGAGCATACTGTTGGTTGATAGTAACTGTTGCGTTCACATCTATGAACCTGAATCTCCTTTCTTGTTACTTTTTGTCTAGGAAAAAGAAAGCTAATGACAATTATAGTGTTGATGGCCAGAGGCAAGACCTAGTTCTGGATGTTACTAGAGCTTATGAAGTTAAAACTTGTGTCTCTACAAGGCTTGAAGGCGAAGAACCACAAGTGAGGACGTGATGCCTCCTTCGGCAGAGTCAGCAGTAGAACTTACTTTGGTTTCATTGGTGCAAAACTGGATCTTAAGTGAACAGTGGTCTCTTCATTCTTGTATGTTTGTCTTGGCTTTAGTTTTCATTGTTTTCTGAACTTAAAATTTTTCACCTAATAATAATTCATAGCACTGTTTTAAAAAAAAAAAAAAGCATCAAAACACCATGAGAACTGTAACCATCCTTGAAATACTGAAGAAATTGTGCACTGGATTTGTACTGAACTGTCAGTGGTGCCTTTCACAAGACTGTGTTGTGTCTCTGATTTGCTTGTCTTGGATCTTAGAAGTGTTTCTCCATACATGAAAACTGAGAGGCTTAGGTGATCTATCTGAGATTAACTAAATCCCAATGCATGGAAAAGTTTCCTCTTGCTAAAGGTAAACTTTCAATGAAAGACACCATTACTATTTTAATTATTCTTGTTTTATTTACTTGGCTTTTTATATAAAAATGTAAACATAGTGCTGCCTGGGCACTTGGACGTCTGGGCCTTTTTGCTCTCATTGCATCGTATTGACAGATGGTTCTGTTAAAACCCAAATATTCCTGGTTGCAGTCTGGAGCACCATCTTCTTACACTGGACTTGGGGAGCATGGTCGTCTTGTTTTTGTGGGGGTCAGGCTTTTCTGAGTCATTGACTATCTGAAGAGTGGGCTTAGGTTTCACTCTAAGTGCCTGTAGTCCCACTGGTGCCAAACTGACTGCTTGTATTATTCATGCTGGAAATATATGACTCTTCACAGGGTCATGGCTGCGTAAGAAATTTTTATATTATGCATGAAAGTTTTTGTTGTGGTAACTGCCAGTGGGTTTTGGTGACACTACTGCTATGAACATCAGAAATAAATTATGGTTTAGAAAATGTGCATCACTTCAGAGTTTAAATTCATGCTTGCTTTTCTGACTTCCTCAGTGTATTGGGATTTTACTAACAGAGTTATGCTGGCATTTTGAGAAGCTGTCTTAGAATTCTGAGTTCTTAAATATGCAAAGCTACCCATCAGCATTCCAGTTTGCCTCTCTTTTCCAGCCAGTTCCCATTTCCTTCTTAAAAGCCTCAGAAGATAATTTTTTTCACTCAGTATAAGAGGAATGTGCTTGTTCATATTCCTTTATCCTTCAGATTTTTAACCTGTTTTCCCAAGGAAACATGTACCACAAGATCCTGCCGTGTCCGTCTGCCCGGCTGCCTGCCCTCCGCTCTCCAGCACCTTTTGAACTGGCGGGCAGATCTCAGCCACATGGGTCAGAGGGTCGGCAGTCTGAAAGACAGGATGCTTCCGCGAGCTTTTACAATATGCATAGCTGTCTGTGGGAGGGAGGTTTTATTCCCGTTCCAGCTAAGGGATGTGCTAATTAGCTCATCTTTCATTAGCTATCAGGAGACAGAAGCAAACAGGTTTCATCACTTCCACTTTTATTTTTTCCTTTCCTCTGCCCCTGCCTATACTCTTTGCCATTTGCTTCCCCTCTCCGAACAATGCCGCTCTCTTGGGAGATCCTGTTGTTTGTCATCCTGTTATTTTGACCGATACTCTTGTCTTTGCTTCACAGCTGCTTATCTTTTGAACTTCGCTTGCCTAAAAATTATTGGAGATGCTGCAGGGAGGCCAGCTGGGAGTCAGAAAAGCCATCGGAGCTGCGAGGTCTGTCAGGAAACAGGAAACCCAAGTTGTACGGGGGGGTTCTCTACTGCGAGGCTGTGACCAGCGGAAAGTCTAATCCTGCCATCCTTTGCTTAAGTGACTAATCCTAGTTTGTGTGCTCAGGCTCTGGGAAGTCAGCAGAGGCTATCCGTGTGTGTAAGGAGTTGCTGGACCAAGTCTTTATTTTGAGAGCCAGCTAAATTGTTTCTTGCCTTTGAAATTGGTGCCAGCAGAAGCAGTCTGCGCGTGCTGAAAAAACGATGTACTTTGGTGAGCTAATCACTTGAATGTTCAACAAATGGCTAAGTGGTAAACTTTAAGCAGATTATGTTTCACTGAATTGTTTTCCCTGTTTGTTTTTTAAAATGTGAAATATATCACAACGTATTTTATGAAGACATGCCTTCGAGTAGAACCACAAACACTTATAGGGACACTTGTTTCAGAGAACATATGGCACATCCTATGAATTATGCACAGCCGACATACGGAGAATGGAGGCAGCCTAAGGAAATGATTAGACCTGTTATCGTAGCAGTGACTGTACATTATTTTCACTTGACTGGAAAAAAATGCAATTTTACTCCCAAGATTGTTGCTTCCAGGTGCAATATAATAACAATGTGTATGAATGTTCAATGGTTGCTAGGAATTGTAGTGGTTTAGTTTTGGCTACAACATTAGTTCATTGAAAAGCTAGTTCTCTTCTGTGCTGAACCCTGTGTTTCTGATGTAGCTGTTGCAGTCTCATTGCAAGAGTAGCGGCACAAAAACAGATCTCAATTTTTGTAAGTGTATTATTGTAAAACATAAGTTACACACCCGCAAATATCACACTCCAGATGGGTGGCTTTCAGCAAGTTTGTATTTACCGATTCCTGCTTTTCTTGATCTGAAAAGTAGACTTTATGTTTTTACATTCAGGTTAATTGCATTGTTACACCAACAGGATTTGCTCATCCTCCAGCAGAAATGCTGTTAGTAAAATGCTGATAATGCAGAGTTTGGACTCTTCTGGGGTGAAGGGCCCAAAGCTTTTTAATTAAAATCCTGGCTCTGCTTCTGAGGATTGTCAGATGTCTTCCATAGCATTTACTTGCTGGAAAAAGACCTAAAACTGGCTTGTTCCATGGCAGCCTAGCCCACAGCACTTCCCTGCAACCATACAAGTGCCCATGGGTGACTGGCCCAGGGCATTTGGGCCAGCTGTAGCAGTCACTGTTGGGTGGCCTTGCTGCTCCTGAATTTCTGCTACAGTTAAAAAAGAAATCTGGAGGTGATGTTTTAAGTTTAGGTGGTTCCAATTTGCATTGCAGAAGTGAAAAGCTTCTGGAGCTTCATCTGTGTGATTCAAGTATTGCAAAACCAAAGAAGCAGAAGTCATGGGAAAGAAGGAGCTGCTTTTGCACCTTAGGGTTTCCAGCCAGACCTGCTGTACACTGGGAACCTGACAGAAGCTTAAGCACCAGACTGCTGCCCTCAAGCCTATCTGAAAAGCACTTTTACCATCCATCATCTCCTCTTTTCTGATAGGGTTAGCCATTTAATTCTTCCCAGCTGACTGATACTTAAATAGGTGTTCTTCAGCCTCTTAGGTAGGTATGTTTCCCTGTCACACTTTCTCCTAGCCAGCCTCCTAGGAAGTGCTACATGTTGATAGTGAGCTAAATCAGAATTCTTACTCCATGTTAACAATCTTACTTCTGCTACTGTCGCTTTCAGCACCCTATATATTAGGTATGTGAAAGTATGTTGGCTAAATATATTAAAGTGTCTGGTTTGTACATACTGTAAGTCCATAAAACTTCTGTGCTTCTGAACCATTGATAATGCTTTCTGGCTTTACCTTTCCTGAAGACATCTGTCAGAGCACTATATAATAGCTTTCACCATAGAGAATTCACAGATGCTTCACAACATTTATATGCAAAAAATTTACAGAAAAGCTTTTACCTTTTCTGTGGAGGGAGAAGAGGAAAAGGCAGGAAGTGTCTCAGTCAAATGATGAACAACATTATCAGTTTAGGAAGGGGAAATTTATAGGTAAATCTTCATGTCCTTGTGTCTAGGCTAAATGGTGAAAGGTATTTATCTGACTGATTCTCTGTCTGGAAATCCAGGGCACCTTCCTTTAAGAGAAGTTGGAGTGAACGTGACTCTTCTCCTTTTGAAATTATCAAGGTTTAGAGCAGTGCTGCCTTGCTCTGTGTAGGTACAGGTTAAGGCAAGTGTGCCCATAATGATGTGCAAGACTGATAGATTTGGACATCACATGCAGCTGTAGATGATGTAACTCTTAAAAGATGTTTAATTTATTCAGCTTGATGCCTCTAAAAATTGAGATCAGGGCTTGATCCTAGTTTTACTACAAAGGAGTCCTGAATCAGAATCCTGGATGTTTTATCTTTCTTGTTCGTCGTATCAGCATCTGTAGAAATGAATATCTACACTGCAGGAACATCAGGCAATTCTGCCTGGTAGTGTATTGAACAAGATCCTTGTACAGTTGGTCAAAATTCAACATAAGATTTCAAAGATTTAAAATCAGAACAGAGTATTTTGATAATGTCTTTTAAAAAGCTCTGACTGAATCAGACTTCTCGTGTGTTATGTTTAGTGAGGTCAAGATTTTCTAAGACAAAATGTATTCCAAAGTCTTTTCAACCACCTTGGCTTTTGTCTGTTGCTCTGACACTCCTGCTGAGCTTTGACTACCCTTACGTTGTGGATCTCTTGGAAAAAAAACAACCAAAACAGTTTCTAAAATGGGGTTGTGTTTGAATGGTAATATCTCTTACTAGATACCCTGATTGTTGAAAAAAAAACAGATGAGGTTTAGGACGTAAAGATGAAATGGACTTGGAAGTAACCGAACAGGAAGCTTATTTGTCCAACGGCGCTCTTACTGAGAGGCACAATGACCTAGGAGCTAACCCTGCAGCTCTGCTGCCTGCTACAGCACAAGTCACCAGGCAGGCTTGCAATCAGAAAAATGTCCTTTTACTTTTGAAGCAAATGTGTTTTTCCTTTTTGGGAGGCAATGAGAATGTCACCCTACATTTTAGAGGCACTTTTTAATCAAGAGTCACAAAAGGCTTGATTTCTTTGAGTCTGAGGATTTGAACTTGAACATAGGGATTTTCCACAATACTTTCTCCACTCTGTAAAATGCAGTCACTGTGCTGAGTTTCTTCAAACAAGTTGAAAAGTTTCAGGAGGACAGTTTAATAATAAATTTTATTTGTAAACCAGAATTGGCTTTAACTGCTGCTTTTCATCTCACTAATGTATGCATCAACTACTTTCCAGATCAGATAGCATTTTTCAGACAGGAAGCAGAAAATGACAAAGCAACTTCTTACTATTCAAAAGCACCATTTAAATTTCTAGGGTTAGAATTTTAGACTTGCAGCCAAGGTAATACAGAATAGCTACAACTTCATTTTGGAGCCTTCAAAGATGAGTAAAGTTACAAATTATGAGCAAATCATACTGCAAATGTAGATTGGTTGAAATGTTGCCAGACAATTTACAGCAGCTTTGCATACTTCAGATATTTTTACATGACTATGGTCTAGTTGTGTCATTCCTTTTTTTTTTTTTTTTTTCCTTTCTTTCTTGTTTTTAGGCATTTTGCCTTCTGTAATGGAACCTCTTGCACTCTCCTCAACGGTAGCACTTAGTTCCTCTTGTAGCCCCAGCTGCTGGAAGTAGATGTAGGCAGCTGTAGGGCTCTCCTGCTTTTGAGCTTGGACAAAAAACTGCTTGTGACTACGCAGATGTTTGTTTTGCACACTGAAGGCAGTGTTGCACACTACAATTTCCTCTCTTCATCCTACAGATGTCTGCATATTTGAATTGTAGAAATGGGCTTCTTGACACCTAGAACAAAATGTTTTCCTTAGGAAGCAGGAGGAAATTATTAGTATGCAAACCTGCAGCAGAGCTTTCAAATGAGCTATTCCAAAAGTACTAGTATGCGGGTAAGTGTGTCTTGTATTCTCTCTATACACGAATTGTTCACTCCTGGATTTCCTTTACCATCAATGCCAGGCATTGTATCTGTCAGTGTGCTATGGGGTCAAGCCTATAGCTGGCAGGAGGAGGTGGTTTTGGTGTCAGAAATCTGCTCTCACTCACAGCTCCTTGTCCTGCTACTCAGTCGTTTCTTCGATGCTGTGACCTTGTTTCCTCTGGTGGCACCTCAGACACGTCCTCCTGCCCATGCCTGTCTTAATTCCCCAGGCACCACACTGGCATGCCAATAGCTGCCTCACTTTATACAGTGCATTGGTAAAGACAGTGTAGAAGTTCACTGCAGTATTAATTGTATGTTGTTTTAATAAGGGCTGCCTCTGTGAGTCATGGCAGGTGAGCACCTGTAGCTTGGAGTCTTGTGTTAACTGCAGGAGACTAGAACAGAGTCATGATGAGGGGGAGCAGCTGAGGAAGGAGAATTGATTGCGAATTCTGAGGAGTTCATCCACTCTGAGATGTACAATAATCTCTGTAGCTCTTAGGTCCCTTGTGCCTGACTTCATTAAGGTCAGGAGAAGGAAAGAAGATACTCTGATCATCCCAACATGTTTCCTCCCCTACTGCAGTGTGTATGGAGTGGCAAAATCACTCTTTGCTGCTCAGCATATGATGGCAGCAAGAAGAGAGACCCTATCATCTCTTTTTACTCCCTGGTGGCAGGCAGGCAGGCAGGAAAAGATGAGATGTATAAGCCTTCTCCCACACTCCCTCCATCCCCATTAGTCCAAGGAAGCTGAGTAGGAAAAAATGAGGGGGAAGGAGGCATCAGAGACTGAAAATGAGCTTTCAAGAAAGATTGACAACAGTGTCTTTGGAGCACAAAAAGGAGAGGACATGAGGGACAGGAAGAATAACACAGATGAGAACAGCAGTGTAATACCCCCTGGCACTTGGCTGTGTGGAATAGGGCTGCTCTGAGCTGGGGTCCATCACACACTCTGCTTTGATGACCAGCAGCCAGGGCGAGGTCATGGCAGACACCTGGAAACAGCAGCAGTGAATCCTTGAGGGAAACACTTAGCTCAAAAGTTTAGAGGGGGAAATGCTTTTCATTCTCATGGCTTTTGATCCCTGTGCATTTCACACCTAGTTAGTTTTTCTGCTTTCCTCTGTAGCATTGATTCCCCAGGAGCTTTTTCATTTTTTGTTTGAGAGGATGTTTTTAACACATCAGCAAAAAATCAAAAAAACCCCACAGAGTCACAGATCTTAGCCTGGGTGACTCCTGATGGCTTGGAGATTGTCTGAGTTGAAGTTGGTGGTACGCCTTTAAGATTGGAAATGGTAAAGGAAATCAAGCCAGGCCAGCTGAGCTCTGCAGAGAGGCAATTCTGGGAAGATTATCGCCCCATTAGAGCTTCTCATTCTGCTGTGGTTATGGGCTTGTCATTACTGTGGTTTTCTAGCTATCATCTTACACCTGGAAAGCATTAATACAGGATTCAGTTCCTTGTAGAATTCCCTCAAATGCATTTGTTTGTGGAAGTTATCTGTTGCATTTGATGTGACATTTTTAATAATTATAATTCCTCCCTCCTGAGACAAATCCTCGTTTTGTTCTTGTGAATGGTTTTTTGCCATAGCATTTCCTTTCTGATTTATTTGCTTTATAGTTTTGTCCCTTTGAACAAAGAGATATTTGGTTTTGTTCCTTATTTAATTGCCATAACTACACTCTTTCCTAATATGTTTGTAGGCATTCATAGCTTCTTTTGTGTTAGCATTCCAACATCTGGACTTAGAGGTCCTTACTAAGTGCCTCTGATCCATAATATGCGCTGGATATCATCTTCCGTGGAGCTCTTAAGCAGTTGCCTTGGGACATCAAATACATTGCAGCCTATCTTCCTAACAGAGAAACAAACGACTTGGGAAGACCAGTAGCAATAAGGGAAGTGTTGCTGTAATTACAAAAGGCATCCCACTGGCACAGGAGAGGTTGACTCAAGTCAGTGTGCTGTGGCGCACAGCGAGGAGGCATGTTTCTACTCCTTCAGAAAAGAGCAGTATGTGTCCCTCTCTAGCGTGTGTGTATTAGCCAGCTGGTGACCTGGCCAAGCTCCTGCTTGGCAAATCTGTCCCTTTCATGCATTGATGCCTGGGCTAATGTTGTATCTAGCCCTTCACAAAAGGGAGAAGTCCTGAGCAATGCCATAGATCAATGTCCTACCTCTCTGGGACTGGCCATTTCAGAGACCCAACTCCTGTCATGGGAGTCTTTTCTCCCTCCCCCATAAAAATAACCAGACCTACAGGATAATATATTTCCTTTTCCTCACAAGTGAATAACATCCTGACACCTCCATGCCTCAGGCTTAATGCATTCATGAAGAAGCAATTAGATGACAGACTGTTTCCTCCCCAGCTTCCTCCATGATTCAATGGCTTCACATTCCCATGTACTCTCAGCACTGGTTGACCTGTCCCCCATCCCAGGTGTCCAGGACCCTCGGGACTAGCAACCGGCACAGAGGTGGTAGAGGAGATATTCGCTCTAGGTGTTGTACCTGCTCTGAATTCCCTGCAGGAGGAATCCTTTCATAGTTGACTAAATGAGGAATAATTAGGTTCCCGAACACCGGTACTGCTATATCTATCTTAGATATCTAACACGGGTGTTTGCCCTCCTGAGGCACAGCATCCTGTGGATTGCTGCTCTGCACCGCTGCAAACCCGCTAGTGAGGTGGATGTGTTAAATGATGGTCTGATCCGCAAAACCAAAAGGAAATTCTTCCACAGGAAACAAAGTGAAATATGTGGTTGTCTGCTGCAGGCTTTAGGCAAGAGAGTCATTTGTCAAGGAGGAAGCTATATCATCCTTCTTGTTAATGCTTTACACATGCATTTACTCGAGTGCTTGACAATATCCATTGTACTTTATGGCTGACAGTAATAGAAATCACCCCCATGCTGTAGGATTTGGACTGGAAGACAGTGAGCCCTTGGCACTAGTGCCATTACTCTTGGCAAGGCATTGGAGCGTCATTTTTAGGGAAATGTACCCTTCCAAGTACTTCACTGGGGTGCCTAATGCACAACTGACAGCTAAGACAGCGGCTGTGCGAGGCACTGCGAGAAACGGTAGAGCACGCCATCAGATGACAGTGCATCTTGCAGGGCAAAGAGGGCTTTTCTTGACCCTTTTTTTCCAACGTGTGACTGACCGCCCATCTGAATAATTTAAGTGAATTTTTGTCTGTGTGCTGCTGCAGTTGTTTTTTCTGCCCCTCACTGGCATGGGGGGATGCTGCTTGCCATTTCACATGCTACAGGTCTGTTCGCTGATGCAAAAATGGATTATACAGAGACTAGTGGTTTATAGTCATCAAATCTTTTTGGAAAGGGGCTGGTTTCTCTGGGTTCCTTCTGTCAGCAATGGAAAGAGGAGCAGCTCTCCCAGGGAGCAGACCAGAGCACGTGGCACTTTGCTGCTCTGAATTGGTGGCTGAAAGAGAAGGGTGGAAGACAAGCTCTCCTAGGCCAGAGTGATAATGCAACCCTATTATAAGGGAACTGGTGTGGATGGCAAACAAACCTTACCCTCAATTCCCTCGCCCACTTTTTTTTTCTGGTTGGATTCAGGCCTTGGTCTGACAGATCATGCGGCCACATGCGTCTTATCTCTGGAGGGGATAGAATGAAAGAGGAGGGGTGGGCAACCAGGGAGAAGAGGGAAGGTGGGACCATATATTTCCTCAGCAGCCCACAGCTAATCAGCTAATAGAGATCAGCTGAAGCTTCAGTCTATCTGCCCTTTAGGTTCCATGACCAGTCTGGTTTGCAATAGTCTTCTTAGCTCCCATCATATGTTCTTACCTTCTCCTTCCTCTTACACTGGCAGCGGTGTGGTTGCAGTGAGAGCTGATACGAAGGATAATCTTTTTTACCTCGTTAATTTTTAGCAAGATCAACACCCTGAGCAGGCATAACACATGTTAGTGCAGATGCGCTGCTCTAGATCTAGCTTAGGTCAGCTTAAGTTGCACCTCTGCAGCGTGCAAAGGGCAGAGTCAGATGGAGATTGTCATTTAACAGCAAGTGCAAAGATAAGCAATAAGGTTTCCCCTCTCTCATAACACCAAATTTGATATAATATTACTAACAATTCTGCTTTCGATAGTGCCTGCGGTAGATAGGATGGCTGCTGGGTTTTTGTTCTGCTGGATTTCCTTTTTCCTCAAAGAATCGCTTAGGTCTTGCTTTCAGAACACAAAGGTGGACTCATCCTCCCCCTCCATTGCTTTGTCTGAACGTCAGAGCTGGGGTTTGCCTCCCTGCTGTTGTCTGAGGTTGGCTGGATTTTAGGCAGTGATAAGTGGCCTATGGTAGAGGAAACATGGCCAAATACAGTCCTGTCAAACTAAAGTTTTTTGCTTTTATTCACAATGACCGCTTCCAGACAGCTTCATCTTGAGATAATACTTCATTTAAAAGTGCTTTTTTAAAAAAAAACCAACGGCATGAAAGTAGGTGGTTGCCTGCTTTAAGTTCTTTTTAACAATCCAAATTTGTACTGAAATGCCCCTTCCCTTATTAAAAAACACCAAACAACCCACTTCTTTTTTTTTTTTTTCTTTTGTTTTTAAAGAACTTTAAAAATTGAGCATACAAAAAATTCTGGAAAAGGATGAGTAAGTTGCAGGGCCACCGCGAATTCAGTCACAGAAGGTAAAACATCTTCTCCTTAGATCACATAAGAATTTAGTGAAAGCTGAGAATAAAATCCCTATTTCCCAGGTGTTGTGTTTGTACCATCTTCACCCTCAGCCAGGCAGCTCCTGTCTTGCCTGCATGGGTTCTGGCATGGGATACTTAATGCCACACAAAAAACACATTGTTCCTGTATGTGCAGCATTTGTCAAACAGTGGTTTGAGATTTGGATGGACATGGTTGACAGAAAGGTCACCATTATTTACCGCACAAGAATGAGCACAACTGCACATCCATTCATTTGATCAATACAGCTGCTGTTGTGAGCTGTAAAGGGCTTCCTTGATCAGATCTTAACAAAAGATGTCCCGTATTGAAGAGGGTGTAATATTCTGTCTTTTTTATGCAGGAAAGGTACAGCTTTCTGAGCTGACCTGACCTTTACTGTTTTCTCTTAAGTAGCACACCCACATACCTTTAATAAGGAATGTCCTTAATGTCGCAAAACCTTGTTCTGTATTTTTGCAGAAGAGTTTTTGAACTGAAAGATTAAAAATCTCATGTATTCATCAAGTAGATTCTTCCTTCCTCTTCTGCTTTTCCAAATGTTTCTCATAAAAGCTGCCTGCAATGGAGCAAATGATTCTATTCCTCCAAATTTATTTTTAAAAAAACACAAAACATATGGGGAATACAGAGGGAGCATATGCCTGCTAAGCAAAACATCTTGGTAAATAGAGAGGAGCATCCTGCAAATCAGTGTATTTTACATGACTGTCTAGTGCCTGTGTAAAAAGATAATGAAAGGATTTCCTTTTGCCCCCAAGCACTTAAGGCTCTTGTTATCCCTCCCTCCCCACATTCAGAGCGCATCAACGGAGGCTCTTGAGCGATGGCAGGTGTTGGGATGTCTGTCTAGGGCAGGGGGAGTACAGGGAAGAGATCCAAAAACCCATTTCCGAAAGGAGACCTGAAACTGATACCAAAGTAGTTTTGGATTCATTCGCTTGGGAGCACAGTGCTGAAGTCACCCATGCACAGAGGAGTTCAGAGGAATGACGTAGGTGGTGGTGAATCCAGCCCACAGCAGAGGCAGATATACTTGGCATTATATGAGCAGTGGCCAGCCAGACAGTGTGTTCTCTTGCATAGCTAAGATGTGAACGAGTGCAGGTTTCTAATAAGACCAAGT
Organism: Harpia harpyja; assembly: GCF_026419915.1. NCBI lineage: Eukaryota > Metazoa > Chordata > Aves > Accipitriformes > Accipitridae > Harpia > Harpia harpyja. The sequence goes on along the minus strand of NC_068962.1, from coordinate 18,080,637 downwards.
GTCTGAGACGTGCCACAGGATTGAGCTGATGGAGTATGTGCTGAGTGACAGCACAAGGAACAAGGACGGCACTTTTTCTTATTATATTTGGGTGAACAAATGCACAGATCTGAAGGTGCAAATTGGAAAAAGTCTGGGACTTATGAGAATGCTGACAGGTTTGTCAGGTATCCCCCTGCCAGATACAGCCTCTGCAAGGTTGCTGCTTCTCCTGGATCCGCTGCTGTTATGCCACTGAAAGCTTTTATTTCTTCCCTTAAATTTCCTTTGGCAGCAGTTGTTTAGGTCTTTTTACTTGGAGATTTAAATTATAAAATTTCTGTCTAAATCATACTGACTAATGACATAGTAAAAAAAAAAAATTAGAATTTCCCTCCTGCAGGAAACGGGAATGTTTTGAACTTTTGTTTACATCTTAATGACAAGTTTTTAATAGATCAAAAGACTGAAACTTTGCAGAGGAGGGAAGTTTTAATAAAAATCATTAGGTGCTTTCGAACTGGAATATGTTTTTCTCCTTTGTTGAACAGGAATGCTTAAGGGCTTTCCTGATTTGTTTAGATTTTTTTTTTTTTTTAAATCACCTCTGCCTACACTGTCCATGCATCCTCATGGGTTGAGATGTGCTTTGAAAGCATCTTTCCTTGTCTTCCACAAACCTGGTGGACTAGCAGCGCTGGCAACGGTACGGTTGGTGGGAGCGAGCCCCGTGCAGGCAGCGCCTGGGAGGAGGCAGGCTGTCCGGCTTGGCATTCCCAGCAAAACACCTGAGGGACAGAGGCAGGTCAAGGTGAGCAGCACCCTTGATAGGATGGTAATGAGGAGGTTTTTTGAGAGGAAGGATCCTTTTTCAAAGTTGTAAGTGTCCTACCCTGAAATTGAAATCTGGTACATTTCTATCAAAATGCAGCCTCAATGATGATTGAAGAAACAAATAATTATTCAGAAGAGTTAAACTATTGCTGATGTGCTTCCCACTCAAAGGACATGAGATAAGTCTCCAGTCGTCATCTCCTCACATTGCTTCAGTTGGAGACTACCCTAATTCTGGGTGGCTTTTCCACCCACTCTGAGGAGCTGGAGCAGCTTGTTTGGCTCGAGTGTCAACTGCTTGTAGGTCTGCTGGAAAACTTCTTCTTAGCAAGCTGGCTTACAACCAGCTTTTTCTATTAGAGCTACTGGCTTTTCTGATCAGAATCTCTCCCTCAAGAGTGCTGTATACCTGTGTGGTTACAGGACTCTCTCTATGGAAATTGGGAAGAGCTTGCTCGGCTCGATGGGAGGAGGCGGCTGAGGTCAGCAGCCTGGCTGGGTGCCACGCGCAGTGATCTCCCAGACCAAGGGAGGCTTTTGCCAGCTTCTGTCTCTTGAGCAATTTTATAAATCTGGCTCTAGGGGAAAAAAAAATGTCTAGTTTTAACTTCTCAGTAGATTTTGGTTATATTTGCAAACAGTTTCAGGGTGATTGACACAGTTTTGGGTGAGGTTGGTTGTTCTCCAAGCAAATTTACTGTTGTTTGGAGGTAGGGAGAGGATGTACCTGGTGAGGTTAGCTGGGCTCTTCTGCAGCAGGATCTGAGTGTTATAGTTCCATTGAGTTGTCTGAGCAGCCTTTCTTCAGGCATGAAATTCATTTGTGTTCTTATGGGTCAAAACCAATGCTAATTTTGGATGAAACTGGTTTTTACAGACAAGGAAAGAACTGTTACTGAAGCCGTGTGTCAGAAAGACTTGACTTGTAGGACGCTTAAATACTATCTGAGCACTTACTGTCTTTGCTTTCCGTTCTTAGATAAAGAGTTCATTTTTTTCCTCCTATCAGCAGTTTGTTCTTTCAAAGTAGATAGAAGCAAATTATATTCAAAACCCTTCTCAGCATCTTCCGGCTATCTTACTCTTGTTCCTCACAACCTGAAAGTCTGTGTAAACAAGTAAAAATATATCTGCAAACTTTTTGATGAGACTAATTGGTTTAGAATTTGTAACTTGCCTTTGGACTTCAGACGTTTGGACCTTGCTAGTTGTAGTACACTAGTGTTTAGAAATACAGTGTGGAATACCAGTATTGCACCGTTTCCAACCCTGTGCAAAGGTGGAACAAGATTTACAGTAATAGTCTTGTACCTTCCTGGATGGTATTTATGCACATGCTTACAAACAGGTCATACTACCTGTATAGTGGGGAGTCAGCTACAGACCGCTGTGTCTTCACCATTAGTGTTTGATGTGTGTTGTGTTACTGCCTACAGTCACATCTGGACTTGGCACTTTGTTCAGCAGTGCGCAGGCATACAGTAAGTTGGAAGTAGAAGCTGGGTTATAGATGACTGTCGCGAGGAGCGTGCAGCTAGTTGTGAAATGGTGGTTGTTGGATAGAGAAGCCACAGAGGAGGTCTTTCAGATAATGCCCAGTTTGGACATGAGTAATCTACAGTTTTAGACTTATCAGATGCCTGTGGTGCATGTATGGAGTCAAATAGGATGACTCGAACTCCACGCAAATGTAGTCTTCATTTCTTTGTGATTTTTATGTGGCTGGATTATGACAGATTACGACTGAAGTGGTAAAGCAGTAGATTAACGCTAAGATGAAAATGTATATCCAGGTAGAGAGGACAGGACTGATCCTTCAGTAAACACTCTCTGTGTACTTTGACAGACTAGCTGCAGGAAGGAAGCTGCACCAAAATGCAGGTTTTGCAGAAACTGGAAAGATTAAATTTTTTTTTTAACCAGATTATTGGTATTTTTTGTGCCCTTTAAGGTTTGTTGATAGATAGATTTTTAAATGGAACGGCAATAGAATAATTTGAGGCTAAGGACTGCAGGTAACTTGAAACTGAAGGTCAGTTGGGTTTAAGTTATCCACTATCTGTTGATAAGCTTGAGTAACTCTAATAGCTTGCCACTGTATGGTTTTCTTTTCCAGGAACTGCCCTGGTTTCTCTTTATCTCTCTACCTACTTTTGTTTTATAAGTATTTCTGATGAGAACTTCAGTAAAAGTAGTGATTCGCTTGCCTAGAACATGCTGGCATCTCTCTCTGCTCCTCGTGCCCCTTTCCAGGACATGCTCTCCAGGCCTTTGGTCACAGCAGCCACTTTCAGGTAGGGGGGACACATTCTTGTCAGCAGTTTGGCCACTGTACCCCTGGGTTCGTCCAGCCTGAGTGGCTGTGTACTGCCCACACCTCATGACTTTTTGGTCCTTAGTTAATCCTTTCGTTTCAACTCTTTTCCCAGTACTCCTGACCGACTGGCTCACCTTTGTTTAAAAAAAAAAAAAAAAAAAAAAAGAGCAGGCCTAAGGTAAACATTTGGAAATTTAGCACTGTTGTAAAACCAGTATCAGGAGTATTTAGAGTATTCCTGTCATCCTTAACTGAGGATAAAGCCTCTTTTGGCAAATTGTCAGAAGCCTATGAGACTCATATCGCTTGCTGGCATGTCTGGTTTGTCCTTCCAAGTACCCTTGCTTTTTTCCCCAGTTGGTATCTGTGTTTACTGCATTTATTCTTTCCAAAAGTTCCCCTAGTTTTTTGCTCATGTCTGGAGGAGGGGCTTCTTACAGGGCAGAGATTTCTCCATCGTAGGTGTCACGTCTTTGATGTCTTCACTAAGTTGTGAGAGTGAGAACATGTAAGAGAAACAACCCTGCACCATTTTTTTTCCCCAAATAATTAATAACTATTTCTGCAGGTTACCACTTTGTCATCCAGCTGCTATGGCTGCTGATGTGCTTCTCAGAGCTGGCGCTTTACACGTATGAAAATTAAGTGGCTCAGGTTCAATTTCAGCTTAGCCCCACAGTGGGCCTAGGAGCTACTGCTCCTGTCCTGCCCATTGCAACCCTTCTCCTTTACTTACTCCAGCAGGGCTTTTGCTACCCGAATGTCTACTTTCAAGTGGAACTAGGCTAAAAACATAGGCAATAATAGGGTTTTTTACGGCCTTTTTTTATAAAGGGATCCTGAACTAAGTAGCACATGAAGAATTCGTCCCTTGGCCTTTCACTGAAAGTGCCCTAAGTGGCACATCTGTTTCCTACAGCTGCTCTTGGTGTCTTTGCTTCCATAGAGCAGTCACCGGAGTCCTGCTGGAAATCCTAACCATCCATATGTCTCTCAGAGAGAGGCATTTGCAGAATAGACAAACCAGTGAATTAATGCAGGAAGACGATGCAAATAGTGGGTTCTACAAATCATCAACTTTAAATTTTGCTGGTTCAGATATTTCATCTCATTAAAAAAAAAAAAAGAGTGATTTTTTTCTTATTTTTTAATTTCTAAAAGATTGAAGATTGTTTCCAGGGGAGCTGGAAATATGCAAATTATTTTAGCCCAAAGTTCACTTACTAGCAGATACTATTCTTCATCTTACTGTTGAGTGAGTGAGCAACAGTTACCTACAAACTGTCTCATACTGGATATTTTTTTTTCTATTCCCATTAGCAGGAACCTCAGGGGCGGCTTTCTTCTCCTCCTACTGTAGCAACTGAAGATAAATTTAATTAAAGGTGGTCCACAATCCAATTTATACTTCCCCATAGCAGGAAGATGGAACAAAAAAATCTGCTCTGTGACACTAAAGGATTTGTTTTTTCCCAGCTGCTGTTACTGGAATTTGGGGCTCTGAGTAATTGGGTTTAAACTTGTCAGAAAACCTTCCTTTGAGGTAGGCATTTTATTTTCTCACTTAGAATTTGCATATTTTACCAAGTCAGAGCAATACATAGACAAATGTATTTGAAGCTTGGCAGAATTTATATCATCTTATTAATTCAGTGACATATAAAAATACCTGGCTGTTACTAATATTTGTTTGATAGTTATAATCAACCAATATGGTGATTATCATTTTACATTTTTTAGGATTCCCACAGGCAGAAGTTCTTCCATCATGATAGGAGTTATTGTTTTGTTTAATTAGTAAAAATACTAACTTTTACTGCTCAAAGTTTGGCATATGAAACTTTTTTTTTTCATTCTCAGAATGCAATGTTGTGATGTTTCTTAAATCATCTATTGAGTCAAATTCAATATTATTTGCTCTGTGAAATTGAGACAAGACACTGAAATATATTTTTGGATAATACCATAGTCATGCTCAGAGAACCAGTAATCACACACTGGGACTTTCCTTTTGCAGATTCAGGCCACGTCCCTACTAAAAAAATGATGCACGTTGAGATCTGTCTGGTCTGACAGACATATTCCGCAGCAAGGCTTGCATTTGTACAGATAAATCTGTACAAGGATTATGAAGTGTGGTGATATGATTTAGTTCAAAGATTTATTGGGTGGTAGACACCATCTTTCGCTCAGCACTGAGTGGGTGAGGGAGGAGCTCCAGTCCCCCGCTGCCATGGGGACACCTCACTGGTGCAGGGTGATGGGGACAGTCTCCGGTCCGTGCTGTCCCCTGAGCCCTGCACAGCCTGTGCCGGCAAGAAGGGTGCTCATGGGCAAGGGCTAACGCTGTGCCCAGAAGTGTGCCAGCGACTAAACCAGACTGTGCAGCTCTGGCGTGTTGCTCTGGCGTGTTGCCCAAGACAGCGTCTTTGCCCCACTTCGTTGACTAGAGTAGGCAGGACCTTATGCGACTACAAGGATGTACTCAGGTGAGTAATTAGTATGGGATGTGGACATAAAGTTTTAAAACTGGTGTTGAAGGCATCACAGTGGCATAGCTGTTTGTCTCAGTGAAGAGGAGCATCATGGATCTGTCGCAGCAAAAAATACAAAGTTTTAGAAGAAAAACACAAAAGTGCTCAATATGTTAAATTTGCGGTTTTCAGGAGTTAAATGCATCAAAGATAAATGAGCAATAGTGAAAGTATTTTGCTGCATGTTAGGCAGGTTGGGCTGAAAAGGGATGTGGGTAAAATCCTGGCACACAGAGCACAAACCACGGTTTCCTTTTTGTCCTTAACTGGACTGTGACTTCACCTTTGGACTTAAAAAGCTGTCACTGAAAGTCACGGCTGGGTCAAGTGTGTGCTTTTATTTATGGCATGCAGCAGGGTGCGTGTCGTACTAAAAATGTTTTACTGACCTCTTAAAGATGTGCCATGCATGGAGAATCATTTTCACAGGATGTAGGGAGGGCATTTTGTCTAGTTATTAATTCCTGAGTCTTATCGCAGTGATAGTCATCAGCGTACAGCAGAGGCTGTATCTGATTGATGTGCAGATTTCATGGCTTTCCCGCTCGTCCTGCTGCTCAGGAGTTCCTGCCCTGCGCTGCTACCAGCATAACTCTCATCTCAACAGCTATGTCACCTGCCAGATGTTCAGAATAATTTATTTTTTGTCAAGAAAAGACACATCTCTCAAGGTTTAATTTCTAGAAAAAGCTTTCAGACATTTTCACTTGTCAGGTGTCCACCTGAGATATTAAGAAGGAAGGGTTTTATTGTGAGCTTAACAAAATGAAATGGTGCTCACATCTGTGTGGTAGAGAGGTTTCTGCTTCTCTGGAGGTAAAGGATGTGTGCCAGCACCAAGGCTGGGGTCATTTCAGGAGGCGTCGGCGGACGGGTGATGCAGTGTCTGTCGCAGAGCGGACACTGCTGTGCTGCCCAGAGTCACCTCCATCCTCAGCCTTGCGGCAGCCGGCACAGAGACTTAACCTGGCTTCACCCAGCTTACAAGTAAGGAAGCTGATTAAGATCATTACGTTTTCGTTACTATTCAGATCGTGACAAACTGATTAATTTTTCTGCTGCATACTCGCCTTTATACTGGGTTCTGCACTTTGAAGAAACTTTAGAAGAACCTTTCGAAAGCAGATGCTACAGCTGCCAAATATTTTGTGTTTAGCGCACAGACTTAACAGTGAGAACATACATATGCTGCTTGTACTGTTGCAGCACCTAGTAGTTGACTACTTGTTTCTGCTTAATCTTGGCTAGGGCAGAAGGATGTGGAATGGTTTTTGAATTGTCGTATTACATCTTTCAAGAAGATAAACTTTTGGAGTTTGGGGAAACAGGGAGCAGAAAGGGCATCTAAAATTAGGGTGCTGAAAGAGTGGAGTTGCCTTGAATTATTTCCAGGGTAACTGGGAACTTGCTTTCACTACAGATCTTATTTTCTAACTGGCACTTGGGTATTATTCTGAAAAATCATAGCACTTACGGAAGTCTGAAATCAGTTTTAGATATTTTTTGCCATCCTAAATTTAATTAGAGGAGTCATGAGTTAATAAAAACACTACAATAATTTCTGAGTGCTGGAGAGGGGTGAAAAAAGTGGACCTAAATCTGCCACATTGAGATAATTAAGCAGTGTCAGGCAGGACTCAAGGTTCTCCAGTGCTTCAGCAGCTCCTGCATGCTCAGAACACCATCTCCAAAGTGCAAAGTAAAATGGGAAAGGAAAGGACGACTGAGTCTTCTGTCTGCCTTAAAATTTCCTCCTTTTTGCTGCTGCTTACCGGGGAAATTGCAAAAACTGATATAGCAGTGACCAAATATGGTTGCATGTGGGAAACAAAAGATTATTCAGAAGTCCTCCATGGCAAGCAATGGGTTTGTTTAACAAACTTGCCTGCATTTTAGTACAAAGTCAACGATGGTGATCCCAAGGTCTGTAAACCTGCATACATCCAGCATTGCTTTTACATTTTACCATCAACTTTAAGACTACCAGCTGCTGCTCCTTTTCTTCTCCATTTCTTGCCATTTGTTGCTGTAGTCTGACGGGTACATCACTCATCTCACAGGAGCTCTTTGGAGGGCAGCAGTCCACACCACCTCATAAGGAGACTCTATGGCCAGTTGGCAACCACTTCTAGTACCTGAGAAGCTTAGGGCTGTGGGCCCAGAAATACCCCTGGAGGTGGGGCACTGGGCCTGGAAGTTTAATTGAAATAAGATAGTTTGGGGGAATGCTGATTAAGATGCATTTCTTGACTTCTTTGTACTCCCATGGTCATTTCCCATTGGCAGAGGCTCAGTGACGGTTCACCTTATGTTGCTTATTTCATTGTACAGGTAATTAGCTGTATAAAGAGTGCCCTGAGTGGTTGGGAACTTTGTAACTATGTCTTCAAGTCTGTTCTGGCTTCACAAGAAAGTAACAAAACACAAACCGAGGAGAAATTATTATACTAATTTTTAAAAAGCAAATATTATTTCTTCATTAAAATAGTGAATTCACGGGTAGAGAATTTCTACAAAAATAAGGAGATTTTTTTCTGGAAGTTCCAGGTTTCCTGAAATAAAAGCACAACAGACAAGTGTTATACATACAGAAAGATAAAACCTGCCAGCAGTTTGTATATGAAGAGCAAGAGAATTGACTGTCACCCAGAAAAATGATACCTTGTAGTTTGATTTAATTTGCTGAACAGATACAGCATTTCAGGAGCAGTAAAACCACCCCACCTGTCCAGCAGTGGTTTGTTCACTTCAGAACAGCTTCTCTGCTGATCCCCAAAGATCATCCCGTTCATAAGGCTGAGTTTCTCTCGCAGTCCCAGTCTTGTGGCAATGGCACATGCGTGCCAAGCTCTGCTGCTCTCCAGCCTGGCCGCTTCCACCCTGCCCACCTGCACACTGCTGTCAATGCAAAATGTGAAGCAATCTCCAAAGAGTTCATGCATGCTCCTGCCGAGGCTGGTAAGAATGTAGTATGTCACTCACCAGTGTAAGCTGCTGCTGGGAAATGATCTTGACTGTAGCTACCAGCTTTTGGGAAGATTTCAAAAGAGTCTGAGGCTAATCTGTAATGGCACTGACGTGAAAGGTCTGAGCTACGCCTGCTGTTCTCTTCCCTGCTCTGACAATACCCACGGAGCATAACCGACAGGAGACACTTCTTCTCCCTCAACGGGTTAGTCCTTCTGTCTGGAGATGTTCTGGTACTGACACGTGGTGACCTGGGAGAGTTGTATAGCCTGGATGTTAGAGGGGAAAAGACTGCCTGCTCTGATAGCAGTACGTTCATTGGATGAGGGTAAGCTACTTGTAAGTTTAAGTAAAGATGCTAATCTCCGCATGAGTAAAGTTAGTGACAAATCTCTACTTCGGGGAGGTCAGAATTTAGCTTACAAGCCTTGACCTTTTGCTGACATGAATTTTCTGGGAGATGTGAACTTGACCATCAGTTGATGCTAAAACTGCTTTTATTGCTGTGGAAATGAAGGGATTCTTTTGTTCCACTTTATGAAGGGGCATAGCTGAAATAACATTTCTTTAGGTGCTAGTTAAAATGTAGAATTTACAGTGTAAACACAGAAGAGCAAGTATGTAACAAGAATATAGCATAGAGCATGTACTAAGTGAATTCTCTTGAATAGTTAAGAGACAGTCTGTGTTCTGTAAAGAAAGAATTTTCTATACAGAGAAAATAACCACAAGGAAGGATACATTTCATCTACCGATTAGAGCAATCACAGCAGTCTGTAATAACCAAATTAAGTAATGGTCTTATAGAAATCTGTGGCCAGGAAGGGGTATGGTTGTGGTGGGTTGACCCTGGCTGGACACCATGTGCCCATCAAAGCTGCTCTATTACTCCTCCCCTCAGCTGGACAGGGGAGAGAAAATATAACAAAAGGCTTGTGGGTTGAGATAAGGACAGGGAAAGATCACTCAACCAATTACCATCACGGGCAAAACAGACTTGGGGAAAATTAACTTGACTTCTTGCCAATTAAACCAGAGTAGGGTAATGAGAAATAAAACCAAACCTTAAAACACCTTCCCCCATCCCTCCCTTATTACCAGGCACAGCTTCACTCCCGAATTCTCTACCTAACCCCCCAGCAGCGCAGGGGGACGGGGAATGGGGGTTGGGGTCAGTTCATCACATGTTGTCTCTGCCGCTCCTTCCTCCTCAGGGGGAGGAGGACTCCGCACTTGTCCCCTGCTCCACCGTGGGGTCCCTCCCATGGGAGACAGTCCTCCATGAACTTCTCCAGCGTGGGGTCCTTCCACGGGCTGCAGTCCTTCATGCACAGACTGCTCCAGCGTGGGTCCCCCGTGGGGTCACAAGTCCTGCCAGAAAACCTGCTCCAGCGTGGGCTCCTCTCTCCACAGATCCACAGGTCCTGCCAGGAGCCTGCTCCAGCATGGGCTTCCCACGGGGTCACAGCCTACTTCGGGCACCCACCTGCTCCAGCGTGGGGTCCTCCCCGGGCTGCAGGTGGAGATCTGCTCCCCCGTGGACCTCCCTGGGCTGCAGGGGGACAGCCTGCCTCACCGTGGTCTTCCCCACGGGCTGCAGGGGAATCTCTGCTCCGGCGCCTGGAGCATCTCCTCCCCCTCCTTCTTCACTGACCTGGGGGTCTGCAGGGCTGTTTTTCTCATATGTTCTCACTCCTCTCTCCAGCTGCAGTTTCTGTGCCCCAGCAACTTTTTCCCCTTCTTAAAAATGTTCTCCCAGAGGCACTACCACCGTTGCTGATGAGCTCGGCCTTGGCCAGCAGCAGGTCCATCTTGGAGCCGGCTGGCATTGGCTCTGTCAGACATAGGGGAAGCTTCTAGTAGCTTCTCACAGAATCTACCCCTGTAACCCCCCTGCTACCAAAACCTTGCCACGCAAACCCAATACAGTGGTTTGTGGTTTTTTTTTTCTTGTGGACTGTTCATGTCAATCTGGCATTCCAGACATTGCTCCAAAGAATTATTCAGAGGAGAGCCATGAGTCACTTTTCTGTTCTGCTGCCAGGTACCTCACTGGTGAGAAGAGGAGAAAGATTTGGGCATGCTGAGTTTCCTTTTAATTTTCTCATGTGGCCAAAATTTAAGTCTGCAAGGAAAGGCTCATGGTATCTTTAACAAGCATAAAAAACCCCCAGATGGTTGAAGCCCTTCAGAAGCTTCAGAATAAGTTGTCACATAGATCTTGACAGTTTAGATGGCCTAAATGGGTTTTTAGACACCTACTGCATGATCGACTGTCTGCTTGGCAGACAAAGATGCACACAGGCTCCTTGTCTGTCTGTCTCTCTTTCTTCTTTTCTTTCCTCTCTCAGGCTACAGACCTTTGCCATGAATGCCACAGTTGGGGTAGTTTCTGCTTTGTTTTGTTCTTCTTAAATGTGTTTTGGGGCTTATTTGATGTGGATTCTTTGCTCTTCTTTTGTGTGCTGGTGGTTTGTGGAGCTGATTTGCTTATCTGGAGGTGGGGCAGTTGGTTTGCAGGAGAGCATCTGCACCCACAGCAGGAGGTGAGGGCTGGGTCATGCTGGTGAAAGACTTTGCATCAGACTGTTGAGGCAGAGGAGGCATCTTGCGCTTTGCTCCCTTCTCTTATGGTCGGCAGTGTTTTGGGATGGGCTGGGATTTTACTGTTGAGCAAAACAAAGTTCCCTCTCCTCTGAGGGATAGAAGTTTTTGTCCTCAGAGTCCCAGCTCCTGTGACCAGAAGGACAAAGTATGCTGTGCTCAAGATTTGGTAGGACATATTGCCAGCACTTACGGGTGCAAAGGAGCAGTTGCTGCAAAAGCAGTGGCACTCAAAATGTGGTGCAGGCAGACTGCCTGCTTAAATCCACGGTCGCTTGGCAGTAGCACCGTGGCAAGAAGTGTCCTGCCAAGTCGTGAGCTGGCGTGCTGCCCTCCATTCAGGCTTGGACTGTAGGCAGCCAAGTGACCAGCAGCTGTGGCTGCGAATAGCAGGAGGGCGTTAGTCCAAGAACAACAAGAAGAAAAGCTTCTTCAGCTACATATAGAGGTTTTCTTGGCTCTTCCAGCCATGTCTTCCCATTTCAAGGGGAACTGGAAGGTGGAAGGTGCCCTAATGCAGCCACCCCTTTTGGATCCCATCCACTGGGATCCCCCAGTTACACAGTTCTCGCTGGGGGCATGTTGTTGCTTAGTCTGTGGCTGCAGTAGGTTGGAGTGTGTTTGCTTGAATGTGTAGAATGAAGTTTGCAGCTGCAAGGAGAGAATTTGTTCTTTCTCTGCTCTCTTTGTTTCAGCATGATGACTGAAGTGACCTGTAAACAATTGTCTTCATCCTGCAAATGGCTTCTACACCAGCTTTCCTGCTAATGGCTGCATGAGGACTGTTTTTAAGCTTGCCAAAGTGCTTGAACGAACAAGGTTTACAGTTTTTAAAGGGGTTGACAGATGTCAACAGGGGCTTCGGATTCCTGACCTTTCACACAGCCCTTCAGATCCCAGGCTTGATTCTCACTCCCCATCCGTTTCCACAGGCTACTACAGCCTGGAGACGTGTTCTTTTGATGGCAACCTCAACCACATCCCCCCAAATCCCCAAACAAACAAAAAGCCTGAAATGAATTCTCTGGGAAATGGCATGAAGCCAAACAGTAAATTTAGAGCTGGGGTGTGCATTGCAGAGGTTTCACTTTAAGTGGGAACATGCATAAAGCTGTATGCTCAATGTCCTAAATGAAATCACCTAGGGGGAAGAACAAAGTCCACAAAAGTCCTGCCTTCAGGAGCTCAAGGGCATCACTGTCTATGCAGCCGTGCTTCTTGAGTGTTGAACACAGGGAAGTGATTTCCACTAGTCTGTCATAGAAAGTTAATGTTGTGGACAGGCTCGTGATCTATTTAAAGGCATTTCTGCAGCAGCCTGCGAGATCCTCATCCCAGCATCTCTCATCAGCTGTCAGGCTGGTGGAATTTCCTGGCTTTTGAAGTGGAATTTCCTGCTTGTGGTCCAGGAAAATGGCAGCGAGGACCTGGAGGAGAACGTGAGCCAGATTCCCTGCCGACCACAGAGCTTCCCTCACCATTTGTCATAGAAACACTTAAATAGCTTTCTAGCCATGGTTCTGAGAAATAAAAGCTTGTCCAGCACTAGTACCTTTAGGCTGTGTATCTCAGAGAGGAGTATCAGCAGCTGGGCCAGAGCACCCACCACAGGGCTGATACCTCTCATCATCTTTATCTTCTTGTCTGTTGAGAGGCAGAATAACATCCCTGGAAGGTGTGGGAGTGCTGATCCTAGGGGTGACATGGCATTAAGGACTATTAACTGTGCACAGGAGCATCTCCAGGCCCCTCTCAGTGATGGCTGTTGTAGTTTCTCTGCTGGCAGCATCCTTAGTGGGCTAAAAAAGCTAAGCGCTTTCCTGAAACAAAACCTAAACTGCAGATGTTGGCCAGCTGCATTCAGCTGGACCAAAGCTCTACCCATCTCGACAGAGAAGCCAAAAGCAGGACCTTACAAAGGCAGAAGCCTGGGATGAAACTGGAAAGATCAGTCCCCCGATGCAGCACCCCAGCTTCCAGCAGCAGGCTCAGACATGAGCCATTCTTACGCTGAGTAACTGAGGCGCAGTGAGAGTCATGTAAGACTCAAGTGTCTTCAAGGAGGTACTGCAAGATGATTAATGCTCCAGTATGTGCTTAATTACAAATGCACGTTGGTCACCAGTTGATATCTAGGCTGAATTTAAGGTCTGAATCTTTTCCTATGAAATACGATCTGGATATCATAAATGTGAGAATGAGGGATAAGTGTGTCGATAGCTCACTGGGGTAAAAATATGGCTAAGTTGTAATGGTTTGGAAATACAAAGTCTAAGATACTATGTATTGTCCTTAGTCCATTTGATGAGACATTTCTGAGTGTTTTAAAACTAATCTAAAATTTTTTTTTTTTTTGTGAAGGAGCTATTTAGGGGAAGATGGGAGGTGATACGGCTTTGAAGTTACCCAAGCAGATAAAACCTACAAACATAACTATGCCTTGTGAGAGCCTATTTGTACTCTCAAATAGTTCTGATGAGCTACTTGCTTTTGTAATCATTCACAGGATGGGCCCCTGAGGCTGTTTGTATTATTACCCAGTAATACTACTGGATTAATGTGTCTGCGTAGTTTGTGTATTGTAATCGGGACTGAAATAGAGCTCCTTGCCGGGCAGGGTGAGGCAGCAGGTGGGAGGCTTGCAGTGCAGCCCAGGGGGTGACCAGGGAGAGGTGTCTGGCTCTGCGGCACCTTCCAGAGCTTTCAGCAAACACCAAAAACCATGGCAGGGCTGCTCTGCGAGCACATAAGTTAATTCCATTTAAACAGAAGTTAAGGGTGGCAGGCCGCAACAGCTCTTGGGGCGGCTTGGGCGGGAAGTAGCTTGCAGCAGGCATGTAACAGCACCAAGAAGCATTCATTAGAGTTTTTTGAGAGTTGGTAGTGAGGGTTCATGGTGGTCTGGATGGTGTCCGAGTGCCGACAAGACCAGGCACAGCCTAGTGCGGCGCGGCAGAAGCACTGCAGCATTGCAGGGCAGGGTTACGTGCATTGCAGTGGGGAGTGCAGTGGCACGGTGGCAGTCTGCATGCAAAGTGTTGGTCTGGCAGCAGGTTAATTTGGTTAATACTGTGTATTTACAAGGTGTCTGGCTTCTGAGCTCAGGAGGGGGTTTCCTGTGGCTTTTGGGGATGTTTGATGCCGCCTGGTGCTTTGGTGTGTGTGGAAGTGAAGGTGACGAGGTTTGTTCCTTGCTGGTGTGTGGCCAGCATCATCATTGTGTGCCACATTGCAGTATATCTCACCACGGGTGCCTTCAGGTGGGGCACTGGCCTATAACTGGTTACACATATCTTCGCCAGGGTAATGCGGTGTATTAGTGCAGTACTATGTAAGTCATTATTTGTAATACTGTACTGTGTGCAAAGAGGTAACCTTGACGAGTTTATTTCTGATTATGATTTGGGTGATGTCAGTAGTTCAGCTTCATCCACTCTGTACTTAACTCTCAAAACAGCTATAATCTTGCTCCTTTTATTTTTCATAGTGCACTGATTTAACCTCCTGTCAGAAGAAAACAAAGATTTGTTGAAAGGTTAGAGTTATATCTTGAAGGCTGCCACAAACAAAACCTAATTTTATACTTAATGCAGTAATTCTAGAGGATGGTGTCAATGAGGGTATAACTGAAATAATTTTTGACATGAAAATCTTTGGAAATAAAACTTTACTCAGAGGTTATTGATTTAACTATGGTCACATTAGCTGCTTCCTTGCTTTGGTTGTGTATGCAAGTGTTGGACAAAGGTGGTGGTGGGGGTTCCACTTGATGTGAATTCAGTCTGTTTAAGCTGCAGTGTAAATGGATGAGATTCCTTTCGAACCAGCCCTTGGCTAGAAAACTAGTGAGTATGACTCAAAGCTGCTGTACAGAGAAGGAGAAGGTGTTAATTCATCCAGGGTTTAAACGTGCCTCTTCCTGGCACAAAATAGCCTGGCAGTCATTTGACATCAGCCACCCTGCAGAGCATAATAGGACAATGTCATTGTCCATTACAGCTAGTACCAGTTTGACTTTGAATTTAAATGTGCCAACAAAATAGAGTAAAGACAGGCACCCTTCTGTTGCCTGCTGCACCTGTCTCCATATCTGTGGAGTTTGGGCTCTACTAGATTTTAACTTGGCACCCTCTCGGTGTATTGGATATTTATTTCTTTGAATATAGCGCAACAATTTTCCATGCCGCTCTTTGTAGCCCTAGGGAAATCACACATGTGGATTGGTTAAAGAAGATAGCGTTGCCTTGGTGCATTTTTCCGTAGCAGTAGGTAATGTGTAGTCTATGTTAGTTAATAGTACTTGGACAGTTGTGATTTTTGTGATGCACAGCTGCTCAGGCTGGCTGGCTGTTATGCCAATGTTTGTTGGGGTTTTTATATTAGGGTTTGGTTGTTTGGGTTTTTTTAAATCCACAGCTTTCTCTTATCAGAAAGTTAAAATCACAACATTTGCTGATCTGATTTCTTATTCATTGCCATCTCCTCAGCCTGCCAGTATGGCATTACACACGTTATTAGTAAAAGAATAATTAAAAAGTGCAGGAGCACAAGGATGTGAAAGACTGGAAGGAGAACTGCTATGCTGAAGTCTCTTCTGGACAGACTCTGTTCAGCTGGCATGAGTGGGATGTGCATCTCCCCTTTTTATCCTCCAGTGTGAGGCCAGAGCTTCAGCCTTTTGGAGCCAGCATGTTCTTTCTCCTTGCCGAGATTCAAATAGCCAGAAATTGTGGAACTTCCTTCATAAAGCTGCAGTCCCCCTGAACCCCTAACTTACCACCTTACTCAGAGCTTGGACACCTCCAGCCACCATCAGCTTTCAGACATCATGCTCGTATTTTGTTTTCTAATATACAAGTTTGAAGGAAGCCATGACTGCCCACTGGAAATCCAGACAGCATCAGAAAGCTAATGCAATTTCTTATATTTTATCTGTCATCCCTTGTTTGTTGTTTCTTGTATCTCTATTCATATATTCCTGATTCTAAAATCTTTCTTTTTCCTGTTGCTATGGTAAAAGCCTGCCTAAAAAGGAAGATTTATAGCAGCAAGATTCACTGACCTACAAAATAATCAGAACATAGTTGCTCTGTACAGAGCTCTGCTTTTAAAGTAACTGGTAGAAAATCTGTAGCAGGAGAGAGAGATGGCCAAAGTACAGGGACCATGTACATGGATTTGGATTTAGTCAAAACTCCAGTTTGTGGGCAAAATTGCTGCCTCTGGTCAGTGAATCTATACAACTGATTTCCTATACACAGAAATTTTCCATGATTGCAATATTAAAAGTAGTGGACACCCAAAAAAGCAGTCTTGGGTTTTTGTTTCTGTTAATAACCTTCCAGCTCCAATGTGATTTTATCCTCTATGTACATGAATGTCATTGATACAGTGTTGTATTACAGTGGCTCATCCTTGCTGGAGGCATGGTCCTTTTCCAACAAACTGATTTGAAATGAAATGAAAACCAAATCATGAATTTTTTGGTTCACCTCCCACACTATAAATGAGACTATGGTCTCATTAATGATTAACGCAGCAGCTGGTAGCTCAAAGGAGATCTGGAAGAAAACACTGCAGTGTCTCCCTCCTCCAGTAAATATATTGGCTTAACAGTTTTCTGTGCTCATACTAGCTTATTTCAGTATACACATTTGAATCGCAGCAGAGTGGATCTCTGCCTTCATACCTGCTTTAAGATCAGTAAGGATGCATTAGTTCCTAGTTGCATCAGATAATTTTTTGCTATGTTATTATTACTTACTGGTTTGCAGTTCCCTGTGATGTTAGCAGTGGTTTTTAGAATGCTTTTCTGTTTCAAACCAGTGAGCATCTAAGATTTCCAACATGTTCTTGCCCACAGCGTGGTTACATCATTAGTAATCAAGTAGAAGTTCACAGCAATTTTGCATTTACATGGACATCACTTCTGGCATGTTGTTTTGCTATTGATAAGTCCTTGTTACAGCATTAAACTGTTTAAAAAATATATACGTATATTATGGTCACAAAAGGTTTACTCCTGTGTCCACAATGTTGGATTACACCGTACCTGGGCAGCTGACAAAACTCTAATAAACCAGTCTCTCAAAAGAACCAGAGGGATGTTTTTAGACCAACTGTTCCCACAATGTGATTAACTGCTTAGCACTCAAGAAATAAAAGTGTTAAAAAGAAAAAAAAACCCCAACCTGAAAAGAAAAACCCTACCACATAGCAATTGTGCATATGGCAAACAATGCTAACAAATCTGGACGCTTTTCCCTGTTACTCTAGATGATAACTGTGAGCATATATTCTCTTCTAAATTGCCTGACTTTGTTTTATGTTAATAAATATACCACAGTCTCTGGAACCTTGTGCAATTTTTCAGATAACTATCTCTAAATATATGTACACTTCTTCCTCTATATTCACTATAAAATATTGGTGAATGCCTGTATAGTACAGCAGTTCCCTCCCTGGCAGAGGTGGGGCAAATACGAAAGCTCAGCTGTGCACAGTTATGGTGGATAACGCATCCAGAGTTTATCACAAGGTTGTTTCCATGGTGTGCATGATGATACCAACCAGCATGGTCCACCTGGCAGTCAGGAGGCTGATCCCGGCCCAAGCCCAAAGGGTGCTTGTTTATCCTGCCATTTTTCAGGGCAGCGGAAGGGGCTGCTGCTCAAATGGTTGCACACTACCTGCTGCAAGGAGATCACTCCAAGCCAGACGTTGGGCTAATGCCAGCGGCCAGGAAGAGGATGGGAGAGGAAGGAGGAGGCGGGTGTTCTGCACACGTGAGCCCAGCAGAGTCCTGAGCCCTTGTAATAGCCGTTTGTGAGACAGACGGCGGGTGAGAGGATGCTAGGGCATAAGCATGTGGTGGCAGAAGTGAGAGCTGCCACTGCTGCGTCCCACCACAGGACCTGACATCCAGATCCAGCTGGTGTAGCTGTGAGGCTGAAGTATGCTGGAGTGTTTGTAATTTTGGTTGATACCGCTCAATTCTCATTTGCTTTCACTGACCTGAGTGGGTATGTGCTTCTTTCGTTAGAGATCCGAGCTCAACTCATCGAGCAGCAGAAATGCCTGGAGCAGCAGACTGAAATGAGAGTGCAGCTTCTTCAGGATCTGCAGGATTTCTTCCGCAAGAAGTCAGAAATTGAGATGGAGTATTCCCGAAACCTGGAAAAATTGGCAGAGAGATTCATGGCAAAAACAAGAAGTACAAAGGATCATCAGCAGTACAAGTAAGAGAGATTTCCTTCCCCCTCGCTTGCACGTTAGCCATTGCTGGAGTGCTTTGCTGCCCTTTGCTTCTGCTGGTTTTGAGTACTGCTAGGTTGAGCCCAGGTTCAAAGGTGTATTTGAAATTCCCACCCCTATTTAGCAGCGTAGCAGTTCTCATTGCACTTGAAGGTAGACGGGTGCCTAAATACTGTTTTGTTGATTTGGCCCTCTGTGATTATTCATGTAAGCTTCTGACAAGTGGTTTCACTTTCTTAAAAGGTAAGCTGCGCAAATATTATCCCTAACCTACCATACAGAATTTAAACCACCCAAAATACAGCCAGTATCTAGACGAGATGCAGAGCCCCAAAAAGGCTTGAAAGCTGTGTGCGGATCTGTTACAGTGGAGTTGATAGGATTTGAAAGTGTCTAAATAAACATCAATCACCATTACGCAAAAAAAAAAAGGACAAGAATTTTGGCAAAAAAGACATTAAGAAAGAAAACTATTTTGATTTGTTGTTGTTGCATGTGAACTTGTGCTGCCTCTTGACCCCTCTAATTCCTCAAAATGAAGATGTGAACGTTATGCCTTGCTTACAATTTAATGTATCCCCTTCATGGCATAGTAACTTGTGTGCAAAACAAAAGTCGTCAGGTAGTGTGTAGAGCATGTTTTCTAAAATGTTTCAAATGCATTACTTGCTGGCATAGTCTCATGTGGTTATTTTCCTGACTTGAGCTGATTAATGAATGCATTTGCCTGTTATGCTTAGGGGTATAAAACAATATTTTGTGTTTGTAAAACTGAAAAATAAGTACCTTTTTCCAGTGTCCAGTCAGTGCTGTACTAGAAATAGACAGAACTTTTGTTTCAGGAAAAGTCTTTTCCAAACACATCTGGCAAAGGAAAGGTTAATCCAAATATAGCTTGCACAGTTCAAAGAGCAGTAATAAATATTTCTTAAAATTCAGTTAAGTTACTCAATGATTCTCTGAAATAACCAACGTGTGCATATGTCACCATTTCAGAGAGCGCCCTGGATTTTATTGAGCTTGTGGCAAAATCTTTTTGCCTTGTGCATACAAACATCTTTCCTCATTCTTAAACATGTTAAATCCAGACTGGCAGATGTGCATGGGGGTTATGACTGGAGTCCTGCCTTTGGCTTTGTTCTGCAGTTCTCTGCTTTGAGAAGAGGTTGCAGCAAAAGTCACTTTAACTGGTGGTCCCCTGTGCTGTTCCCACCATTCCCCCCAGTACAGGCAGGAAGGTCTGTGGGATTGGCTTTGGGACATGCAGAAGCAGTGAGGACCAAGCAATACCAGCATGGCCCTTCAGGGGTGCTCGTGTTGGCTGGCCTGGCTGATAAAACCCTGAAGCTGCTTGCTGTGAGTAACACAGTTAAGATGTCCATCCCAAACAAAATGGGGAAGTTTTCTTAACTCACGTCTGATTCATAGCAAAGCAAAGCACTGATGATTAAGAAAAGGCTTTTGTCTGTTAATCATTCACTGTTGCTTTGATTCTGAGGGTGAAAGCTAAAGGTAGACAATTAGATGAGGAATTAAAGGACATATTTCTAACAGTGAGAATAGTTAATTATTAGAATGATTTATCAAGAGTTGAAGGAGTTTCTCCCTCAATTCATCACCATCTCTGGCTGTTTTATCTTCACGTGGTTGATCCTTTTGACTGTAGGAGAATCCCTCCACAAGAGAAAAAAAAGAGAGCAACAAGTTTCTAGAGCACTTAGAATCGTAGAATCATTTAGGTTGGAAGAGACCTTCAAGATCATCGAGTCCAACCATCATCCATGCCCACTAAACCATGTTACGGAGTACCCTGTCCACTTGCTTTTTGAATACCTCCAGGGATGGTGACTCAACCACTTCCCTGGGCAGCCTATTCCAATGTTTGACAACCCTCTCAGTAAAAAAATTTTTCCTAATATCTAACCTAAATCTCCCTTGCCTCAACTTGAGGCCATTTCCTCTTGTCCTATCTCCAGCCACCTGACAGAAGAGACCAGCACCCACCTCACTACAACCCCCCTTCAGGTAGTTGTAGAGAACAATAAGGTCTCCCCTCAGCCTCCTCTTTTCTAGACTGAACAACCCCAGTTCCCTCAGCCGCTCCTCATAAGACTTGTGCTCCAGGCCCCTCACCAGCTCGGTTGCCCTTCTCTAGACACGCTCCAGCCCCTCCATGTCTTTCCTGTAGTGAGGGGCCCAAAACTGAACACAGGACTCGAGGTGCGGCCTCACCAGTGCCCAGTACAGGGGAACAACCACCTCCCTGCTCCTGCTGGCCACACTGTTCCTGATACAGGCCAGGATGCCGTTGGCCTTCTTGGCCACCTGGGCACACTGCTGGCTCATATCCAGCCGGCTGTCAGCCAGCACCCCCAGGTCTTTCTCTGCCGGGCAGCTTTCCAGCCACTCTTCCCCAAGCCTGTAGCGCTGCGTGGGGTTGCCGTGACCGAAGTGCAGGACCCGGCACTCGGCCTCGTTGAACTTCATACGATTGGCCTCAGCCCATCGATCCAGCCTGTCCAGATCTCTCTGTAGAGCCTCCCTACCCTCAAGCAGATCGACCCTGCCTCCCAACTTGGTGTCGTCTGCAGACTTGCTGAGGGTGCGCTCAATCCCCTCATCCAAATCATCAATAAAGATATTAAACAGAACTGGCCCCAGTACTGAGCCCTGGGGAACACCACTCGTGACCCGCCGCCAACTGGGTTTCACCCCATTCACCACAACCCTCTGGGCTCAGCCATCCAGCCAGTTTTTCACCCAGCGAAGAGTGCACTTGTCCAAGCCATGAGACGCCAGCTTCTCCTTAGTTGCAAGGCAAACTTGAAATTAAAATTCCAATGAAATTTGGAATAAGGCAAATTTTATGAATAGGTTTTTGTTGTCTGTGAAACCGTTTCTGAACTACATGTATTTTTATTTTGCTTTGTGTAAAAGGAATGAGAAGTCAGCTGTGATTTCACTTTTTGCAATATTAAAAGTTTGGAGTGGGCCTACAATGCAAAAAGTCTGTCAAGGAAATTCAGAACTGGACTGCTGTGGAAAAAGTCCAGTCCTGCTGTTTGTCTTCTAATTGAGCCATCTGGGACTGGCAGTAGCAGTGTATTTATGAGTGCTGTGAATTTATGAATGCTGATCACAGAATATGTGTGTTTGTGATATTTCCTTCTACTTTTACAGCAGTTACACAAATCCATTGCACTGAAACAGCTACACCTGAAATTTTGCTCATGAAGGATTTGGGATGCACTTGCAGTGCTTGTTTATTTCTAATGTCAAAAATTAATTACTGTTACTCTTTCAGCAGTGACCTTTATTGATTTTGAGTATTTACATGTACTCCATCTGTAAGCAACTGTAAGCTTTGTGGCAAGATTATTTTATACTCTCAGGTGGCTTGCAGTGTTCTGAATTCTTATGCTTTTTCTATATTTTTGTATCCATGCCTCATGGGATTTGTAGAATGTGTCTTAAAAGTGATCTGAAGCTTGCCTAACCCAAGTTATTCCAAGAACAGATTGACTGACTCTTCAGGAGCAGCCATTTTTACATGACAAGTTATGACTGTAAATGTCAGGGAGATGTTTGTGTTAATAAACTAACTTTTGCATTTCTCTACTGTAGTGGGTTGACCCTGGCTGGATGCCAGGTGCCCACCAAAGCCACTCTATCACTCCTCCCCTCAGCTGGACAGGGGGGAGAAAATATAACAAAAGGCTCGTGGGTCAAGATAAGGACAGTTTAATAAAGTGAAAGCAAAGAAAAACAAATGATATTATTCTCTACTTCCCATCAGCAGGCGATGTCTAGCCACTTCCCGGGAAGCAGGGCTTCAGAACGCGTAGTGGTTGCTCCGGAAGACAAAAATGCCCCCCTTCCGTCTCCCTTTACTTAGCTTTTATATCTGAGCTGACGTCATATGGTATGGAATATCTGTTTGGTTAGTTTAGGTCAGCTGTCCTGGTTATGTCCCCTCCCGAGATCTCGCCCTGCCCCAGCCTGCCGTTGAGGGGGGGGCAAAAATGTTGGGGAGACAGCCTTGATGCTGTGCCAGCACTGCTCAGCAGTAGCCAAAACACTGGTGTGTTATCAACACCTTTCTAGCTACTGATGCAGAGCACAGCGCTATGAGGGCTGCTATGGGGAGAATTAACTCCATTTCAGCCAGACCCAATACATCTACATAATACATGTGTGTATCTCCTCCTTAGGAAAGACCAGAACCTCTTGTCGCCAGTGAATTGCTGGTACTTACTCCTGAACCAAGTGAGAAGAGAAAGCAAAGACCATGCAACGTTGAGCGATATCTACCTGAACAACGTAATCATGCGGTTCATGCAGATAAGCGAAGACTCCACCAGAATGTTCAAGAAGGTAATGTCTCTCCTGCAGTCCTTCAGCCAGGCTCGTAAGATGCATAAGGGAGGCAAAAGTGTCCTAATATGTAGCATCTGAGGAGAAGTTTCAGCACACGTAGCATAAAATCTGTTTTAGCACATATATAAATTCTTCATGACTGTTCTCGCAGAGCAAATGCTTAGTGCTGAAATGCCTGGGAACCTGCTGTATATGCTGGTGACCTTAAGAGCTGAATCGCAAATATCCAAAAGGCAGGGAAAAAAGCCTGTTCTCTCAAAAGCATGCTTGTCTATCCATGCAGAAAGGAAACAGGTTTTGCCTAGGAATCCCAAAATAGTAATGCTGTATTAATGAATTATTTGTAAAAATAGGGTTTCATTGTAACTCTGTCATGAGAGAAGCCGACTCAAGCCAAAGTAAGGGTGTGCCTTGTAGTGCCTTGGCATAAAGATGGTAGCGTATGCTGTGATTCTCCTAAAAGTGTTTCCTTCCCAATATTAAATATGAACATACACTTTTGATAACGTAACTACTTCTATGAGATCATTTAAGCATTGTCTCTGTGCATGTTTGTCCTTGTTACGTGTTTTCATAACACATACAATGTGAAAATCCCTCTTGTGCTAAGCAAGCACTCTAGGCAGCCTTAGTTTGAGATCTACGTAATGTGTTTGCAGTCATTGTTGTTATAATGTTCTGAAATAAAAATAGATTATAAATGCATATCTGTCAGTCACAGTGGGATGCTGGTAGGCAAGCGTCATACAAAGAAGAGTTCAAAAAGAATAAAGGTTAAAGAACATAAAGTGTGTGACTAAGTAATGGCAAGGGTACCAGATTAATGTTTTCAAAATTGGGAACTGATTTCACATATACCTGATCACAGTCCTAGATAGATAGCAGTGGGGTGGGGAGAAGAATTATTTAGGGAGTGTATAGGAAGAAAAAAAGTAAAAACATGAATCAAATTTATTGGTGTGCATTAAAACCTGTAACAGTAATAGAGCTGAAATGTATAGTTTCTCAATCAGTAGTGGTATATAAGTTGATTCATATAATATGTCTGATGCATAAAACTGTAGTTCACAAACCACTAAGCTTACTGATATGGAATTTTATTATAGAAGTTGAAAAGATAATGGGAAAAACAATTTGAGCATGCTGCAGTACTGTCTATGTGGAGATATTTCAGACTTGCTTGAAGCAGTAGAAATTTTTTGGTATTGAATCTGGAATAGTTTTTCAGTTGTTTATGTTATATCTCAGAAATCTGTTTGTCACTAGGTGTGTGTTATTAGACTAGCCTGTTTGCTTTCAGCGTAGTTCAGTTCTTTAGCACTGGAAATCTTGCTTTTCCTTCCCTTCTCTCCAGATAGACTGTACAAAAGTATCTAGATAAAGTTTTCCATGGAGAAGTGTGTGTCCTTCTTTATTCAATTAACTTATTAATGGAGATTGCTGCAGCTTGTCTCTCAGAAGGAGGAAAATATGTGGACATTTTCAGCGCATTAACAGGAGGCATATTGTCCCATCTTCCTGACAGACTTGTCTCTTTCCTCCATGTTGTGCCCGGGAACGTGCAACATGTAAAATTTTCTCTTTCTAGCATAGCTTCTTGAAGAAAAGGAAGCAGCTGCTCTTGCCTTTTTATTCCTAACTTTGATCTTCTACAGGGGAAAGAAGAGAAAGGAGATTGAGGGAGTCCTGCTGTGCATAACCTGGAACTCGCATTAGTGGAGCCCAGATCCTCAACGGTCCTATCCTGCCTTTCCGCAGGGTTTGCCAGCTGACACTCAGCATGATAGTGTCATGTCGAACAGCTGTTAGCTGAGGTGGAGCATGGGCAGAGTGAGATCACCAAAGGCTGTGTGAAGGGATCTGGGCCAGGCTGGTAATGAGAGGGGAAGGGTGGCAGGAAGACACACGGCACCTCGGCATGGTGTAAGTGAGCTTCATGGGCATGTGGCCTGAACGTGGCAGTGGTTGTTCACTGGTATCGATTCTGAGCACACATTTTGAGGACAGTCTGTCAGGAATGAATACTTGTTGGAGAAGGTTGGTATTTCCACTGAGTCCCAGTGTGCACAATTCTTAACGTCGTGCTTGCTGCAGAGTGCTGGTGATTTATTTGCTGTTAGTTCCCAGCTGCAGAGCTGATTATACTTTGAATGATGATGAAGCTCCACTTTCTCTTCTGTGAAAAGGGAAGGGAGTTATAAAATGAGGTGAACAACATTGGACAGAGAGAAAACCAAGACCTCTGCAGGAGGTGAAGGTGTTAGCAAATTGTCTTGCTTTATTGGTGAAGAACATAAGCTGTCTACATCTACGTTTAGTCCAAATGGGCAGCTTCAACTATAATGGTCTTTAAAGGTCCCTTCCAACCCAAACCATTCTATGATTCTGTGATAATTTCTGTCAGATTTGCATGAGCAGTCTAACTTAAGGTATGTTGCAGACTGTCTCAGAACTGCTTAATGGATGTCCACCAGGCAATAGAAAGAGATGAGGTGCAAAATGCACGTGCCCTGTACTGCAGTCCCCCTTGAAGGAGAGAGGTCACAGGAGCAAAGAGAAGGTACACTTAGAATGAGAAAGGTGACATCCAACACTCTCCTCCATCAAAATTGTATTCTCCCTAAAAAAATGGCATGGAATTTGTTGGAGATCTGTAAACATCAAATAGAATATTTAACCAATTTCTGTCACTTTTTGTAGGTTACTTTTGAAAGACTGGATTTGGAATAAAATTATGTCGGAGAAAAGTATAATCAGTCTCAATGGGTGTCATCCCTATGAAAGTGTATGGGATTTGTTCACTGTTCACAGATTTCAGATTAGAGACAAACCATATCATAGAATCATAGAATGGTTTGGGTTCGAAGGCACCTTGAAGATCATCTAGTTCCAACCCCCGTCCCATGGGCAGGGACACCTTCTGCTAGACCAGGTTGCTCAAAGCCCCATCCAACCTGGCCTTGAGCACTGCCAGGGATGGGGCATCCACAACCTCTCTCAGCAACCTGTTCCAGTGCCTCGCCACCCTCACAGTAAAGAATTTTTTCCTAATATCTAATCTAAATCTACCCTTTTTCAGTTTCAAGCCGTTACTCCTCGTCCTATCACTACACTCCCTGATGAAGAGTCCCTCCCATTCTTTTCTGTAGGCCCCCTTATAGTACTGGAAGGCTGCTATAACGTCTCCAGGTCTCCCCAGAGCCTTCTCTTCTCCAGGCTGAACAACCCCAACTCTCTTCAGCCTGTCCTCGTCGGGGAGGTGCTCCAGCCCCCTGATCATCTTCGTGGCCCTCCTCTGAACCTGCTTGAGCAGGTCCATGTCTTTCTTATGTTGGGGACCCCGGAGCTGAACACAGTACTCCAGGTGGGGTGTCACAAGAGTGGAGCAGAGGGGCAGAATCACCTCCCTCAGCCTGCGAGCCACACTTCTTTTGGTGCAGCCCAGAGTATGATTGGCTTTCTGGGCTGCGAGCGCACATTGCTGGCTCATATTCAGTTTTTCATCCCCTAATACCCCCAAGTCCTTCTCCTCAGGGCTGCTCTCAATCCACTCATCGCCCAGCCTGTATTTGTGCTTGGGATTGCCCCGACCCGTGTGCAGGACCTTGCACTTGGCCTTGTTGAACTTCATGAGATTCGCACAGGCCCACTGCTCAAGCCTGTCCAGGTCCCTCTGGACGGCATCCCTTCCCTCCAGCGTGTCGACTGCACCACACAGCTTGGTGTCATCGGCAAACTTGCTGAGGGTGCACTCAATCCCACCGTCCATGTCGCCGACAAAGATGTTAAACACCACTGGTCCCAGTACTGACACCTGAGGAATGCCACTCATCACTGGTTGCACTTGGACATCAAGCTGTTGACCACAACTCTTTGAGTGCGACCATCCAGCCAATTCCTTATCCAGCGAGTGGTCCATCTGTCAAATCCATGTCTCTCCAGTTTAGAGACAAGGATGTCATGCGGGACAGTGTCAAACACTTTGGACAAGTCCAGGTAGATGACGTCCGTTGCTCTTCCCTTATCCATCAACACAGTAACCCTGTCGTAGAAGGCCACCAAATTTGTCAGGCATGATTTGCCCTTAGTGAAGCCATGTTGGCTGTCACCAGTCACCTCCTTATTTTCCATGTGCCCTAGCATAGTTTCCAGGAGGATCTGTTCCATGATCTTGCTGGGCACAGAGGTGAGACTGACTGGCCTGTAGTTCCCCAGGTCTTCCTTTTTTCCCTTTTTAAAAATGGCGGTTGTGTTTCCCCTTTTCCAGTTAGTGGGAACTTCCACGGATTGCTATGACTTCTCAAATATGATGGATAGTGGCTTAGCCACTTCATCTGGCAGTTCCCTCAGGACCCATGGATGCATCTCATCAGGTCCCACGGACTTGTGCACCTTCAGGTTCCTTAGATGGTCTCAGTCCTGCAGATACTTCTACACTGGAGACTGATCATAGTGTTCTGTGAAATATGTACTCTCTCTTATAAGTAATAAATGAAAATAATAAGAACAGTAATACTATGAAGATTTCAGAAATAAAGACTAACAAGAGCATGCTTAATATCTTACTGAAGTCCATGGTCAAGAGCAGGAAATACACTCGTCTGACATATCTGTACTCCATTGGCTCTCACAGCATTGCGCATAGGAGCACTTAATGTCTTTCTAAGTAATTTCCAAATACCATCTAATCAAGCTTCTCTCTATTCAATAATTAGATCATTTAATTATATATCTTCCAGTTTATTAACCTAATAGTGTTATGCATCACTATTACCATCTTGTTTTAGTTCTCCCTCAGTCTTGCAGCAGCAGCTTCTACATCTTTGGAGGAGCTTTAGCTCCCCTTCGAAGTCTGGAGAGTAACTACACCAAGTCCATGATCAGAGCAGATATCCATCATTCTGCTCTGAACCCCCCAATCTGCCTGTTGGAGAAAGGGAAAGTGTCTCAGAGTGGATTGCCCCATTGCTCCCAAGCAAGATACGGGGAGACAACAGCAAAGTCACTCTGAGCTTCTTGGCTCTTTCTGCTCCCTCTTTTTTCTGCCCCTCTCTCCTCCTGAGAGGATGAGGCTACTCATTCTGCTTCTCAATGGTAGCCCTTACTGACTTTTTCCGCCTCGCTGGTGGGCAGTAGGTTCTCAAATGAAACTTTTCCATGAAGTGAGCCCAACATTCTCTAGTGGGATACTGTTTGTATGCTATCCTAAGATTGGCTCCAGCTTGAATTGTAGGAATGAAAAGAGCAAAAAATTTTCTCATTTCCTGGCCGTGCTTACCAGTAGAGTGTTGTTTTGTTCCCTCCCCTGCTGATGTCTCCTATGTGGAATATAGCACAAAGTCATGGATCTGTAGCAACCCCTTTCTCTAGTCCTGTAAAAGGTGTGTGCAGTACCCAGTGTTAGTCTATATGAAATGTAGTGATGAGGGGTGTCTGTGCCCCTTGGTCTTTGTACCTTGCCCTTGTCTCACTGTCCTTCCTCATTCTGGTTCTTCTTTTTGTGTGTTTCTATATATCTGTCTCAACATTTGGATTACTTTGGTGAAGTGATCCCTATTGGATCTACCTTGCATGTTCTGATGGGCCAGGTTATATCGTATTCGGGTACCTGATTGTACATGGCTTTCCTGTCTAGGCTGGCCCACTTTAACATGTAGATATTCATTATTTTTATTCTCCCAGGAGCTCTTTGTCATTCTTTTTTCCAGGGGTCAGGAACCAGCATCTGTTTAAATGTACTAAATGCCGGACAAAGATAGGATCTAGTTCAGAGATTTTGTGACATTTATCTGATAATATTATGTCAGGCCTCATACTTCCAGAAAGGCACTTAAGCTCTTCTTGCTTGCTTGCATATAAAAGCAGTACAGATTGCTGTTCATGCCTGGCCTTCATGCTGCACATAAAATTACAAACATAAAGTAGCAGAGTTCAAACCTTGCATGCTTGCCTGTTTCTTCAGGCAGATGAGGTAGATGGCCTCATGGGGACAATTAAAGAATAAAGTAATAAGGAAAAATGTCAAGCAGAAGGGAAAAGTATTATGCAGAACATTTCATGCAGTGATTCTGGTTACCCCAGCATTAATAATCAACTGTATAAACACATACCCACAAAATCCTTAAGCAGATTTGTGTATTTATAATTTATAAACATGTATTTTCTTTGGACAGAAACCATAATGAGCCAAGATGAACATATCTTCCAATGTTTACAGTAAAAGATGCTGGAGAAGCCAAGCACAATAAATATTTTAGTTCCATAATCTGGCTATTAACAAGGAATATGACTACCTGCCAAATCTATTTGACGTTATGAAGATTGTGGCATATATAAAGATTTTTTGCATCGTTTTCTTAAACATTTAAAGGTTTAAAAGGATCGCAAAGCTATTTGTTGCTATAGACTGGCAAATCTGGGACAAAATTTTACTATGAGTTGGTTATGTCAGTGTTACTGCAGCTCATGAAAGCTCCTTAAAAGAAGGGTTTGCACATCACCTCCCCCAGGGACCAGCAGCAAACTCATTTAAAAGCAATAGTCACAGAATATTTTCCCTAAATGATGTGACTGAGAGTAGCATCGTGTGTGCTAAATACAAGACACTAAAGAGTTCCAGGAAGTACTGAACTGACTCTTAAATTTCGGTAAAAAAACGCAAAAGAGTAAAGTTTGGGTGCCCAATTATGCTCTAACTGAAATGGATGGAAAAATTCTTACAGACTTCAATGAAGGGTTATTAATGTGGAATAAAATTTTAAGTTTCTCAGACATTAATCCATAAATACAAATCTTGATAACATCAGTAGGACCACTGATGTGTTGACAGATGAGCACATACTGAAAGGATGGTTCAGGTACACTCATTTGTCTGTTTTATCTATCCTACTATCAGGTGAAAAAAATACGCTACTGTCTCTCTTAATGCTTTGAACCAGATTAGTAACATACATAATATTTTTAGCAAGAGTTTGCATGTGCTCAAACATTTTTATTATATTCTTTGTTCTTTTGGTTAATAGATGCTAATATATTTCTCTAAGTCATAGTGAATATAGAAGCACCTCAGTGACTATCAGGTTCTAATGGCCTGATTAGAGCTATCAACTCAGCTCCAGGAAAATGTGTGCTGCATCTTGCATTCCATTGTTTGGCTACCCTGAGGATAGGCTCCTAAAGGAGCACACCATTCAAACATGCTGAACTACTGCAGGGAACAGGTAGCCTAAAAGAGAAATAGGAGAGCCATTAACCACTGAAAATAAATGCACTTCTTATCTGGTGCTCTAACATGCTATATATTACACACTAAAAGCTGTATCGCTTGCCACTGGAGTCAGTATTTCTTGATCTTAAATGCTAATGTAAAATGTGTTGGTTCTTGAAAATAAATCCCTTTTATACTGCTAAGGTTAACCAAATTTCCTGATTTTTATTGGACAATTCCTACAAAACCTTTCATCAGAAAGAGGCAGCAACTAACATGTTATCCATCACTACAGGCACCCTCTGCAGGCTGGAGTCCCCAGATGAACTGGTGCCAAGGATGACTCATCTGTGATCCTGTGGCATTGCTAGGCTGTTTCTTCCTAATTTTTACTCTTTTTGCTGATAGTCTCCCTTCCTCTCTTTTTGCTCCCCATTTTAAAGCCTATTGTCCTTTCCTAAAAACATCTCCCTCTTTCCTCTGCTGTGATCCCTTCCATTCACTTTCAAATTTACCATTGATCAATGTGTTGTCTGGCAAAGATAGTGTATGCATGGTGGCCAGTAAATTCTGAGGGCTGGACCGCTTGTGTTTCAGTGCTGAACAAAGCTCTACAGGAGCAAAGAGAAGAAATGGGTCCTAGTAAATAGTGATCATTCCCCGAATCCTCAACTGATCTGGGTGTCTATTTGCATTAAGGTGTAACTGAAGAGCAGAAGAGGAGGGTGTGTTTTCCAATGAACTGCTGTGTGCTTTGTTCACAACAAAATCTGCAAAGGTTAAAGAGAAAATTGGTTTGGGATTTTCTGTCTCTCAAACAAACTTTTGCACTGCCAGGTTAAGGCACACTGCTTTAGGATTGGCGTTGCTGTATTTAGGGCTTGAGTTGTCATCAGCTTTGAGATGGTGGTGACCAACAGTTGAAAGGGATAAATTGCTTGAAGCTGGAGTTCATCTACAGTTTTTTCCCACACATATTTGCTTTCATCTTTCGGTCTTAATGTCAGCCATCTTATTTGTGTGTTTTGTCCTTCTTGCTGCTAAAGTAATTTAAAAACCAGACCACTCACATTCAGCACTAAAGAAGTAGCTATCCAAGAGAAAACAGGTGGCCTCCACTTCTTGGATCTCTGAGGAGATGTGTAAGCTGTGTCAGAGCTGTGCTGCTGACTTTTAAAGGCAGGGTGCCAATGTAAAGCAATGAAAAGCAATTCAGAATTTTTGCTAAAGCTTTTACTGTGTTTCCCTACAGCAGCTTGCAAATCTGCAATCCTTTTCCAATTTTTTACAAGCACTCTGTGCACTGTTATGCATTATGAATTTTTGTCCTTAATATCAGATTAAAATAGTCTGATATTTGCAAAGAAATGGAAGTAGTAAGCCTTACGTTCTAGATACTTCAGTAGTAGAGCATACCTCATGAAAAATACCAGACTTCGAAAAGTATAAGCAATAAGGAAAGTTTCATAGTAGTTCTGTGTAACTCTGCTTTAGACCATCTGTCTCACTGCGCCTTAGCTACTACAGCTAATGCCCTTGGGAATACAAGAATTTCGCTGAAGTGTTTTTTAATTTATATTTCTAGCTTCTTGTTGGTTAAAAATCATCTTGCATATAAGGGTTGGAGTGAATACTGATAAGTGATATGGTAGGTTCCTTAAAATACTGCCCAGAGTTAAGGAGTATGACAGTAGGAATAGGAGAAAAAAGTCAAAATTTTCTCTTCCAGCTACTGTATGTGTCTGTTGCATTCTCCTGGAAGACACAGTGGGTGGGATGTGTGGCGTGGTTCCTCCTCATCCGTGGGTGTCGCACTGGAAATTCTCATTCAGAAACCATTATTTCTGCAGGTGTTTTAGTGATGGCCAAGTATATGTTAGCAGCTTTGGAGATGAGTTGTCCCTGAGGATTTTCCTTTGGCTTCTATGCAACTACAAAGTACTTCTCATAGCTAAGGCCATTATCTATCACGAAGTTGGAGTTTTTAGAAGCCAGGCTTATTCACAGAAACTTACTCACAGAAAAAAAAGCTGACATTTCCAGCATGGATGTTACAATGCTGAGCATTGCAGAAGAAATGTAGCCAAGCTGTTTGCCAAGTCCTGTAGCTCTATGCTATAGCTGTTTTCCAAAGGCTATGGTACAAATGCCTTCAACTCTTGCACAGTTGCCACAATTTTTATCTGATTGAACTGCTACGGACAACTAAGGAGTATATTTGAATGAGAGTCTGATTAAATACTCTTATTTTGACATACTTGCTTTCGTTAATAACTACTGCTAAGCATTTCTTTTTTTTCTGGGTCAGAATGAAAGTAAAGACACAGTCCAGAAAAGCTAAACAAAGCTGTTTCAGCAGCCCACTCTGTGGAATATTATGCAGTTGGGTATCTGTTTCAAAAAGGAGCCACAATTATTTCTTGCATAAATATTTAGATAGTTGCATGTGCTGAGAAACAAAGACTATTCTAGATGTAAAATTGGGCGGGATGTCCCTCTAGAATATCACATTCCATGTGGTTTAGTTTTTGTATATATCATAGCAGTGATAAAACACTACGCAGTTTGTTCCATTAAAAACATTAATCCTGAACTTCACCCTTTCTGTTGGCACCTAATTTCCTGATGCTTCATGGGACACTCTCTCAAATTACTTCTGGGTTTCCTTTTAGAAGTCTTTTGTCCAGATGTTATCTGTCTACCTCTGCGTCCCTGAATCATTATTTTTAGTGCACTGTAAGTCTGTCAGAACGGTATCTTTGCAAGCAAGATTGCATTCACTATCTAGGGTGAGCAATGAGTACGAATATCAAGGAACAAATGTATGTTGCAGTTTTTGCGTGCCTTTTTTCTAATTATTTCTTTTTAATTACAGAGCAAAGAGATTGCGTTTCAGCTTCATGAAGACTTAATGAAAGTTCTTAACGAGCTTTACACAGTAAGTACAGTTATATAGTTTATCTTACACAAATTCCATATCGGACTTCTTCTACAAGCTTTAAGTGTCCTTTTATGTAGCAAGTTACCCCTCAGTGGAGATGCTTATTTTCGTCTTTTTACACAAGTCTAAACTGTATCTTGGAAAGACTACGCCCTTGTTTACAATAGATATACTAATGCTTTCAGGATTACTCTTTACTTTCAACCCTTTTTCCCCCCAGACTATGCTAAGCCAGTCTAAGTTTTGTTGATTATTAGTGAGGCATTTCTACTCAGAGCTTACCAGAGCAAAGCTTCTTCCTTTTCTGCCTTGTTTTTGTCCATACTGCCATCTGCTTGATTTGACTCATGGACTACACTCAGTAAAAATCAGTAAATGTTACTTATGTGCCCTCTGCTCTCCCTGGCTGGGATAAGTAAATAATGAAAAGAAAAATAGAAAAATAGAGGGTTGTGTAGGCTTTCCATACCATTCAGAGAGGTCAAGAAAAAGAACACTCTAAGCATTCTGGCAAGCTGCTGCTAACCCATTAGAAAATCTGAGAGAAGGTAGGTCTGAACTTCTTTTCCTCTTTGAAACGCATCTACACAACTTGTTACTAGAGGATGAGGTCTTGTCTACCTAAAAAACATTTCCCAATATATTTTTGAGGGGGTATGGTCTGATAAAGAACAAACCAAGAATTACTCTTTGTTTTAAACATAGCTATACTATGAAGAGGAACTGGTGACATCCACCTCTTACAAAAGTCTGTTGATTCCTGGTGGTTGAGGAAGTTGTACATCTAAATTCTCCCTTCTGTCTGGAAGAACTGAAGCATCTATGCTCCAGTACCCTGCATAACAGTCTCTAGACTGCTCCCTTCCCTATCCTCAAGATTTGGGGGACCAGGAAAAAAACCCCACAATATCTATATCAAGAAACAATTTGTGATATTAAGGAAGTTCAGGAAGATATCAGAGACCAGCTCTCCTCACGGAGAGATCAGTCGAACATTACTTTTGTACATCTTGTCTGTTTTTCTTTTGACCTAGCTAAAGTTGTGCACCCATCAGTGGATGAGTTGAGGAACATTTGAACTCAACTTAGGTGGCAAAAAGAAGATCTAAAGAAATTTAGACCTGTCTCACTGTCCTGGCTTCTTTCAGATTGTAGTTATGGACACAGATTCCTAAAATCTATCTAAACCTTTTTCTTTTTTTTTTTTTTCTTTTTTTTTTTTTTTGAGGGCTTTTCTTCGGGGCTTTTTTTTTTCTGAAATCACCACTGATTTTGTAGGGTACAATACTGCAAAACCTTGTTGGCTCAGGCCTGTAGTCAGCGAAGCACACTGGTATCAGCTTCTGCAAAGTAGTGATAGCCACAGACAATTCACATAGCTGCAGGGGGTCAGCGACTGTAGGAGCCCTCGCACAAGTGGGGCTTCAGTGGTGAGTAAGCCCTGAAGATACAGTCTTGTTTCAGTCAGACAGTTGCGTAACTCCAGTGCCTGGTGAGGCGTGGGATTAGCGCCCATGCTCCCAGGGTAGGAAAACAGTGAAGCATCTGCTGAAATACTTTGCTGAATCACCAGTGAAGATCTGCAGGACTGGATTTTCATATTTTCACTCCTTTTTTTCACACTAGTGCTATATCTTCCCACTGATGGCTACACATTTATTCAGATATTAACTTCCATGTTACGGCTTCCAGTGAATGCTAATTCCTTTCTCAGAATTTAAGGGTTTTGTAAAATAGGAAGTTTTTTGAAGTTAGTAGAATACAGAGCATGTGCACAATTTGAATTAAGTTACTGCTGCAGGATGGTTTCTTGGGATGGAATTTACTTCACCTAATTTCCAGGCATCTGCAGTGTAGGTACAAGTATCTTAGCTTGCCATCTGGGTTCCAGTTGTAGCCACTGAAAATCTAATATGGGGAGATCAGACCCCTTTCTGTGATCAGATACAAGCATCTGCTTCAGATGAAATGATCTACAGTGTTAACTCCATTGTCCAGCTTTTCATTGATTGCAAAGGAATTGGTCAGCTGTAGATGCCCACATTTAACCAGATACAACCCAGGCTTAGTAAAGTGACAATATGGTGCAGAATAGCATCAGTTTCACTGATTGCATCTTTAGAATGATCATCAGCATATCTGTGGAATATGTGTTCTTGTGTACGTAAAGACATCTAGACACATGGAAACCTCATGCATAGGTTTTTAATTCTGTGTGACATTTACTGTTTACAGAATAAGATCACAGTGGTCTTACCAAAACAAGTATCTACAATTTTAAAATCCAGGAGGTATGTTTCTCAGTCATGTACAAAAAGGAGAAGTCATCTTCCTCTTTGCCCCATGATTTATGGAAAGGAAAACAAAAATCAGTCTTACTACTGTGAGATAAATCTTTGTGTCCAAAAGAAAGCAAATTAATTTCAAGTCAGTGAATAATATACTAATATTGAAGTCTCTCCCTATTACTTGGTTCTGGTTTTTTTAAAGGAATGGTAAGTTCATGAAGTATAACTGTTAAAATGCAAGCCTTATTGGAGTTTAAATACCTCTAAAGCCTTTGAGTGAGGGGAAAGTATCGGAGCTTTTAATGAACTGAGGGTGTGTATGAAGAAGAGTTTAAAAACCTGCTTACTTTTTATCATCATTCCTTATCTTACAAGAAAGGTTTGTGAATTAAGATCACCCTCCAGAAATGAAAAACACACAGTTGTGCATAAAAGTGTGTTGAAGAGAATGAGAGAAGAGAATTAAAATCACTAAAAGCTAAAATAGTACGAAGTTTTTGTGCTGAGGCACAGGTGTATAGTCAATGTAAAGAAATTGCATGTTTTATTTGTTACTCCTTGACCTACTTAGATGAGGAGTGGCTTCCTTAGGCAGACGTATTCAGGCACACACAGTAGTTCTGCAGCTCCACAGAAACTCTTTCAAGCAAACACATTGTTCGCTCCACTGACAAGGTTTAAGACATTACTTGCCTGGATTTCCCTAATGCTACGGGGTCAGGGGCTGGATTAAATGCTTGTTTCAAACCCAAATGATGAGAGGCTCTACCCAACCATCTCTAGCACGCCAGCCAGACCTGAGGTTTCACCACACCTGCTTTCAGGCTTTTCGAGCACCAGGTGTCTCAAATCCCGTTTATGTAGAATGATCTAGAATAAATGGGATGTTTAAAGGAATTGCCGCTGATTTGGTCCAAATATTTTTAATAGATGAGTTCTAACACAGCCTACTAAGTATCAGAATAACAACTGACTTTTCTTCAAGTGACAACACTGTATCAGGTGTCCTAGTCTTCTGTATCATAGAAGGTGCCAGAAAAAAAGGTGACTTTGGGACCCATCTCTGAAAATCTAGTCTTGCACTTCTGCCTCAGAAAATCGTTTTTAACCTGTTCATAGGGCCAGATGTAAAACCTGCTGTAGTTAGGGAGTTGTGTCCATTGGTTTTGACAGTTTTTAGATCAAACAAGTCAATTAGCAGTGCCGTAGATTTTGCAAAGAAGAAACTGTTCTAAGAGGACAAAATAAGAAATCACTGAGGAATTGAAGACACATGCCACCTTCCACTAAGAGTGCATTATGAAGACTTTCAATTCAAAAAACTTTCTGCTCAAAGATGTTTTATAACTTGTGAAAGTTTGAACCTCTGCCGAGAGAGAGAGAGACTAGAATGCATTCTGGCTGCTTATTTAATGTGGCAAAGCTCAGAACTGCAATGAAATGTCAAAAAAATAAAATCAGACACTTTGGAGTATTAAATACCTAATGTTTTTTAAAAATGCACACTAATAAGAGACCTTTTTCCTTGCTTACACTTTATGCAATTAATTTCTTTTCCCATTTTCATTACTAGGAATTATCATGGAAATGGGAGGTTCATACCATAGGTCTTCCTTTACTCCCTGGGAGTAGCTTAGCTTGTGTTGACTTTGGCTTGTGCCATCCTCATTAAAATTGTACATCATGTACAGGATTGTTGAAAAATAAGAACAGAAGCAGGTGAACCGAGGCTTCAGAAGATGTTCTAAGAACCTGTGAGCAAAGCAGGCTTATTTTGCTGGAATAATCAGAATTTTGTAAGGGCAACTTTACTTTTTCATTTTCCATCTCTTTTATGTAGAGAAGGTTTTCTTACACATTATGGTACATATTCATATGTTTTCTACATGTTGCTCACATGACTAGTGAAAATGCATTTTAAGACTATATTTTCAATTCTCAGTATTTTGTGCACTGGTTCTTAAATTATGACTCAAAACATCATGCTAAAAACAATTAAATAGCTAAGCTTCAGTCTGTACCTTTGCAAGTTCAGATGATATAAGTAAATGATGAGTGGCGAGTACTTTTAATTATGCATGGATTCTCCCTGGCTGTGCCAGCCAGTTAGTATTTTCAGGTCTGCAGCATCCCAGCTGCTGCATTGCTCTGTTACTCCTCTCCCTATTACGCTTTCAGCCAATGTAGACTAGTAATTAGTCCCATGTTTTATGTATGGATATAAGCTGTTGAAACTAGAGCAAGGCATACCTTTTGAGTGAGTGGGGATGGGGAAAGAGGAGCCTGGTTAGTTGTGTGGGGTCACAGAGAGGAGGTTATTTCCTGACAATTACCGGGAAAAAAGTTGCTCAAACTGAAAACTGCAGGAGGTTTGGGTTGGTGGTTTTTTTGTGAACTGAGAGATTTAGAAACCTTCTTACATGTTGATTTAAGGAGGCAAGAGATTATTGATTTTACAATAGATCATCTTTGCAACAGAGACAGCTCCCCAGTCAAACTCGTTTCATTTCTCTGGAAAGCTAAAATATCTTGTATTGTCAGATCAAATACTGGAATATGACAGTAACATCTGAGTAATTGGGAATGGTAGGAAACAGAAGGTAGGCAGAGTCTTTTCTTGCAATGGAGGGAGGACTCCACTGGATTTATTTAGGGGTGAGGGCATATTCATAAATGACCTCTAAAGGAGTCAGGGGGGATCAATGAATATGAGTTTGCTAAAAATACAGAACTGTTCTGGTAATAAGGATGAGGGTGAATGGTGGAGAAAAGCGATGCATGTCATGAAAATACATCTTCATGTCTCCCACTTGGCTTTCCAAATTACTGGCATCACACTTTTCACAAGCAATACAAATGTAAGGCTTTCAGAAAAATGAAAAAGTACGGACGGTCCAAAGCAAACAATTTAATATTAAATAAGACAGGGCTGCTGTGCTGCTTGCATTTTCCATTGCTTTATCTTACTATTTAAAAATCTTGGCTGTTTAATTTCTCAAGGAAGTTGCTGCCAGATTTTCTTTTTTCTTTGCTGAAATAACACAGAATCTGGATTCTCTGTAGAAAAGTTAAGTCCAATTTACTGTAGCACACCAGAGATCTGAGAAGGTGAAATCAGTAATTCTGTATTGGTAGTAATATATCAGTGACAATTCCTGGAACCACATCAGAGGTTGGTTTGGAAGTGAACAGGATGCTGAAAACAGCTAATACTGAGCCTACTTAACTGCTACAGGCCACTGAAGTAGTAAAATTGGCATAGGATTTTACTTATTTCTTGAGGAAAGTACTAGCTAACCTGATTTAATGAATCCCTTGTAACTCCACCTTCTGATAGGAACTTACGACTTAGCAGAGACAATTCTGAAACAATTCAAACACGGTAATTGCAACAGGGATGAACTACTGTTCCGTTAAATGCCTATTTCCTGAGAAACACTATGAAAAAGCCCTTAATTATGCAGTTTTATTAGAAAAAAAAAAAAACAAGGTAACACATGGTAATTCCAATATATTTTAACTTAGTAGCATTCAGTCTTAGTACCTTGAGTTAAGAAGATTTCTAGAAAAGCAGTATGCATGTAGAAAAGGAAAGCTAGCACCTTGCTACAGGAACGTTCCTCTCTTGTAGCCCACAGAAGTACAGCACTAATTACTGTCTTGTTGATTGATTTGCCCAGATAACAACTGTGGGTTTAAATAAAGTAATTATCTAACGGTTTACTCTAATGAGCCCTTCCCTGTGATAAGTGCTGTCTTCTGCCCTGAGCCTACTTGCTGAGCTCTTATGAATGATGCTGAAAATTTGGCACACAAAATGAGACGTTTATATCACTAAGTGAACAGTCTGTCACCTACAAGTGAGAGAGTACATAGTTTGGGTAGCATAATCTTGTTCATCTGC
The DNA here is from genome assembly GCF_026419915.1 of Harpia harpyja. Classification (NCBI taxonomy): domain Eukaryota; kingdom Metazoa; phylum Chordata; class Aves; order Accipitriformes; family Accipitridae; genus Harpia; species Harpia harpyja. The sequence continues at coordinate 18,041,431 of NC_068962.1, read as the reverse complement.
TTGTAGTCTGACTTAGTTATCTGACAGAAATCTGTATTTTACATCACTGGATCTGCAGAATAAACCTGCTAAATTAATAGGAGATAAACTCCCCGTTTAATTTTAGAAAGGGAGTAGAATGCTTCTTCACTACAGCAGAGAAGTGCAGTATATGTCATGATGACAGTTCAACATCTGCAAAATTACGACCTTGCTCTCTTTTCAGTGCATACTTGATAGCTGATCAATAAGTACTTTGGGGTCTAATTAAAGTCAGTTCAGTGATGGATACTCTCACAGGATAGTCTATCGTTCAACAGTTTAGTGGACATTTGAGAAGTGGTATTGCTTATTTCATTGGATTATTTGTCATTTGAATAACAGATCTGTGGATCTGTTACATATTCACAGATTGGAGATCTGTGGATCTCAGAATTCTTCATACAGTAAGTCTATTTACATGAATTAGGCAAGCCTGTTACTGTCTTTTACAGTATCTAACAGTCTTTTAAAAACTCCAGGGAGAGAAGATGGCATAATATTAAGGGAGAGAGTCATATATGCAACTTAGCATGCAAATTCTAAGCTAATTTGTTGAGGAAGCATGCACTGAAATACTTGGAAGCCAACTCCCTAGCTTGTTCCCATTTATTTTCCATATGTCTGTCTAATGCTTTCTCAAGTTAAGTTTAGCTGCTGCAATATCGGCTCTTAAAACACATTGACAAATCATGAAAAAGGCTGGAGCTGTCAGCTTTCCCCAGAGGCTTGCAAAATAATGATGTCACTAGCACATGAGATAAGCAACGCTGTCAACATAACAAACTGGACCCATGTCAAATGCATAGGCTGATCACTGCTCTATACATAGTCTGTATTGATTTCTAAACCAGCATGGCTCGGGTAGGACAGACTCTGACTGTTGTCCAGCCTTGAATATACTGCCAAAGGGAGGGCTTCTTTTTCAAGTTTAGTTATCTTAGGATTCGTTGGTACCAAGAACTTGTGCAGTTTGTTGCAAGAACATGGGTTTCAAGTAGACTTCTTGGTTCTCCATAGAGAGTATGAGCTCCATGTCATCCTCACACAAAACTTGACTTTCAATTGGTGTATAGTGAGACACTCTGGATTTGGTAGCACATGCTGTAAGCAGGCAGTGAGAGGAAGAAAATACTTTTCAGTGATGTGAGGTTAGCGGAGTCAGCGTGGAGGCATGTGAGCCTCTTGGTGAGAGCTGGTAGCGATACACTTGTACTCCTTCACTCAACAGAGAGGCAAACTGAAATGTCACAGCCGCTGCAGGAAGACATTTATGTCTAGTCCATTGGGCTACATGGAACTCAGAAAAAAATGCTTCAAAAACTTCAGTGCTTACTGCTTTTGTCAAGCAGAACAAATCCTTGCTTCACCACTTAAGTCAGATGCTGCGAGATGTGCTGTTAGGAAACTCTGAGACAGTATTGTTCCCTCTTTGCTGGCAGAAAAACTGAGAGAGTAAGAAAATAACTTTCCAAAGTGGTAAGACACATGAGTTAGCCTTGTCCCACCAACTAAAAAGCCTCTGGAGCTGACACAGAACAAAAGAAAAAAAATAAAAGCAAACACCTCTAGACTTCTGTAAAGAAGCACTCCAAAAATTGAATAAAAAGGCCAAAAGAGAAGGGCACAACCTTGTTTTTAATTTCCTTTTCCCATCATTTTTAATAGAGCCATATCACTTTCTGTGCTTCTCAGGTTTGTTTTATAAATCATTTCTTTAAGAAGTGCATTTCTTCTCTTTTCAGTAATTCTTTCCATGTGGCTATACGAGTTAGACTCCCCGGTTACAGATTATCGATAACTTTAGAAATGCCTTTGGTAACAGTGCAGGACGTAGGGAGCTGAACGCGCCCTTTGGTTAAGCTGAGAACTGTGCAGATCTTGGCTCTACAGGCTTGCCTTCTCTTCCCTGCTTGGCTTGTTTCATCTTTGGGTTTTTGCCTCATCTATGTAGACTGTGAGCTGCTGGGGCAGCGGCTGTTCCCAGCGGGTGTAGGCAGTGCTCAGGCAGGCAGCTCTGCACTCTGGTCAGGCCTTGGAACACGACTGTGCTATAAAATAGCAGCAGCAATAACACTAAGCCCTGCTCCGGGCAGTTTGGTTTTTTTCAGCAGAGCACTGCAAGCATATGTTTTTAAAAATAAAACCAAGACAACTCTTTTTGGTGCATGGCTCCAACTGTTTTACCTTACTATAGGAAGTTAGTGAAGACTTGCCTGTTTCATTTTTAATATCAATCCTATTTCAGTTCTATTAACAGCATGGCATCAGTATTAAATTGTGGCATACACAGTTATGGTGTATAACATATGCATAGCATACATGGTTGTGCAAAATGGCAGCTCTCTAAAAGCTTCTTTCTTTCTGTTGCACGAGACTAAATATGCATCAGTTCAGCCATCACCTGACGTGGCGTGCAGTTGGTTTGTGTCGACCCACGCTAAGCCATGCTGCAGTGAATTTGCGCTATCTAGCTTTAGCATCCCCAGTGTTGCCACTCTATGGAGGCTCCTTAGGCTGGCTAACTACTCAGTTACAAAAAGTAGTCCTCCCCCTAGGGAATATTTCAAGGCAGCTCCCCAAACTAGTCTGTCTCCTCCATGGGTCACACAAAGCTCTGCTGAGGGAGCAACAGCCCATTTGATTCCTCCCTGGCTGTGTCCTTTGGAGGAAATGTGGATGGCTTGCATGGCCTCAGCCCAAAGATAACATCTGCTGGCGAGAGCTCTGGCACCCTGTGGAGAGGAAAGGAGGCCGCCGGCCACCTGAGGATGCCTTCCTGCTTTGGTCCTTGCTTGAAACTTAAGGCAACAACAACAAAAAAACAAAGAAAGAAAAAAGGTGCTGGGGAAGGTGGAAGGAGGCTTTCTTTGCTGGAGGTGGGCAGAGACAGCCTCCCCAGCAGAGGTGGGTCGTTTGTGGTTGCTTGCTGCCCACTACGCAGCATTCAAGCTGAGGCTTTTCTTGCTTGAAGAAGAAGGAGAGGACCGGGCTGAACCAGTCCCTCTCCCTCTTTGTGGTCTGTGCAAGCACGTATTTGCAGGCTGGCAGCCCAAGCTCTCTTGGCTGCAGAGCCAGCGTGTGTGTAGAGGGAAGATAATGGTATTAACCTGGGGGGCTATGGGGAAAGCATCCTCACGACTTATTTATCAGGTGGCTCCTTCTCCGGCTCTCACCTGGTTGTACGTCGCGCCCAGCCTGCAGGCTGCGCGGTTGGGAGCCACTTCTTCCCAGGCCACGGACAGCCACCCAGCTGGCTGGGGACGTGCTCCCAGGCCGAAGCTTCCCACTGCCTCTGCTTCCTTCCCCTTTCCTCAGTGCTGAAGCGGGCCTTTCGCTTTCGGACATCCAACGTCCACAGCCGAGCTGTTAACTTAGCCCTGAGGAAGTCAGATAGATATGGCGCTGGTATAGATTTAGTTTTATTGCTCGTTATTTCAGGTTTTCATTCAAAATAAGAATCCTGAAGGTTAATAAGAAGGATTTTGCTCTTTCCTATCAGAGCAATGGAAAAAAAACCCACCCCTATTAGGCTACTACTAAAGTAAATCAGAAAAGAAAAATGCAACCAGAAGTCCTCAATCTCTGTTGGCAAAGAAACTTATCCAAGGTCCGTGTTTATAAGAGAACATATTACTCAAAGACCCTGTGGTTTTTCCATAGACACCTTTATTTTTTCATTTTCTCCTAATTCTCCTTTGATTCTTGTCTTTTGCAGGTCATGAAAACATACCACATGTATCATGCAGAGAGCATCAGTGCAGAAAGCAAACTGAAGGAGGCAGAGAAGCAAGAAGAAAAACAGATTGGGAGGTCAGGAGACCCTGTTTTTCATATTCGACTAGAAGAAAGGCACCAGAGACGGAGCTCTGTGAAAAAGATTGAAAAAATGAAGGAAAAAGTAAATAGTCCTTTTATTTAGCTTCATTTGAAATAAATCCAGTGCATTTCTGACATTCTTTAGCATGATATTAGACAGAGAAGTCCAGCTGGGAAATAAAATTAAACAAGGTACACATAATAAACTAGCAGTGGGTTATAGATAACTTCACTCAATTGCAGTTCAGAGAAGGGAATACTTTATTCCCAGTGTAACTCTTACTACATGGTTTGTCACATTTGAAACAAAATACTAAGTTATCACTCTGTATTACATTTGTTACATGCATAACAGGCTGGCAATTAAGATTCTTTCTTGTTAATCGGAGTGTGTGCTTGAATTGTTACCATTTTTGCTACATACCAAAAATGAAGTAATTCAAATACATTAATATACAATCTCTTTCCTAGCGTCAAGCAAAATATTCTGAAAACAAGCTGAAATCTATTAAGGCCCGTAATGAATACCTGCTCACCCTTGAAGCAACCAATGCTTCTGTTTTCAAGTATTATATTCATGACCTTTCGGATTTAATTGATGTAAGTATTGGCACATTGGGTTTTATATTTATTCTGTTTGGGAATATTACTTTTTTTTTTTTTTCATTTTCAAAGGAAATACATTAGTCATATGGCTTGCCTACAAGACACTTATCATTTATAACGTTGTATGGTATAATCAGCAGGTTTTCTCTTTAGCTTTATATTTCACAAAATAAAGTGCCAATAAGATGCTGAACCTATTCCTTTTAAGTTAGAACATTATGTTTTCTCCCCATGTGGCAAGAGAAAATATGACAGGAATAACACAAAAAAGGTAGACATTTCCATTTTGTACTATAAAAGGATTTCTGGGGTACAAATATTTTTTACAAGATAAGCTTCTTAAGCAGGCATCTAATAATGGTATTTCAACTGAAAAGAGGGCATTTCCTCTGTGTCTTCAAAATCATTTAGTTTCATTCATTTAGTCATTGAATCAAATATACAGTGCTTTTTATTCTTATTTCATGTAGTTTGCAGAACAGACACAATCAATCCTGTGCTCTGTACTGTCAACAGAATTGTTACTGATTTTCATCAAGTTATTCCTGTGAGAACATCCTAGGAGAATGAGGTTATACACTGATGTTGACTTGTACCAGCGTTTGGTCTCCAGAATCTGTGTTACTGACATGTTTTTAGATGATACGGTGGGAGGATCCCACACTCTATCATGTCCCACTCTCTTCGTAACCTGACCACATATTTGATAGAGGAAATTTGGAGGCAGCAAACACAAGCTCAAGAATATTCATTCACTGGCAATGTAGTGCTAAATAAGTCAGTGGGTACACCTCTGTGGCCCATGTGAAATGCTAGATATTTGAATGTGTTTTCTACTGCAACAATAGCATTAGTTATTTACAAGAGTAAGCAAGATTCACATACAGTCATTTCTGGTGGGATGTTCATCACAAAGATAAGCCAGCTAAGCTCTGGTTTGCAATATAGTATAAATTAATGCAGCATTTGACGAGAGGTTTCTCATTTCTACTGCCTGGAGAAGCAAAGCTTGATAGAGAAGGGGAAAAATGCCATCTTGAGATGAGTGGACTAAAATAGCTGCATGTTTTATTGTATGTTTTCTAAATACTGAGAGTCAGTTTTGTTTTCTTCGACATTTCTGTTTTCCTGTAATTTATAAAATATTGCCTGATTTTGTTACAACTTTTACCTTTTCCTTTTCAACATTTTTCTCTCCAAATGGTTTTGCTCTGGTTTTTTTCTTGCTTCTTTCTTATAAGAGATGGTGATGTATCTTTTTGGTGTTTTCAGTGTTTCTGGCTGTCTCTATCTCAACATCTCTTTTCTTCCTCTTTCCTACTTACTGTTGCATGTCTTCTCTCTTCTGATTTCTTCTGGTTTATTCAGCTGTATATTGTCCCTGTCTAACCTACATCCATGCACCTGCACATCCTGCTCCACACACCTGGCCTGCCCAGGCAATGGCAACATTTATCAGGGTCCCAAGAGATAGATGATCAGGGCAGAAAACTAAGGACAAGCAGCATACCTGCTAGGGTACCACCCAAGTGAGAAGTTGTCCCTACCTAATGGGTAATTTTCCTGATACTGCTTAAAGGATGATGGATTTTTAGCTTCTAGTTAGGGCATGTCATAAAGATGAGCTTTATGAGTTCTTCCTGGTTGCTGGAAGGAAAGGTCCCTTTTCCCCTCCTCCCAGCACCCCCACCCCTTCAGAGGCTGGAAAGATGCTAATTTTGTCTTCTCTCCTGCCTTCTCTTTCGGAGCTCACACTTCCCAGTGAATGTCTCCAGTGCGTGTTTCTACTTGGTCAAAACTTTCTCAGGTTGGAAAATGCACCTGATTTTTACCCATTTCATCGATGACCCCAGAGACTGCCGTAGCAGTGAAAGCTGAGGGGAGGAACCATGGGCCTGAAGCTTCACAAAGAATTGCAAGGAGAAGCAAAGTGAAGCTCTCTCTGCATATATATACAAAGACAACACTCTTTGGAGTTACTGTTTGAGAAGATATTTACACAACCATGAAGACTAGAGCTTTCTAACTGCTAGTTTTTAATAGAAATATACATTCTACAGTACTTAGTAATGCAGGAAAATGATGCCTAATTTGCGTGGCTTTTTCCAAGCCATGGACCAATGTAGACAATAACATTCTTTTGGCAATATGGCTTTAGAAATTACTCTTCCCTAAGGAATTTAAATGGAAAGTCTAGCTGCCCTTTGCATCGCTGTGTTGTAAGAGTAGGCTGTAAACATGTGCAACCAGAATTTGCTTCAGAGCCAATTTAATCCGATTGTGAGCTTGTTCAAATGAAGTGTCTTTCAGACATTTGTATTTAATCAGAATATGCTGTGAAGGCATAGGTATCTAGACACAGTGTTTACTACTTGACAAAGGAAACGCTTTTTGTAAATGCAAGAGTCTTGGCAAGATTATGGGATTATATCATTGAAATGTGAGACATGCTTCCCACTGGCCATATGTTGCAACAGTCCAGACTATCTCGTTCTGTAAATCTATTAATGTCATGGTACGATTCGGAGTTTTCAGAGCAGTGGTGGCGATTTCTTTCTTTGCCCTCTCTATTTTGTCCCCATCTGCCTGCCTGCCTTTCTGTGTTTCCCTGAACTCTCTCTGTCTTTGCCTGTACAGAAGGGGATTACCTCTTCTCTGTGTCTGAATTCCAGTTAACATGGAAGGGATTTCTATCTCCCTGAGCTGTTGGTGTTGCCCATAAATGAAACTGAATGTTTTCCTACATTACTGAAAAATATGTCTGATAAAAATCAGATAAATATATGAAGGAATGCAGTGAACTGTTTAATAAATTTTTTGTAACAAGATTGGGGAGGGTTGTGGGACTATTTTTTTTTTTTACAAAAAAAAAAAAAAAAAAAACAAACATTTTTTCATTGGATTCCACTGCATTATCCATTTGTGAGGCTCATATGGAAAATTCTAAATTGCAGTTCCTCAGCTGAACTCGGTCTGAACTGTTCAACTCCTTCATTTCATTGACAAAGCTCAGGGCTTCTGACTTACAATTATGATGTGTTGTTCATCTTAAGCTCTTGTGATAAAAGCAAGACAAAAATATTGCTGGAGTCTTAGCTGGATGTTTTAATGCATTGAAGTGAGCTGAGGGTTGGGACCAACATTTGCAAAGAAGTAGGGAGATAAGCAGGATTTGATATGCACAGTATATTTCTGTCCTCTGCATATTGTATTAGAGGAATTTGAATTTTCTGTTGAAAATTTCTTCTCTGCTCACTGTATACTAGGATCTAGTTCAAGTGGAGGATGAGGTTAGGTTTTTTCCTTTATTTGTATCTTGTAAAAAGTAGTAAAGTTTACTTTTTAGCTAAATTAAATAGTATGTAGAATTTTTTTTTTTGATTGTGGGTTTCAAAGGAGCAACAGAGTACACACCCCGGCTAATCTGACTGTTAGTACCAACATCTGTCCATATGGCACATACTATTACTCATTTACTTGAAGATTTTCATGTAATTGAGTTTATTAGATTTATCTGGGTATAAGAGGAAGGTAGGGACCTTTTTTCAGACTTACCATGCACTCATATGATCTGAAGATAAATGCTAGGAAATAGTGATCAAAACACTGTAGTTGACTGTAGTTCTGCTGCTGGAATAAATAAAATATTCATGTGTTGGTCTTTCTTAGAGTAGAGTTGCTGAATCTCTAATTGCAGTCTGCATGCTTTGGATGGTTAAGAAGTTGGGGAACATTTAGCTATTATGAACTTAATTTATTCTGTAAAGGTTCTTTGTTAATCATTCATAGAACCAAGTTTAAAACTAGGGTAGAGTGTGTGCAGCTCACAATCTTTATTATGTAAGTTCTCATAAATATGATACGTGCAGCCAGTTCCCTTTGATTTGAATGTTGATGTCTGTGTAACAGGATGAGTAGAAAGTGACTTATTCAGAGGTTAAGGCTTTTTTTAATGAATTTCTCTCTCCATTGGCATTAGAATTTTATTATTATTCCTGAAATGAAATGAAGAGCAGCTTGGTTGTTTGGTTGAAGCTGTATGCTAAGCACCGCAGTTTGTTTTGTTCAAGCCTAAATACACTCTGGGGTGCAATAAAGACAGTAAATGCTCTTGAGACTGCTTCAGATTTAATTCCAAATAAGAATAAAATGCAAATTACAAAATTAATTTTTCACACATATCCCAAATGCATCACTCATCTCCCTCCTTTTTGCCCAACCAAAAGTCTTTATGAATCCAGGAATGCAATAAACCTCATAGTCTATGACTTCATTCTCTCATTTCTCACCTTCATGTCTTACTGCACCAACTGACATCTCATCTCTCTAGGCCATAGATTGATAGCAGATCTCATTAGCCATCTAGGCTGTAGCCTTTGTGTGCTGATTAGTGAACCTCAAAGATTCATATTTATTTTGTCTAACAGTGTGGTTGCTCACTTGAACTTTACAAATCTTTCTACAAATCTACAGATTTTTCCTGAAAATTGTGTGTACATGCAGGCATGCAAGTGTGTATATATGCATACATTTGTACTTTTTTGCAACACCAGAAAGGTTGGTGATTTTTTTTCCAAGCCTAGCCAGACAGGATGTGGTGGGAGCAGCAGTTCAGTGGCAGTACCTTCAATTTTTAGTCTTAGTAATGAGCAAATACCTGAAGTGCCATCTCCATTATAGACAACTCTCTAAACCATCACTAGTACTGACAGATTAGAAAGGTACTCTTCTTTCTGAGTAGCCATGAGTTGATATTGTGACAGCCATTCCCCAGTTAAAATTATCTTTGTCTCCAAATTTCGGAGAAAGTGAACTATAGTCTGGCAGAAGTAAGAGTTGTGATGTCTAATGAGTGTTTATTTTTGCTTTTAAAAAAAAAACAACTTCACTTATGCAAATTCTATTTTTGCTTAAATCATTGAAGCAAAATTCCCAATTCAGGCATTTTAAATTCCATTCAAAGAGCCATTGGTAATAAGGCATTAGTTCAGGTTCTGGATTTAGCTCCTGTTTGCTCTGCTGGCATTGGCATTGCAAGTAAATGCCTTAGTCTGGCAGGATATTCTGCTTCACTTGAAGAATCCTTCTTCTTGGCTGAGAAGCTGTATTTATTACCATGTTCAGCTGCCATTACCTGCAGAAGATGACCATGGTGATAGTTACTGAGTAGATTAAGGGTTAAACAGCGAAGTTCTTGGTACTGTCACAGCATAAAGGCTGCAATCTTATATTCCAACTCGCAAAAAAGCTGCATCAGAAACCCACACAGCTCTGATTGGAAATCAATAAGCTTTCTATTAATACTCAGGTTAATCCTCCAGAGCCAAAATTCAGGCTTTAGATGCCTGCAGTTTTATAACACATGGATAGTTGGCCATGCTAAACCTGGCATTGCCCTCTATTTCTCATTTCCTCTCAGTTTAATCTTCCATGAGGTCTCTCTGAAACTAATGCACATGAAATAAAACAGCTGTCCTGATCCACTTTCTTATCAGCACTTTCAGTCTGTCTTTTTCATCCAAGATAGTGAATTAAATATGAGATCTGATTTGACACAGAACAAGAGAAAAACACCAAGAGACTTTTACTTTTAGAAACAATATTTTTTAGGATGGAGGTCTTTGAAATATGGATGTGCTTTACTATAAAAGTTGAGTGGCTGTTTTAGTAAGCGTAACACAAATTTCCCTTCTATAAACACAAAGGAGAGAGGTTAACCTATGTGTGCTTGATTGAACATGACATCTTTATTCTGTTTTCTTCAAATGGTTCAGCAACTGTTTTTTGGAGAGCCACTGTCCCATCTGCAGTAACTACCTGGATACTCACCTGGACTGAAAGCTTAGTCTTTCTGGAGGTTAAAACAGCCCTCTGCAGTCAGATTTCAGAGAGCAGCCTGATCACTAGTTGTTAGTGCACCTAAGGCAAGGTGTGAGGGGTTTCTTTCTCTTCTATACGCAGGTTTAAGCATGGTAAATAAGTTGAAAACTCTGACGCAGTGTCTGCATCTGTTTGTCTGTCTGTCTCCCTCTCTCTCTTTGTCTCTCCTTTTTCAAATAAGTAAGAAGAAAGGGAGGGGAACATGATCCCATGAGTCCTAGTCGTTTGTAACAGCTGTGAAGGAGGTATGCATATAAACAGTGCACACATGCACATAGTCTACAGTGGACTGAATTCAAATTGCTTCTTTACCCAACTGCGTCACTTAACTTGCGAGTCCTGGAGGGAAGAATTAAACTGTGGGTGGGCACCCAGAACGGGTGGCTGGGAGCTGAGGGATGCCCTAAAGCAGCGTGCTGGCTGCCCATGCCAGGCATTGGCCTCTGAATGGGACAGATCTCTCCCGTTTGAATAAAGAACATTGCTTTGTATGCAACTGTTAGCAGACTGATGTGCCACTATTGGGTGACAGAGAGGTTTGTGATATATCTGCCATTACCTGGAAGCTCACTGAGCAGAAGCTGAGGATATTGTTTGCTGTGTAATGTGGGGAAAAAATTAAGGAAACAATCACTTGATACATTACTGCTGTGACATTTTAAAAATATATTCAGCTGTTCCTCTAAAATATTAACCAATCATGAATAATGCAAACCAAGGATGTTTAAAATTCAAGAACAAACACAACTTTATGTTCTACCAATTAGGTTTCAATTACATTCCAGTGTTATTCTCACCCCCAGAAAAAGACATAAATTATGACTTTCTGCATTTAGTAACATGATGTACATTGCTGGCTCTGTCTGAGCATGGGAAATAAGGTGTTTACAGTAAATATGTTTTCACTATTGGGAAAGGATGTTAAACCATTCTTATTGCATCAAAAAGCATCTTAGATGGGTCCCTAATGCTAGAGGCCATTTGGGGGGGTTTTGTTTGGGCACAGACATGGTGAGCAGGAATTGCTTCATTTTCAGTTTGGTGCTAGCATTGATGTAGATGGTAGAGTTATGTCAGGGTGGGTTTAAATAGATGATCTGAGGCTTACATATGACAGTAACACTGAAAAGCCCACTTGTATATGGAGTCTCAGACCTTTTCTATGTAAATACAGTGACTGCACATATGTATCTGATAGACAAATGCAAACATACTGCCATACATGTACACTTGAACTCTTCTGTAAAACTGTCCTTCAGTCTTTGCAACGGAATGAGGATACTAAATACTTACTGTCTTGACCCCAGTATTGTATTTTAATTTAGAAGATATTTTGTAAAACACTTCAAAGACAGAAGAATTTCAGGACAGAAAATTTTAGTGATAATTTGTGGCTCAGGATATTGGAATGGTGTTCCTCCTTTTTAAGTTGTTTTCTCTTTATTGTGTTTTCAGTGTTGTGATCTTGGATACCATGCTAGTCTGAACAGAGCCCTAAGAACATACCTTTCTGCAGAGTATAACCTTGAAACTTCCAGGCATGAGGGCTTAGACATCATTGAAAATGCAGTTGACAGCTTGGAGCCACGAAGTGACAAGCAGAGATTCATGGAAATGTACCCCACTGCTTTTTGTCCACCAATGAAATTTGAGTTCCAGTCTCACATGGGTGATGAGGTCTGTATACTGACAAGTATCCACACAGTGAGTGTTTCTGTTTCTATATACCAAGACAGAGAACTTACCCCTTTTACAAAGAGTTTGGTAAAGGCTGTTATTGCTACCCAAAAGCAAGTGGATCAGCAATAATATTTTGCAAAACTGGCAGCGCTGTTCTGAGTTTCTTCAGAGTTCTTAAGTAAAAACCATTGTGTGTTATTATACTCTGTATTACTCATAATGACATTGCTGCGAATTTGCTGGCCAGCCTGTGCTCAGCCCAGCACTGGTGTAAGTAGCGACTTTGTGTCTTCACTACCTGCCTCATCCATAACAGAGCTTGTGGGTGCTATTTGAGAGCAGCTACAGAGCTGCTCCAAATTATGCATGCTGAAATGCAGCCTTTTCCCCTTCTTCGTCCCCCATTTTATCATCTGGAGATTTCAAGTGTACAGGTACCCCAGCTGTGCCCTGTTCTGCTCACCAAAGGCCAGTAGCAAAGCAGAATGCAGAATCATCTGTGTACATCTTTTATCTGAAGGTAACTCCAGGGTTTGCATTTCTGTGTGATAGAGAAGCAACGCAAAGCAGCCATACAACAAGGCTGTGCTCTGTAGTCATAAGATGCAGTATGTAGTTCCACACCTTGTAACACATAAATACTTTAAATTTAGATGTACACATTTTATTGTCTGCTTCATTAAGTTTTAGTAGCTTTGGTAGGAATTTACCTAGTTTTAAGGAGAGCAACCAAAGACTATTGACTGGTTTTTTTAATTCCTTGCATCTTACAGCTCTTTCTGATTCTTCGTTAGGTTTGTCAGGTTACTGCCCAGCAACCTGTGCAAGCAGAGCTTATGCTTAGGTATCAGCAACTACAGTCGCGACTGGCCACACTCAAAATCGAAAATGAGGAGGTAAGATCTGTGTCTACAAGGGCTATGCATTGAACACCATTTTCAGGAAGGTGCAGTGTTTTCTACCTTGTCAAAAGCACGTAAATGACCCTGCAATGGCTTCAATCTGTATGAGCTGTTTTAATTTTAAAAATCAAACACTGGCAAATATGCTAAGGTAGATCTGTGTCTGCTTTATAGAGGTTTGGGAACTTACTCTTCTACCTGTCCATACATTGACAACTACTGAGTTCTGTGTTTTGCAGATGCTTCAGTGAAAACTTGTTAGAGCACTTATTTTTAAAGTTTTGTGGTTGAAAGCAACTAAGCACAGTTATTGTCTTCTGTGACCACCCCCTGTCCAGTCCCCAAATTGCTACTTGTGAAGTACAGTGGAATTTGGACTGTCTTTTGTGGTAGCTGAGTCAAAATCTCTTGTGCTCTCAGCTACAGCTATTTATAAACACGAGTACTGAATGCCTTTGACGGGAATAGCTCACCTAGTAAAATAAAATGCATTTTTTTTTTAAATGCAGTAAAGCTGTGCTGTTCTCTTTCCCTTGCTCTGGCAGCAGAGGGGCCTCCCAGTGGGTATAAATTGCACTTTCATCCAATTTAAGGCAGTGTTAGAGGCCCTCAGTTTAAATGGGAATCTGTTCCTAAATTAAAACACAGGGTTAATTTAATTTGTTAGTGTAGTTTTGTGATAAGTTTTCAGGATTCCAGTTTTTCTTACTCTGTGTTATGTGCTGAGTGCTTAGAACAAAGTATTAATGTCCATGAGACATGTACAGTCATCTTTAAAAAATCCCACTTGACTTCAAGGTAACAAAGACAAAAGGAAGGAGAAAGATTATTTCTTTCAGTAAAGTGAAGTGCAAGGTCGTAGAGGGAGAAATCTTTTGGCAGGCACAAAAAGGATGTTTGCCGACACTGGAGATGTGTGTAGCGGTGTGCCTGATTCAGTTAAGTTGACTCTGCTAGAGACTCTTCCGAAGCAGAACTGGGAGGTAAATCACACCCTTGTGAATCCTGCCAGTTACTTTATGGCATTGTGGAAACGCTGCATCCCCTGTTCCACGGCCTCTGTGCCCTGGTTTCCACTATGAGCGACTACGCTCTCCCTAGCTCATAGGAAGTGCTGTGAGGCTGGTGTAAATTGTTGTTTCTCCAACCCCCTCCTCCAGCTGTGTATTCCACTTCTGCAGTCTAAACATCACTGTGCTCCTCACCGCAGCACTCTGCAGAATGGTGTCACAGATTTTTATCTTGGAAGAACATGTTGTTCTGGCAGCCAGATCCATGGATGTACGCATTCGATCTAACACGTTGACCACACGTGGGAGAGTTGACCCTTCAGAGCACTGGATCATCTATCTCTATTGCCTGTTGTCCCACATTAGGGGCCATAACCAAATCATGTCACATTTCAATTCTAATTTCAGGAAACAAATGCTTGAGAATGCTATCCAGTCAACACATGAGTACATCCATGTTTGCGGATTGTACAATGGTAAAGCAGAGAACTAGACAGGAAACCTAATCATGTCATTCTTCTGTTACATAGATATTTATTACAGTACGTCTAATTTTTCACGTTCACACACCAGTTTGTTTGGGGGAGCGTGCCATAGAATTATTTTGAGTAATTGGCTTCCCTTTTAAGCTGTTCTGGTATGTATTTATCTTCCCATTTGGTAAATTGTGCTTTTTAACACCAGGTTAAGAAAACAACGGAGGCTACGCTGCAGACAATACAAGATATGGTCACCATTGAAGACTACGATGTGTCAGAATGTTTCCAGCACAGTCGTTCAACAGAGTCTGTGAAGTCAACAGTCTCCGAGACATACCTGAGTAAGCCTAGCATTGCAAAAAGAAGAGCTAACCAGCAGGAAACAGAGCAATTCTATTTCATGGTATGTTGGTTGCTTCCTCATTCATGTGATACAGACCAAACACCTGAAGTAAACATTATGCAGAAGTTCCTGGAATTTATGTGTCATAATAGTAATAGATTGATCTGCATCTCTACAGAAATTCAGAGAATATCTGGAAGGTAGTAATCTCATCACAAAACTTCAAGCAAAACATGACTTGCTGCAGAGGACACTCGGAGAAGGTAAATGTCACACAATAAACTGAAATGTGGTTCCAGACTATACAATGAACCCACTGAAATGCCAAAGGTATGCAGGAAAGAAAACCACAAAACTTAAAGCTTAATTGTCCAGTAAGCATAGATTTGATTTTTACCAGTCATAGTTTTGGTGCAGTGGTAAGAGTACGCACTATAAATTGATTTTGTTTCTTCAACAGATATTTATTTCCACTACACAGATATTTAGACAAGTGACTATATTTGGAAATGGAACTGTTGAATGAAAAATCTCACGTCTGAAAGGAGAGCTGACACAGTGCAGGATGATTTAAGAGCTCTGACAAATGTACTGTTTCTACTTCCTAACGATTTCTGTTGACTTGAGGTTTCTTGAAGAGTTGTGGGAGAGTGATATTTTTTTAAACATGCAAAATTATCCAGGATGCATCTCTTACCATGGACTCACTAGTGCAATTTTTCTGACGCACGGACATGAACATCCTTCTTGCAGCCCAACAACTCAATGGAGCATTTATGAAACCTAAAAGGTGAAATCCAGACCTCACTAATGTCAGCAGTGAGACTCTTATAGACTTAATTTAATGTTGGGTTTCTACAAAGTAGTTGTGTATTGTCAACTGGAATGAATGAAAACTTAATGAATAGCTCTATACATGTTGATCATCATTATTGCATATAAAATTATTGCATTACAAAAAAAAATTATTGTACTACAAATTATGATAGCAGAAAATTATCCATTGTCCTGAACACTCTCCACAATTTTTAAAAATGTACCTTAAAATATAAACCAAGTCAGCAGATATCCATGATCAAATGAAATAGAGCTGAATTAGGGCAGTAATGAATCAGGCACTATGCACAGCTCCAGCTCACCTCTTACCAGCCCTCCCAACAGGCATTTCCTCATGGATCAAAGGGAAAAGGAGAATCACACTGCAAGCCTTGAGGACTAGCCACACAGAGTGTTACAGACTTGAGAGGAAGTGAATTACACCACAGAGAGTAAAAATCCTGTCCTGAAGGTTAAAGACTATAATTCAAAGTTCAGACTCAAGAAAGGAAACTTGTTCTCTAAAGAGTGTCTCTAAAGGATCTGTCAATTTATTTTCTTTTTACTGCCAAAAATCTGTTGTTAATCGGATCTCTTCTTGCTTTTAATACAAAAGCCCAGCTCCACAAATCCAGTTGTGGAGGTGCCTAAAGAGCTATTAACATTTCAGTGGCTATGACCCAAACAAAACCCCTGTCCAGGGATTGACTGAGGTTGGGGGTAGGAAATACACAGCATTTTCTTGCAAGGATGAACTGTAGAAGATGGTAGCTGTTTTTAGACAACTAACTACATTATGTTCTTTCTTATGACAGTTTTCATTTAAAAGGATTTTTTTTTTTGAATGTGTGTGTTGAGCAGTTTATTCACACAAAACAATGTGCAGCTGATGTTAGTCAAAAAAGAGGAACATTTTCCTCCAAAGGCTCACAGAAAATGTATTTGTTAAAAATTGAATGTTTGTTATTTGGAAGCCCAGTAAAATGCATGATCATTTACTGAAGGGAGAAAGATAAAAGGCAACAGAACCTGTTGCCTAATGCACGTTGGAAAAAAATAAAGAAGTGTATGAAAGGAAATCCAAAGAAAAGCTTCTCAGCAGGGTGACCTAAGTGACAAATTGCCACCAGGCTCTGGGCTGTTCTGCCATGCTCAGGCATGCTTGGACTGTTCTGTTTGAAGAGTTCCCTTCAACCCACTAGCTGTAACCCCATGTAGTTAATCTGTGTTGCCCACAGTGTTTTTGCACATAGTTGTTGCATCATCATAGCATAGCACATACAAATAGTACCTCAAATGTATACATCCGCATTCAAAGCCGATACTTGGAGAAAAAGCCATCATTCATACAGGTTAAAAAGTTCAAGTACCACCTTCTATTGAGGCATGTCCTGCATTACAATGCACACGCCTGGGAAGGACCTGGATTCTGTACGTTTCTTGAATGGAGATAGTTGAAAGGGTAGAATTACAGTGGAATGAAGAACATTATTGCTGTAGCTAGTATAGAAATGAATTTGTAGGAAGTGAACTGCTCCCCTGCTCCACTCAAACTGCCTTTTCTGGAAACTTTCATGTCAGCAAGACAGCAAACAAATAAAACAGGGTGGTGTGTTATTAAGTAACGCGGAGGAGAATGCAGGGAGAGGGAGAGGATTGTCTGAACCGCAAGTTTTCCTTTGGCACCCTCTCTTGCTTTTATTCAAACCTGTACAGTGTAAGTATGTAGGCTGAATAAATCCAGATTCCAGTCTGGTGTCCACAACATTGACAGCATTTGGCTTCTATTCCAGTTCATCACCCGTCTACTACAGTCTGTTGCTGTTTATGGACACAGCAGATACGTATTCATGATCTGCACAAGCGGGATAGATGAAGTGCTCTGTGCTGAGTCTGCATCTACAAATTTGGAAAACTAAATGAGAAATACTCAAATTAAATTGATACTAAACTTAGGAAGCACACTGATACTTATATTAATTCTGACCCAAGGCTCATCTATTGAATGAACAAAGGAACAAAGCAAAGGGAAATGCAAGAAAGAGAATAAGCAGTTGTAAAAGAAATGGCCCCTGTGTCCCAGATAGTTTTTGCCCTAATCTGTTAAATATCAGAGATGTGTTTAAAATCCCCCAGACTCGGGATTTGTAACATCTTTTGTTTTATTAGCATTTATTATTGGGATTCTTAGTCTCAATGAACTTCCCTTGGTAACATGAGTGGGGAGAAGTCCTTGGTTTACCCTTTTTCTATCACAGATTATTTTACATGCTCTTCTTTCATCCCTCTTTTTCACCTCTCTAAAACAGATGCCAACAATCTTTACATGTCTTATTAATGCCAGAGATTTTTCCCGGAGCTTATTTTTTGTGCCACCTTCTGTGGATCCCCACTCTTCTGGTACTGCAAAATATATGTTCAGATTAGGGATTTCAGTACTGTGCAGTATTTCAGGTGCACCTGGACATTGCCACACAATATTATGTTTTGCATATCACTGTTTTTCATTCTTTCTGCAGTCTGACAAGCTTTTTTGGTGTCACTTCCAAATTGAGCGGTGTACTTAGACCTAGCCTGAGTGATACTCACTCAGAGTGATTTTCAGAGTCAGAGTCAGTATAATTATCTATAGTTCTATTAGCTGCATAGGTGTTTAATTATTGCTTCCCTAATATCTTGCTTGAACCTGTTAATACTGAATTTCATTTGCCATTGAATGTCTTGTTCCTTAACATGGTTAAACCCCTCTGAAGAGCCTCACAGTTTTGTCAGGACTTGATACAAAAATATTTCAGTCATCTGCACAGTATTCTGCCTCCTTAGCTGCTGTGATCTCTCCAAGACATTGATAAATGTATTATGTATTACATAAATGGTCCTAATGGGCAGGCTTGAGTAAATGACTGTTACACTTTTGTCGTGATGAAAAACGACCATTTAATTCCACTCAGTTTCCCTTTTCTTCATTAGTTTTTGATCAATGAGAATATTTTGCCACTCAGTCCATGGCTGTTTAGTTGCTTTAGTTGCCTCTTGTGAAGAAACTTATCAGGGGCCTTTCAAAGTCTAAGTAAATTAATTCAACTGATTCTCCTTTATACAGTATTTTACTGACATGTTCAAAGAATTCTAATAAATTAATAAGGCACAATTTTCCTTTGGGAAAACTAGGCTGACTAGAACTTATCATACCATGACCTTCCTACTGTTTCATTATTTTGCTTTTCATTATCATGAGTTGACACAATGCACGTGCCTAACTTACTGGTCTGTTGTTCTGCAAAGGTTACCGGAATATGGTATTTGCCTCTTTACAATTCTCTGCAGTTCTCTGTGGTGTTTCCCAGTGGTAGCATTGTATTTATTTCCTGCAATACACAGACAAAAGAGAGGAAGGAGTCTTTCAATAGCAAGCCATTGGTGTCTAGAGATCTGCATTTTCAGCACTGAACAGGTTTAGGCACAAGGCACAAGTGGAGATGGAATCTAATCTAGGCACAGCTCTACTTCTATACTGATTTAGCCACTAAAACACATGAGCACGAAAAATAGACATTGTTTGGAGTTTTACTGCAAATTATTTACAGTATCAAGTGACTCTTTAATCTGTGGGCAGGCTTCTTAAAAGTTGTTCCATAACATGGGTTGTGTTTGTATTTTAAATGTAATTGTGGAGATGGTAGATAACGGCAGTGCCCTGTTTGTTGTAGAATTGTATGTCTTTTGCTGGTAACATGAAAGTTAGGGTTAAAAGTAATTTGCCAAGCATAATTTAGATACAAAAAAATCTACCTAGAACCTACAAATGATTGTTTCCTATTTATTGAACTTTTCTAGGTCACAGGGCTGAATACATGACAACAAGGTAAGATATTTTTATGTTACTTGATTTAGAGTTACAAATGTAATAAAATCTTAGAAATTACAAATTTTAGAATAAGTTTGTAAGGGTATATAACATTGTTGTTGTAGCTGTTGTTACATAAATTGTGTACAGGCCCTGTGTGTTTTAATATTCAGCATTTCTGTTTCTGCATGCTGATGGGTAAAGGACCAGACTGTCATCTTCCTCATTCTTGTGAGCTGCTTAGGCCAGTGTCAAGGGTGGGACAAGCTGGGAGATCCTTAAAAATATTTGTGCATCAGACGTCAAATCTGGATACTGCGGGGGGCTTTTTGGTGCTAGAAAATAAATTTTTTTCAGTTGCTAGACACACCTCACCTCTCGTGGTTTGTAATTCACTTGGTCAGGATACACAGAGTATATACTTTATATACTATATAGAGAGAGTGGAGAGAGAGAGGGAGAGAGTATATAAGTTATGTACGTAGCACCTGATACAGAGCTGGATTTAGGGGATAGGCTGCATCTTTGGTAACCTCACTGGGGACAGGAATACCTGCCTCCCCCAGCATCCATGTGTTTGATACTCAAATGGGTCTATATATTCACAGAAGAGAAGGGATATAGTGTTAGATCTCCCTGTTTCGTGCAGCACATACTTACTCAGTTGTGTAATGCTATACCTGCAATGCTGCCTCCAGACATAAACACAGACAGCGCTGCAGACCCCGGGGTGTCTGGCTGTGGGCAGCAATGGCAACTCTTTGAATTTGCAGCTGCCAGTTGTGTCTGTCACTGCAACGGGCCACGTCCCATCCTGGTGACAGCCGGAACATACAGCCCAGCTTTCCTGGTCTCACTATTCCCTTCCCTTTCCATGCAATACATCCTTGCTCAATGCCTTCTCTTTCTCCTTTTTGCTTCCTGGACAGGAATGGCCTTGCCACCACCCCTCATCTTTGAATTAAAAAAAAAAAAAAAAAAAAAAAGTCTTGCCCTCCCAGCTAAGAAGTTTGGATCCAGCTCTGGCTCTGCCTTTGCTGGACCACTTGGTTTTATATACTTTCTTCTGCCTGGCCCCTGTATTCCTGGGAACTTCTCTACAGACTTCAGACCAGTCTTTCTCCCACCACTCCATGGTCCATTTTAGCTCTCTAAAGTTAGACTTAATTCACCTTCTTTCCTTACACAACCCCCATTGAAAAGTAGTGTCAAGTCAGGGTGTTCTTCCCAACTGCTGACACTAATTCTGAGACCTGTGCCTTTAACTCTGCCCCCAGATGCTACCAGGAATGCATGGAAGTCAGCAAGCTTATGTCTAATGAGAAAAATGTTCTTTCTTGACTCCAAAGCAGGTGACTCATCAGGCTCACATCATCCTAAATTCCCTGCTGTGTAAGCAGCTGAAAGAAGGTGACAGATTTAGACAATTTTACCTTAGTAAAGTGGGGGAGCAGCTTGAAGCCATCTTACCTCCTATTTTCTCGCAGCTGGTCACTTAGAGAAAGAAACTCTGAGCTAGCAGGACCTGCCCGTCCGTTCTGCAGCACCAGTTCCCCAGCTCCGGCTGGGACCTGCCTGTTGCCCTAAGGTTCAGTTAAGTTTCCAGACTGTAAGACATACAAATGGAAATGTTCTTCAAGGTCAAAGTTAAATTGTAGAAGGGAAGAGGATATCTTTAAAGATGAGTTTAAAATAGCAGGTAGTACCCAAACAGACCAAAGTCCCACCACTTAATATTCTATGCATTATTGTTCCTCACTGTTCCCCTCAAAAAATTTCATTTTTTACTAATTCCTGAAAAACCTATGGAAACATTGGACTGCTGGTGCAGGGGAACTAGGGAAGCTGTTGGCATGTAGCGTGCCCTGACATTCACAAAATAAATTGTGACCTAGAGAACAACATTTATTTCCTATAATCTCTTTCAGTTGTAGTCATCATGTGTGTAACACACTAGGTAAACATTTTGCAGACCAAAGTTTTGTGTGTTCTTCCTTTTCTTTTTTTGCGTTTTGCTGCTTTTGTTTATTTGTTTCAAGTTGATGATATTCTTTTAATTCCTTTAGCTAATTTGCAAGCTATTTCTTTTCTTGTGTGAAGATGTTGATGGTTGGATATGGAAGGCTAAAGCTGTGTAACCTTCCTGGCTCTAGTTGAAAATGCAGATGGTTTGGTTTTGAAGCATCTTAGGAGTGTGCTGAGCAGCTTTAATTTGCATTTGAAGCTTCTCCAGCACGAAGGAACTTTTCTGCTTGATAAGAGGTGCTTCGGGTGGCCTGTGTTCTGCCACAGCTGGCAGGATGAATTCCAGTGGTTGCTGCACATTTCATGCATGACCACAACAAAAAAGGCCATTCCGATTGTGCAGTATTTGGAATAAATGTATATGGTAAAACTGCAAAGCAGCCATTCATAAAGAACGTCAATATTTATCCTTAAGCAATGTGTTTTTAGTGGGGGAGTTCTCCACTCTTCAATCACTGTTACACTTAAATTTGATGGAAAGTCTTTATTTGATAAATGTGTTTATTTCTCCCTTTACAATGTTCTGTTGTTTTGCCATGAGCTTACAGACATTTCATTTTATTGTGTGACTTAATTCTACCTTGCTCAGTAATCATATTCCCTTCCCTTAGGCCTCCAAATCTTCCCCCTAAGCCCCAGAAACACAGGAAGCCCAGACCCCGATCACAGTATAGTGCTAAGTTGTTTAATGGTGATTTGGAGTCATTCATCAAGGTACTGGCACCAGCCACCCCAGTGGCTGATCTCAACGCTTCTTACTATAATGGTCACCACCTCACGTGAGCTGAGGCAGATCATTATGTTTAAGTCTGTCCTGGGGCTCTTTTCTTTCCCGGTTGATCAATATAATACTTCCTGAAGTCAGAGGGAAAGAGAGGGATTGATTTCTCACATTAGCCTCCCTACGATTTCATTAATCAAGTAGGGATTAATCAAGTTAATCAAGTATCGGCAGCCTGGTTTTATTAGGAAACTTAGCATCGTGTAGAAGATAGGATGTAGTGGTGCATCCCAGGACTTAGCACAATTTCCTGCTTGCCGTTTTCATTACATTCAGTATTCAAAGTCTGTGGAGAAGCAGTGTTACCCTGGGTTTGATATCCAGCCTTTGATTTCCTATGACTTTAGGAATTTATTATATTGTGTGAAATTGTGATCACCGCTATTCTGGATCTTGTATCTTTGCTGTATTTACTATCTTCTTCTTTCTCATACTTTTATTTCTAATAATGCTTCTAGCCGAGGCCGAAGGAACTCTCACACGAGACATCAGGTATAGTTCTGGTAACAAGAGAACCACCTCTGCCTCGCTCTCGGGTTGCATTCATGCCTGGCTCAAAATTAGTTCTTTCAAAGACCTGGAGGGAGAAGTTTGCATTAAGAAATGAGTGTACAAGTACAGCAGGCAAAACTGAACCAGAGCACAACTCTGGAGTGATTGTAGTCTTAAATGGTGGATATTTCCTTATTCATTAACAAGCATCTGCCCATCACAGTCAATTAGTGCCTCTGGACACTAGCTGACAGAGCTAAGTGAAAGAAATCTTCAAAAAATATGTAACAATACATTTATAAATGCAGTGAATTAAATTCCTGACTGCAAGCTCTGTGAACCAGGTTTGAACATTACAGGGATTATTTTTTTTCTTCTTGTGCAACGTAGCTAGCGGCAGATATTTTGCAGAACTAATTCTGTGCTCAGTGGCACCGCACCAGTTTAGCTGTCTTTGAATCAAGCTTTCAGCCACCCTCAGTACAACTATAGAGAAAACTGTTATTATTATGCAGGCAGAGCTGTGAGGTGCAAAGACTTTCAGGAAATCATCACATGATGCAAGAGATGAATATCGTGAACAGTTTCTTGCTCAAGGATGAAAGTAAGCAAAGAAGCAGAAACTCCCACAACAAAAAGCCCCTGGATTAGAGAAGCACAGAGCACATCAGGAGAAATGGTACCCCGTCATTTTCCCTCACAGAGAAGAGGGTTATGCTGCATGGCAGTGTGGGTGACAGGGCTTACTTGCAAATGGAGAGCCCTACATAGTCTTTCAAAAGGAAGGAGGAAAAGAAAGCTGGTAGCCTTATAACAGATTTGCCAGTGTGGGGGCTAACCTAGGAAAGCATCCCTGCCCAAAGACCGTGTCATTCTTGATAGGGATGAGTCATTTTGACAGGCACAAAAGGATTACAGCTAGTGAAATACAGTATCACACCAAATTGTGTGTTACATTTTCGCATCATAAGAAATGGTAATTAATCCCAAACATACATTCACTGACTACACACATCAGATTAAATTCACAGCAGCGGTAGGGTCACTGTTCTTGACATTTCACCAACACAGATTGTTACTTCAAATTATTTTCCTGTCATTAGATCCAAATCCAAAGCTGTTAGTTTAGATTATTTCATGGACTTACTTAACTACAAAGTTGTGCATGGTCCTGAACAGATTCTCCAAAACCAGGTATGAAAGTAATTTATTTTTTTGTAATTTCTTACTGCAAACACTATCTTTTCCAAGGCTTTACATTCTTTGCATGAACCAGTGTACTAACAGGAGTTATGGGTGCATGTTGTGCATGTTTTCTAATACTCTGCTTTTTTGGAGAGCCAGGCTGCTCAGTGTTGGCGAAGATGACAGTATTCCTGGGTTTAGCAACTGACCTGTTCCATGGGGTTTTTTTTATTCAGCTGTTACTGAATCATGAACACGACTCAAACAGAAAATGCTCGTCCAGATATTACTGGTTCTTGGCTAGCCAGTTTTTGCTAGGTTTTAAATTAAAAGACAAACAAGCCACAATTTAAATAGCATAATTAGCAGTACAGTCTTTTGTAAGCCCCACTAAAACAACATGGAGTACACAGAAGATCAGGTGTTAGGTTATCTCAGGAAGTGCATTGTTTCATTGCTTCACTGTGTGTTATTTTTCAAACTTTTTTTAGTAGTTGGCTTTTCTTCTACTTGGGCTTAATTCATAAACTTCCCATTAGTGTAACTTAGCATGAAAATGAAGGACTAGTTTGTAAGCGGAAATGTGTATTCTGAGTTACAGGGTGCTTTTGAATTCGTGGTTTCGTAATACAGACTGGTTTTGTATCAAACTTTAAATGAATTAGTCAATTCTCTGAGAGCTTACATATTTGAAATTCATTTGGGAAAAAAAATTACAGCTTCCAAGACAAGAATTTCAAAGGTACCTATTATTTATGAAACAGTAATTTTTCCAGCATAAGCACCAACTTTTCTAAATAATTTTCAATCATATGATTCATGTCTTTAATAGATATTTGATGACTTGTAGTCATTAATGTGCTTGGGCTAAAACATCCATTTTTTAAATGCCAAAACACACAGACAAAGGACTGCGACGGTTCTTTTGGAAAATCAGCAGTTTAAAAGAAAAAGGCAAATAACTCACTGAAAGTTAGTGTGTAGTCATCTTCTCCCCATCCCATCACAAGCATTTTTTTCTCCTTTATTAAAACACCTGTACTTAACTGAAGATGTAGCTATAGACCTGCTGCTGTATCACGGCTGAGACCAGGCGCTTCGATTCCTGAGCTCTGCCAGCTGCAGGCGGGGAGGTGCAGGCTGTGACCTCCCTTTCCCAGGACCTTTCTGCCTACAGAAGAGGTGGCTGAACCACATGCTCAGCTCAAAGCGGCTGCTGTTCACCACCCAGTGTATTACCAGCTAGTTAGAGCAGCCTGAAACAACGCGCCAGGGCATCATCTGCCCTGTGTGAGGACACGCAAATCAGCAGAACACGCAGGAGTGCTCTCAGGTCAGAGGGGGACACCTGGTACCCCGTGCAATGGCATTCTTCTCCAAGAACATTTCTGATAGTCCGGCAGGTCCAGAAAAAGCCTTGTCAACTGTTTGTGATGAACATTTTTACCAAAAGAAAAAGCATCTCGAGGAATTAGGTCCTGTGTAATTAGGTCCATGTAGGATTTTCTCCACCAGGAGAAGAAAGGTAAGTTAAATGGATGCAGAGGGACCATCTTCATCATGAATTATTTTTCTTAATAATAAACTTTTTAAAAGGCAAATTCACTGCTTTAACTCATTTTGCTTCAAAAATCTAAAACACATGCATGAGCTTAGATGTCACATACAGTGTTAGCCAGATACAGTGGCAGAGGTAGAGAATGAAGTCTCTGAATTTCCCGATTTAATTATTTTAATGAAGAATTGTAATCCTTTCTCTTCACCTGTTCCTTTCCCTCCCTCCCTAAATGGGAAAAGAACTCTGTTAGAAATTATATTTTTTCTTATGTGTTTTTTTGCCAGCACTGTATGTCCATCTGGATTGACCAAGAAAATGCATTTTCACATTCATTCCAGAGCAGGGAGGTTTCCTCTTTCCAATCTCCAGTTCACTCTTTCTGCTCTTGTTTTTCCAGGATTCAGGACAAGTCATTCCTCTCATAGTGGAAAGCTGTATCAGATTTATCAATTTATATGGTAAGCTCTGAAACATACTATGTAATTTCATTATTGCCCTGACTTTTTCGCATACCTTTTTCATAATGCATTTACCATCACAGCTTTGTTTTTAAAATAGAGATTAGAAGTATTTTAAAAACTAGATTCATTTCTCACCACTGTCTCCCATCTTTGCTGCAGGTCTTCAGCATCAGGGAATTTTCAGAGTGTCTGGTTCCCAGGTGGAAGTCAATGATATTAAAAATTCATTTGAGAGAGGTAATTGCATTTTCATTTATTCGAGCACCTTAATATCTGACATTTAAAAATCTTCTAAATTCTAATTACTTTCTTGGCTGTTTAAGCAGTTTGTATGCACTTTGTGTACTGCACCTAAAACTTTGCACTGTCATATGCTTGAAGATGAAGTATAATGATGACACGTACATGTTTTTCCTCTGTTATGTCCTAGGAGCTTGAGCCTGTTTTTCATTTTGTTTAGATGAGGCATATGACTCTTGAATCCATGGTAAACTTTAGTCTTTTGTTAATTATAAACTGCAAATAATAGCTTGTCTATATTTTATTTTAAAGATCATCAGAAAGGAAAGATTATGGTTTTTAATTAGATTCAAGAGTCTACTTAACACAATTTGAGAACCCTGTTAATTGATCTTCTGGAATACGAGTGCTCAACTTTCTGGTCCCTCTGCCAAAGTGGCATCACGATCAGTGAGAATACGGGCTGTGAAAGGGTCATTCCATTTTCAACCACTGTTTTCATGCCCAAAGGAAACTTCAGCCCCTGAGGAGGAATTATGGGAAATATACCAGGAAGTGAAAACAGCTTTTTAAACATGAGGGGCTTGCAACACCCAGCCTAAGATTGCTCTACTAGGGGAGCAAGGATCCAGCAATCCCCTAATTGTGTTAACACAATACTAGTTGCCATTTTTTTTAAATCTTACATTCTCTTTCCTTGGGTCTTAGAAGCTGTTTTTTTAATTTCCAGAAAAACCTTTTGCAGATCATCTGCTAATGAGAAAACCCTTGCAGCAATAAGTCTTGTGACTAAAAGCATGAAAAAATATGCACAGCATTTTTCTCCCTAGGATTAGTTATGTATCTTGTTAAACCTGATCTCGTCTTTGACAAGATACATGAAGCAGCTGTTTTTACATGCTAAGTAAAACCACATCCTCCTATTCTCCAGCTTTTAAATCTGCCTTATTGTTAACTGCTTCTCCTAGGTAGTGTTATTCTGGAAGATACATACATTTTGAAGTGTTTCAGATTAAGTCTTTAAAATGACACGTAGTTCAGTCATGGCTGAGGTTTCAGTTAGGGTTTCAGTTCCTATACAGTCTTTTCACAAAATGGTTGCACATATTCCTCAATGTTTTGGTTTTTTTCAGAATGAAGACCGAACTCCAATTCAAAGCGTTCTCTAACTCAATTTGCTTTATGTAAGCTCCCAAAGAATAGTCTGAGAAACCCTATTCAATTAAGAACATTTGGCTTTTGTATTTTCCTAACTGTAAATCACAACATGTCCATAAATACCTAGTTGGAAGTTCAGGACCTCAGAGATCACTATGTTACGTAATTTAAAGGAAGCTTTATTTAGGCTGCTGGTTTTAGCCTGGGATTTCTAAATCAGTGTTTATTAGCTTACTTGAATGCTTGCATTGCCACCTCCCACACACTAAAAACAACAAAAAAACCCCACTCACTTCTAAAAATGTTGCATGCAAGAATGCTTCTTCATGTGTGTTTCATTCACTTTATTTACTTTTTAAGGTGAAAATCCTTTGGCAGATGACCAAAGTAACCATGACATTAACTCAGTTGCTGGAGTACTGAAGCTCTATTTCCGAGGGCTGGAAAACCCTGTCTTTCCTAAGGAAAGATTTAATGATCTTATTTCTTGTATCAGTAAGTAGAAATCTCTGTTTCTTTCTCAGTAGAATTTTACTTTCATATACACAGTAGCGGCCTGAAAAAAAGAGCTAACTTCACAGATTTTTCGGAGACAATTTGTTTGCCATCTGTAACAGTCTGGGTCAGTTATTAGTCATACTCACAGCTGTGGTTGTTCCCTTTTTCCAGTGGGATTAATGTACAGTACAACTCTTTGTTTAATAGAACAGGAAGAATATCTTTTGGTATACAAGACATAGTTAAATTTAAACGCATTATTATTATTTTCCTCCGGGCACTGGGGCAGGCAGAAGGGGATGAAGTCATGACCGTGCAAACAGAGTATGTTACTTTCCACAAAGGTTTTCATGCCCCACAGCTTGGATTCGGCACTGGTGTATAAGTAACTAACTGCTTGATGTTGTGTGGTTCTGGACCTTTATTGTGCTCGTTAAAACCTGGACCCAACCGGCAGGAAAACCCTTCAGTATGGGAACGGAGGGGAGACGCTGCGTGTTGCCTGTGGAACAGCCCAGTCTGACTTCCAACACACAAGTTGTAATGAGATGCCTTGGAGGAGCGTTGCATGGGTCTGTGCACTGCTGGCGTCTGTAGCTGGACACGGAGAGGTTGTAGTAATTTAGGAAGTTCTCAGTGGATGAGTGAATTGCTCTGGCATGCACAAAACCTCTTCCAGTTCACAGATCCCTGCAGATGTTGAGGAGAGGTGAGGCCAAGCCAATCATCAGTAGTCTTACTGTTCCCTGGGGGTCCATTAGAAGTGCTAGCTTTGTGGAAGAATTTCCTCCTTTCAACCCTTCCTTTATAACTTGCCTGCTTCAGCCGAATGGAGAAAGAGGCAGTTTCACAGGTAACGAGGGCCAGTCCTTTGGGATATTAATTCGGGCAGGCTCTCTCCAAACTGTGTTATTTGGCAAAGGGGTCTCAGCCCAGCCGTAGGACCGCAGATCGATGTGTGCACAGTGGCCTGGGCTGGCCATCAGATGGGCTTTTCTGCTCCCGTCTGGGGGAACCCAGCATGTGTGGTCTCCTTCCCGTGCAGGGAGGATTGCAGTAATTCAGCCTGGAGGTTACAAATACACGGATCGCTGTGATCAGGTCTATGTGCAATATTTTGTGTTTCAGTTTTTGCGAGATTTTCTGCAGCTGGTGCTATTTACAGACTCAGTGGTATTGAGGAGTCCTGAAGGACCTCAAAACTGCAGTTTAACAGTCTGATCCCTGATGCTGAAGGGGACACTGTCTCTTTAGGAAGCATAATCTTGGTTCTGCCTGAGTTCGGCTTTAGCTAACTGCGGTGCCACAGCCCAGAAAATGTCTGCAAGTCATAGAAATTGAAATCTAAAAAGGGATCATTTTGACTGAGTGATTTTCTGCATGACAGGGATGACGGAACTTTACCTGCACTGATTTCCATAACTTCTGGATGAATTAAAGCATGTCTGCTGGAAAAATTTATTGATTTAATGGCTTCAGTTGACAGAAAATCTACCACATTCTTGGATAAGCTGTTCAAATGATTAATCACTTTCATAGTTAAACATTTGTACCAGGTTTCCTTTTCAAAATTTCTGCTGTCAGATTCTGCCCATTGGATCTCATTATGACTTTACTATTTTGACTAAGCATTAAGAAAAATATAAATGGTGGTTCTTACATGTGGAGATAGTATTGCACTCTGCTGTGTTGAAGAGCTTTAAATAGAATTGTAAAATACCAAGAGTGAGTATTCTGCTTACAGAGATTATACAGGTGAGTGCTTAGGAGTTGCAAAAATATTTTCCCAAAACAACCTTTTAAATGTGTTCCAAGAAGAGGAACCTGGATGATTTAAAAGAGTTTCTGTTCACCATTGAAGCTTCTGAAGACAGGATGGAGTATTTGGAAAGAGGAGTAGAAGTTCAGTGGACTGAGTACGCATACATGGCACCTGCGCAGGCAGGAGAGATTCACCAACCTCTCAAGCGTCACTGTCTGAGAGGGATCCAGTTCAGTTATCCCAAAATGGTCTTTTGTTATTAAGAACTTCAAGAAGAATGGCAATGAATACTAGATCCCTAGCATTAGGCCTTGGTTTCCTTAGAGGATGTTTGCAAGAGAACTATTGCATGTTCAAGGTAGGCAGCAGATTATTTTCTTGTGAAAGAGCTGACAATCTATTTTTTAAATAATAGTCTCATCCAGCACAGCTGAAATCAGTAACAACCAATAGCCTGGAACAAAGTCACTGCTTTTCACAGCCACATTTTGAAATGGGACAGTTATTGAGAAAGAGGTGTTGCCACCTGATCCTGGTTTAGACTGGCTGTTCTCTGAGGCTGTCATAAATCTGGATTATCATCTCTATGACAGCTTGCCAAAATGAGGTGTAATGACTGGGTAGTTCTGCTAGGTTTGACTTCTGCTATTGCTTTCACAGAAGAAAGCAGAGGATTTTCTTCCTGATAATGTGTTGTAAGAGTCCTAGAACTGTTTCTGGCAGGTTTTGGAGGAAACCAGGGGAGGATGATTTTGTTGCTTGGTTTGGTTTCCACAAGGTTATCGTTAGGGGCACTCTGAAATGGCATATCAATGCCTTCCTTCAGCGGAGGGAAGAGGGGTGAGTTTGGAACATGGCAGGACAAAAGGGGTTTTCCCTTGGAGCACATTGGGGTGAGTTTACTTTGTTGTCACAGTGAGGGGTTTGAATGTGATGTGAGGAGAGAAAGAAACAGCTCTTGTGCCTTGCACCCACAGCCAGCCCCAGAACTGCACGCTGCATACAGTGGGCTGTGTGTCTGCATCTTCTGATTATCTGAGAAGCCTGAGGTGGCGTGTTTTTACAGCTGCGTACCTAGTCTATGCGTTTTGTTAAGTGGTCCACCACTTCCAGGAAATAAGATGCTTTTTTTTAAAAAAAAAAAAAACAAAACCCACCAAGCATTTCAGAATATACTACCTGTCACAGTTTAGTTTAAATAGCACCTATGTGGCACATACTATCAAAAACTGTCAGTCTCAAAGACCCTTTCCATTGCTATCTTTTAACCTTAACACTTTGTATATCTTGCAAAAATGAAGACAGTCTAGGCAAGATTTTTCTCCCACTTCAGACTTTGAACCTGTCATAGTTGCATTAGTTTCTTTTTCTGTGCTCATGTGGCCTCACATATTATGTTGGTCTTCATGTTAATGGGAGCAGGGCCAGACCTCCTTTCCTCTGTGAGAACTGTAACTTCTTTAGATCGCAATTGATATGTAAAGTCCAGAAAGCTTTCACATTTTTAATTAAAAGGGTTTAAATACTCTGATTCATATTGCATTCACTGTCTGATAAACAGTGAGGAAAGGAATAAACATTAAGTTGTTTTCAAATAGTTTTTCAAGATAAATGTCAGTGTGGTTTTTTTAATTGTTGGCAGAAATTGTTATAAAAGGGGGGAGGGAGAAAGCAAATTCATGAAGTTAATGTTCACATAAAACTGTAAAAGGGCAGAATGTCACACATTTTATATGGAAATGTAATGTTGCCAGTGAAAAACCCCTTGAAACTGAAGTACTTAGTTATGGATGTCAAGCATAATTGAGGTTACAGCTGCAAAATGAACCTTTCCTCAGTATAACCACTGAGGAATTCCTTTGCATTTATGCATATATTTCCAAATGAAATAAAGCATTGTGATTTAATGCTTTCCCTTTTGCAAATACAGTGGAAACAGTGCAAAATGACTGTGACTTTTAGGGCAATTTGTATTAATTAGACTCATGAGAACAACGTTATTCTGTTTAGGCTTATGAACTGTATTAGATAAAATTTGGGCCAAATCATGACTTCTCCAGGGCAAGCATGAAAGGTAGGACAGAACGTAAAGAATCCATCTGATTATGGGCCATAAGTCTGCATTCTCAGCGAAAAGAGTGGCTACTATTGCTCCCAGCAGCATTCCGCAATCCAGAGGGTAAAATAAGGGGGGGGGGGAGGGAGGAGAGTTGCACTCCACTTCTGCCCCTTTGTAAAAACAGGTTGGGCCAAATGCAAGCAAAATATTTGTGATAGGAGTTAGATGGAGGCAGAGGGTACTGAAGCTGTGCTTAGGGCTGGTCATAATTCACCTTCGCTGCCAGGAGACTGCAGTTCCTCTCTGGTATGAGTTCTTATACATGTGAATTCCAGTTCACTTTTGCGTACATAGCTGTGCAATGCAGCAGCAAACACATCTCTGCTACCCAGACTGCTTATCTTCTGCTCAGGTCATTATAATTCCTCATGGTTTCATCTCCCTTGCCTTAAATTTGATATACTAAGATGCCAGGATGGATGAAAACTTACATCTTTTTTTCCTTCTGATTTTCATCATTTCAATCCCTTGCTGCCAGCAGTGCCCATTTACCTAAAGGCATAAATGTTATGAAAGGAAATTATTTTATTGCTTTTCCAGACTATTGCCCATTACTTAAAAAGTAAAAAACCTATATTCTGAATTGTCAACTCTTCCTGAAAAAGTTTCAACAAAATGACAGCTGTTTCCTTCCCTAAGTGACAGTGGAGACCATTGTGTTTGTCCTCGTGTAATGCCTTCTTAAATAGATCTGAAACACTTGTAAGTAGCATTGCTCAGTTAATATATACATATCTTTGAGTTGGATTGGACTCATCTACTAAAGTAGAAAGAGGCACAAATTGTTAACTTCAGCACTAACACATATTCATGTAGATTACTTGTCAGCTGCAAATTGACCATAAAAATTACATCTGCAAGTGTAACTCAGTCCCGTTTGACATTCAGCGGGTGTATAAAATATGTATTAGGCATTCACGCTGTTACTAGTAGGCGCTACACCCCGTGGAAGTAGCGAGTGACCCCCACATAGAGATACCACATTGGATTTTATCCTTCAAAACAGTGGTCCTAAAGGAGAGAGATAACCTTACATTACCATTGTTTGCTTTCTTCTTCCTCTTTAGTGCTGCTCTTGCCTTTGAAATATGCTTAGCTTGCACAGCACTTGCTGTTAGTGTAGGACAATTCATTCATTGCTGACACCAGGCTTCTCTTTCCACATTTTCTGATCAATAATATCTTCCCCTTGCCAAAAGTTCGCAATTCTTTTGTTGCTACTGAGATTGGCCCATGGCGGCTGTCTGTTAACAGAGGGTGGTAGAACATACACAACCCAGAGCTCATGTTTCTGAGCTCTGACTGCTCCCAGGCTGAATCTTCTCCTCGTTGGATAACGACGTCTCATCACCAGTGCAGGAGAGGCCATGTGTAGAACCAAGACCAGGAAAAGTACAGTGCTTTTGTAGCATTTTTAACTAAACCAGAGTGATAAAGGCATGTAGCTGTCCAGTTGGCCCAGAATATTTCAGAACCACCAACAATTGCTCTCTTGCAGAAGTCTTTTGTTCTCCATCACCAAAGCGCTGCATTTATATATTTGAATATTTATTGCCTTTTACATGCTCCACTACTTCAAGATTATTGCTTAATTAAACTTCAATTTACATTTTCTTAATGTTATTTAGGATGAATATATCCCTTCTTCATTTGTCTTCATTTATGATTTAGTTTTATTTTATTTGTATTTGGGGGCTTGTGTTAGTAATTGTGTTTTCTCCCCTCTTAGGTTTCCTTTACTCTTCCGAGGCAGATTGTTCTCTTTTGATCTGTTTTACTTTAGAGTCTGCCTTTGCAAAAACCTCATCGTGAGTCACCAGGTGGTTAAAATGTGTTATTTTTTGTGGAAGAGAAAAGTGAACATTCATTGATTCTGTATGTCTCTGCAGTAAGCAAAGGTGATGCCGCCCCTCCAGAACAGGTTCCAGTGTTCTTGGAGGCTGAAGATGACACCTTTTAAGGCTTGAGTAGCTAGGATTTATACCTATCTCATGCTATCGAGAACTGGTCCTTAGCCTGTGGCTGACGAAGAGGCAGCTAGCCGATAAGTAATTCTTTCATTTATGCAATGACATTAGTCTCATCTGGATTCATTCATCCAGTTCAAGGACAAGGAGTGTTTGCAGAGGAAGTCCATGGGAGGTGAACAGATAAATCTTTTCCATGAGCAATGCAAGATTGCACCTTAACAGATTTTCTTCTGGAGGTTGTGATCTGCCTCATTATGAACAGGTTGGACAGACATCTCTCAGAGGTGATTAAGGTGAAGTCAAAGGGTGAGAATGTAGACTTAAATGACCTCTGAGGAGTCCTCCAAGTTCTCTGTTTTTCATTTTTTGTAGTGGCTGGTGGAGGCTCCTTAGATCCCAAACACCTCTGATGCTTAGATGCCTAGATAATTTTATGGATACACAGAAAACCAAGCTCCTTATATTATTAGGGTGCTTTGCTCCATTATTGTCTGATAAAAATACATTAATAGTTCTGGGCACGGGTGCCCGGCTCTTCCGCAGAGTGCTATAGTCATGAAGCCCCAGAAGCTGGCCTCTTCCCCTTCTCTTGTTTCACCCCACGAATGTCTCCTGTGCTCTGGGCTGCACTGCAGCTCCACTTCGACAGGAGCACAGTGTTCCCATGCCAAACACCTTCTCGTCTGGCTGGCAGGAAACTCTCCTGCTTGTGGGTTTGACCCCTGTGGCTGAGACGGGTCTGGAAGGCAGGTGTGTCACACCAGAGCTCCAAAAGTTTTGCTCTGCTCTGAGAACTGGGAACTAGAAAATAGTGACCATTTCTGTTTGTGGTATTTACCTGATGATAGTCTTGATTCGTGGTTGATATTCATGTGTCCTTCACACAGATCTCCCTTCCCTCCCTTGCTCCACAGTCAGAAAAAACACGTTAGTTCTCAGTGTGCTTGGCCTTGCCAGAGGCTTGTCCTGTTGCTAGTGTTTGGGAATGTGAGTCTCATCATATCATTAGAGTAATGAACCAGTTTTCAAATCCCCTGATTTCTATTTCTGCTTGGCAGCTAATTGCATTATTAGGACAAGTCATGTAATATCAGCACTTCAGTTTTCTTAGCTGAGAAATGGGTAATACCTCACCTGGTGCTGAGGTAGGGCTAATTACAGTTCTTGAAAATCAGAGTAATGAAAAGAGGGCCTCCAACAGAAGTGCTGTGAGAGGGGAGACACAGCCAGGTTTCTGCAGTGTTGGGATTGCCAGTGGTTCCTTGCAGCAACCAGCTTGTAGCTTGGATGGCCGTTCTGCCCCAAGGCTCTCTTCAGCAAAGCCAGTGGAGGCAAAGCAATGCTTTCTCTTCCCCCTGCATGGGAAACAGCAGACCTGCAAATTCTTTCTGCTGGATGCAGAAAGATCACTCTGTATTCATTCCTTCTTTCCTACATACCCAAACACTCACGCAGTGCACACACACAAGCAACTAATTAATTTGGCTCCTCATGTAAAAGCAGCACACAAATACATAACATTATTACCTATCTCCTTTAAACCAAATCAGTGCTGAGAAAGAAAAACAACCCTTTTGAAATAACGTGGAAAGCACATGAATTTACTACTTGGCAGTGGTTTGGATTTTCAATAAAGGGGCTTTCATGGAAACTGGGACTGGGTTACCAGGAAGGTACTGGAAATACACACACCTCATTCCAGCATGTATAGCTCATAACTGCTTCAGTATAGAGGTGACCTGCTAGTACTTAGTACTGATCATGCTCCCAGTAGGGCAGCTGGAATAGCTCAACGCATGGCCATACAGCCAAACTCTCTGTACCTACCCTGCTCTGTCCGTGCTGCCTGCTGGGACCAGTTCCAGGCTCATGCGTCCTGTGAACCATGTCTAGGAACTGCTTGGAAGAGTTGTAGTTGGCACAGACCACGAGCCCATTGGAGAGCGTGACAACTACTGTGTGGTAGCTGCCTGCTGGTGTTCAAGACTGTGCCCCATCCTGGTTTAGCTCACTAGTTTAGACAGAACTGCTGGAAGGAGCCACTGGACCCGCCTGGGAACCCGGCCGGTGCATTTCTCGGGTCTGATTTGAGTTCAGCGATGACTGAACCTGGTCCCGGGCCAGTCTCCAGAACTGGCTGGAAGAGGCAGGTCTGCAGCACAAGGCGTTAGCCAGGAAAGGCTGTAACACAGAAGGCAGGTCCCGGTGCTGCATCACGACTTCCCTCCAGCCTCCCGCATCCAGCGCACGGGGCGGGAAGGCTGGGACGGAGCCGAGCCACCGCAGTGCTGCTGGGGCAGGGGTGTCGAAAGATGTAACCCACGCGCCTTTGGGCCTTCCTCCCTCAGCCCCCCCCCAAAACATCCACCTGCGCACACGCACGCAGGCTCAAACCCACCCAGACCTACAACTCTGTGCGCAGAGACTCGCAGGCAGGCTTGTCGGGGGGGAACCTCGGCTGAGCTGGAGACCCGCAAGGCACCCTAACTGTAACAGCAGCTGCTTTTGGTGGGAGAACGGGAACTGAAGATACGGGCAGGCTCCTTCCACTGGGAGCGGCTTCGTTGGGGCAGGTGGAGAAGGGCCTTGCACTAAAACTGGTGTCTGTGGGCTGTGCAGAACAGCAGCGTAGAAGTGAGGGTACGTACGTTGGTGTCTCCAAGATGTGTGCACTGGAAAGGGAGAGGAGAACTGTGGTTGCTCTGCAGATCCTCGCTGTGCTAGCAGCTCCCAGGCTTAGCATGTCCCTGCCATGGACTCTGGTTCTTAACCAGTAACCAGAAATACTTCTTGATTCATGCAGTCCACGTTTAACAGAAACATAAAAATAAATTTCAAGTCCCATACTGCACTTGTGAAAGTGTAATGGCCTGAACTGATTTTCAGCTTGAGTTTGGGTTCAGTGTGATTCATTAGGTTATAAATTATACAACTTGTCAGCAGTCCTTTTCCTCACCAGCTCTGCGGCAGCTCACCAGGGACACTGCTCCAGCCTTCAGCCGCTCTGCTAGGGAATAGGTTTTTACCTCCTGCAGGAGTTTCGCTTTGCTGCTCCTGCAGTAGATACCATCATCCAAATGGACTTCTTTCGTGCAAGTGGCGGTGGGCTGTTCTTCTGCAGAAGCTCTCAAGGAGATGAGTGTCACCCCACCCCAGAGTCTTCCGTTCCCCAGCATGCTAGTGGTGCTGAGCCGGTGGCATCTCCTGTAAATGCAGGTGTAGGAACAAGTTTTCCCCTGCAGTTTACTACACTGGCATTTCCTAATGAACTATAGCACTTCTGCGTGGTAAACAGAAGTCTCGCTGCTGACATGCTCTGCTTATGCTTAGTTCTTGGTACCAAAATACTAATTGCTAGGCACCAGTTTTCTTCTAGGAAACATGTCAACACACATTTTGCACCTACAAATAAATGCTGATTGGTAGAAATAGCCATACCAAAGAGCACAAATAAACACCAGGAACTCTGTTTACAGTTAGCACGTTTTTATGTAAGCAATTATTTTAAATGTATACTCTTGAATATCACATTTTGTGGTACAAACGGCTTTTCAGCTATTGGAATCAGCTCCAGTTTCTCATTTCCAAATTTTTGAATATCCATTTCAGTGCCACTGGACAGTATTTCTCATGTAGTCTGCTAAGGTTTCCCCTAGATGTTGTTAATTGCAACATTCTTTCTTGGCTGATATAAAAAGCATTTTAAGTTGTTTATAACAGTGTCATTTACACAGAAAACACATTGAGTAAAAAATTGAGATATTACTTATTTTGAAAAAAAATGTATGCTTTTATCCCATCACTAGCCCACTTGCAGCCACATAATCTTTCTGACCAACACAGAAGACAATGCATCCTTGT
Organism: Harpia harpyja; assembly: GCF_026419915.1. Classification (NCBI taxonomy): domain Eukaryota; kingdom Metazoa; phylum Chordata; class Aves; order Accipitriformes; family Accipitridae; genus Harpia; species Harpia harpyja. The sequence continues at coordinate 18,003,921 of NC_068962.1, read as the reverse complement.
TATAAGACATTAGGAACTGATGCTTTTATTAAGCTGACCTTGTTTTGCCCGCTTCAGAAGAATTTTGGTGGACTGCTACATGTGATCTTTGTGTTTGTTGCTTACACACCCTAAAACATAAGGCCTTTCTACCACTTTGCCATTAAGAGAGTTATAGCTGGACATTTGATTAAGTAAGCTGATTAGAGAAGCTTGGTGATTGGAATATTATATCTGACATGACTATTCAAATAAAGAGAATGAATCTGTGTTTGAAACTGATGGCAAACATCTCTTCTTGGTTCCCTCAGGTTATTTATGTACTGATACTGTGGTTTTGTGAGCTGTCTAGCTCAGCAAATGGCCAGGGTTTGACTTAGGCAGATTTGTGATTTCTTATATTTAAACATGTTACTTTTAAACTATGTGGTTTTAATGAGAGGGAGAAGGACTTTTAGATATTATTTTTCTAATAGGCCAAAATGTGAAGATACTGGCTGGGGACATGTGATGGTAGAGTCAAAGTAAATTGAGTAAACTGACTGAGTGGTATTTTAGACCATCATAGGAAAGAGAATTTAAAATATTTTCTTCTGTTTGCAGGAATAGACAATCTCTATGAGAGGGCTCTTCACATCCGCAAACTCCTCCTTACTTTGCCCAGGTCGGTCCTTATAGTGATGAGATATCTCTTCGCCTTCCTCAACCAGTAAGTGCTTTATAATTCTCTGAGGTACTGTACCTTTATCTGCCTTCCTCTGCTGGTATTGAAGTTCTTTGGGTTTACTCATACTCTGTGTAGAATTTGCATTTGAGCTCCATTTAACACAAACGATGATCTTCTAATTGGCAATGGAAATAGAAGGAAAACACCAGTTTTCATTCAAATTAAAATTCCATTTGTCCAAAACTGAGCAAGGTTGTACTAAGACAGATTAAAGTGTTGTCTGAAGTGGGGAGTGCAGGCTACAGCATTAAAGCTGATAACAAAATAAGCTGATAAGAAAAATAACAACTACAAACTCTAACTACATTAAAAATATTTTACATAATTTAAAAGTAGAATTTTTTTTTTCCGTATCTCAAGCTGATTTTAATCTCCTGGTGGGAAAAATAAGCAGTATATTCAAGCAGCACAGGCACTACAAGCTACCTATTTGATGGTAGGCACTGCCAGGGTGAGACTTTATATTGCTGCTTCTATTTTTTGGTAATAGGGCTACCAGTACAGAGAGCATACATCCCCTGTGTATGCTTTGATATAAAGTAGCTTGGTTCTCACATCGCAAAACACAGGCAGCTGCTGGAAGGAGGGTTGTGTGAGAAATGGAAAGTGGTGTTCATGTCTTCATCATCCCAGAAAAAACTTCTTCATTCTCAAAGAGAAAATAAAAGACAGGTTGAACAATTGCACTGTGTTTCTCTCTCCAGTCCTTCACAGTCCTCTGGTTTTGCTGACCCCAGTATTTTCACTGAAAATTTTGCTTCTTGTGCACTTTGCCCTGATTCTAGCTTTTCTCTTTCTGCTGCCATATTGTCTGTTTCCTGTTGTATCTGTTTTCATATTGCCTTTTTCCTCTTTTTTTCCTAAATTTGCCCTCTGCTGATTCATTCTGTCTCTGTGACCTTCCCCATCTCATCCATCCTGTCTGTTCCTATAGAAACAGGGTCCCTGCAGCCAGGTTATGTGTGCATGCCTGTATTCACAGCTGTTCCCGTTTCCTTTCTTCTAGTAATTTCTGAACCACTTTCAATCAATATTTAAAAGAGGGGCAGAGATGTAAAGTTTTATGAAAATAACCATTCATTTGAAACATAAATTCATCCTCCAGAAGTGACACTGTGTAAATGTCTCAAAGGCTTATATCACAGCTTCTCTTCTACTTAGACATACAGATTGACCAGAGCTATATGAGGTCGTACTTGTTACGTGGTCATGTTAGCTACATCAGTGCTCTCCACAGGAATGCAATTCAGAAAGCAGGCTAAATCCCTTACTGCCTCCAAATTGCTCCTGATGCATCCACAGGAAAAACATTCCCAGTTTGTCTTTCTGCAAATCCAGTTCTGCTTTTTACGTATGCAGTTATGCCTGCTTGGCCACATGAAGTTATCAGACCTCATGGCAGACCTCATCAGGTCTAGCCTCCTGCTCAAAGTTAGATCTGAAGTTAGATCAAGTTGCTCAAGGCTTTGTCCGGTCAAGAACCTCAAAGGGCATAGAATCCACAGCCTCTCTGGGCAGTCAGTCCCGGCGCTTGGTCACCCTTATAGTGAAGAAGTTTTTTCCTGCTTCCAGTTGGAATATCCCTTGCTGTGACTTGTGTCTGTTGCCTCTCATCTCTTTGCTGTGCACCTGTGTCTGACACTCTCTTGTTTATAATTTTGATAGTAGAAGACTGCAGCTAGATTCTCCAGTAGCCTTCTCTTCTAAAGACTGAACAAACCCAGTTGTCTCCAGCTTATAACCCATATGCTCCAGCTCCCCAGCCATCTCAGTAGTCCTCTTCTGGACTTGCATCAGTTTCTCAGTCTCTCAAAGCTAGACACAGTACCTCATGTGCAGCTTCACAAGCACCAAGTAGAAGAGGAGTAATCGATTCCCTTAACCTGCTGGCTTTGCTCTTCCTAATATAGCCACATATGCAACTAGCCTTCTTTGCAGAAGGACGCGTTGCTGAATCATGTCCAACTTCTTGTCCAAGAAGTTCTTTTCCCAGTGCTTTTCCTTGGGAGCTGCTATCCAACGGTCAGCCCCAGACTGTGATAATATATGGGATTATTCCATGCCATGGGCAGGACTTTACGTTCGTCCTTGTTGAACTTGATGAAATCCTCGTTCGTCCATTCCTCCATCTTGTCAAGGTCCTTCTAAATGGTAACCCTGACCTCTAGAATATCTACTGCCCCAACCCAGTGTGGCATCATCTGTAAGCTGGCTGAGTGTGCACTCCATCCCATTGTCCAGGTCATTCATGAAGGTGTTGAACAGTATCAGCCCTAGTATGAGCCCTGAGGAGCACCACGCATTACCAGCCACCAGCAGAACTTCACATGTTTCACAATGATAGTTGTAATCTTTTTTACACGTTCTTGCACACATACAAAGGCTGAACCACCTTATAAATCAGTAGAACAAGATGTCTCCAATTAACACACAGGACATGATAATAAGTCATGGCATAAGAAAGGGGAAAGCATGATTAATTTTACAAGCTACTTATGAGGGGAGTCATTTAGAAGGTTTGCCTCTTCAGTTTGTATTGTTTGTACATGGAAAATACTCTCTAAAATTCCCTTTCTAAAGGGAATATAATGTTGTATTTAAACACAACCAGACATAATAATTCATACACTGCTTCAGAGTGCAGAACAACACTGAGGTAAAGGGCATCCCAGCGCTTCAGGATCTATTTGGTTGGCCCTGCACAGAACCATTCAAAAGCCAGCATTTCCACTAGAAATGTCAATGCTTTTAAACAAGGGAATAAATAGCAACTTTTCATTCAAAAGCAAAATTGAAAACTAGTAATGTTGCAGTTTCTGGAGGAAAGAAGAGCTTGCAAAACTTGATTAATAAGAACAACCAAAGCCTTTTGTTTGGACACTTCCAAAATGAAACTCTTGTGGGAGTTTGTGGGCAGAAGCCAAAGTGCTCAAGGATTTTAGGTCCTATGGTAAAAACAGAAACCAGAAGTCACAAGAGCCTTTGCAAGGTCCAGGAACTTAGTTGCCCCCGGAAGACAATTCAGTCTGCCTAAGTTATATAGCCAGTTGATGGGAGAGATTCATCAAGGTCTGATGAGAAATGGTAGGTATATATACCCACTTTGGATCCAGTCCAGTTGGGCCTCCAAGGATAAGCACTGATGGGACAGAAGCAGCAGCAGTTGATGCATTTTACATTAGCCCATTAGGTCAGCATACACTAAACACAACAGTGTGGGAACACATACATACATATATATATATATATATATGTGCTATAAACTCACTTTATAATGCATATAGCCTATGGAAAAAATCCCCTTTTTTGTTTTGTTACTTTACGTGGGATTAAGTGTCAAGGAGAACAAGAAATCTCTAAGTTGTGATGGAAAATAAAGTTTCTCCAGTTTTCAGAATAAGGTTAGTCGCAGTGGAAAAGTCAGTTTTTCTTGATTTTTCTGTTACAACAGCCTTTCACAGTACAGTGATGAAAACATGATGGATCCGTACAACCTGGCCATTTGTTTTGGGCCAACCCTGATGCCTGTTCCAGACATACAAGACCAGGTGTCTTGTCAGGCACACGTGAATGAGATAATCAAAACTATCATCATCCATCATGAGGCTATTTTTCCAGATGCTAAAGAACTTGATGGCCCAGTGTATGAAAAATGCATGGCTGGAGATGACTACTGGTAAGTCAGAATATCACCTTTCTATGTCCTTAACAAAATCATTAGGCTGACTGTCTGGATAACTCCTGTGACACAGAATTACTTTTGCACACAACAGAAGTATAAAGATAAATAAGAAGAGCATTTAGGTTCACATAATAAAGTGACAGCTATAAAAAACCATGAAGCAAAGCCAATTATGATGGGGTTCCCGACAACATTTTGTGGAGGAAGCTACCCTTGTGTTCAGCCAGATGCAGCCAGAATTCCAGCTGTACTGTGCAGAGCACACAGCCAGGTAGGAAACTGGCTCTCTGGCTGTGAACCACCTTAACAAATTTCAGCGTATGATGCCTTCTCCCTGCTCCTTTCCTCTCTTAACAAGACACACACGTTTTTTATAAATTAAAGGATTCAGAGTTTCTGGGAACTTCTTAATAACTGAAGATGTTTGAAGGAGAGGTGTGTAGGCTTCTTCAGTAATTGTGTATTGTAGCATGTCATAAGAATTATGCTGCAGAAAACTTTAAACATTATAAGAATAATTTTAAATAATCTCGTGGGGGTGGCATATTTTTGATATGTATGGTTTCTCTCTCTGCTCGACCTTTTGTTTCCCTTCAGTGACAGCCCATACAGCGAACATGGTACATTGGAGGAAGTGGACCAGGACGCTAGTACAGAGCCCCACACCAGTGAAGACGGTATGTCTCTTACATTACTGTGCCTTTGATGGGAGTAAGTTTTCCAAGTGTCTCATGCAGGAGACCTTCTTCCTTTCCTAATTGCGTCTTACTTGAAAGAAGGGGATTTCAGTCCTGGTGTTCTGTAGCAAAGCTGGAATCTTTAATCTCTGTTTGTGTGCTTTTTCACTCTGATTCATCTGTGTTTGACCAGCTGTTTCCTTGTTCTCTCCTGATTTGCCCAGTCACAGGAAGGGCAAGAGAGAAACTATTTCAGTCAGCACATATTATTTTCTGATAGAATGCTACATTTTTAGTGACTTTTTATCTTTTGTCTGCAAAAGCTAAACTTATCAGAAGTGCGTCTTTAAATATTTCAGCTAAGGGATATTTGCCATTCAGTGGGCTCTATTTTGATATGAATTTAAAAGCTGTTCCATCTGAGGGATTTATAACTACTGAAAAACATGTGTGCATCCCCCACAGTGAAACTTAAGAACAGTAGTCATTTGCTGTAAATATTAATCATGTATACTTTGACAGTTCTGGGTACGATAGATATCCAGGAAAAATTTGATGCATCTCTATTATATCAATTCTTTTTAGCCAGGTTTCCTAAAGGTGTATTTGACTGTGACATATTTCAGCTGGACCATCCTTCAGATGTCCCTCCCAGTAACTTCTGCCCAGTTTCAAGCAAATGTAACAGATGGAAAGAGGTGTCAAAATTGTTAAATAACTACCATTTTCCTGACAATTAGTAACCAGTTAGAGGTGAAGGATTCAGAATAACACTCCCTGTAGAGAAAAGCTGAAGTGTGAGCTCACTGCATATCTGGCCACCAGGCAACCCAGACAGAGCAACCAGCACATGTGCACTTAGCACTAGCAGAAACAAAAGCTGCCCCTTGTCCATCTTGGAGGATGCGTGGAAGGCGGAAGAGGAAGGGACAGAGAGGGGGAAAGGGGAGGAAAAGAGCTACAGAAGAGAAGGAATTTTTTTTTTTTTTTTTTTCAAAAGGATGTCATAAGGGATACTGGTTAGGAGCTGGGACAATTGCCATAGGGAAGGGGAACAGGAAGGTGTATCTATAGGAAACCTGGCTACACTGGTCCCATTGCACACAGAACAATGTAAGCAATGGTTCCACTCTAGCTGTACGCGTCCGCTTTGTCACGTAGACAAGCTGTCAGTGACAGATTGCCTGTCTCTTCCCCTTTGCCGTGGTGAGGAGGGGCAGGCAGAGTCTATCAGTGCAGCTGTTTGGGAAGAAGGGACAGTTGGGTGGGCAGGCATCACAGAAGGGGGAAAAACTGAGGATGGGAGAGAAGTCAATGTTAATCTTCTGCCTGGGGTGTATACCCATGCCTGCACCCACAGCAGGGAATACTGACAGTTTTACAAGACAGCCTGTACGTGGGTTCCACTTGACCAGCTCTGTAGAGCTAAACCCACTGTCTTTCTACAACACAGCTCCGCTAAATGGTGTGAACAGACTCATAATTGCATTTTATTTTTCCAAGATGGTATAGCCATACTTTACAAGAGCTCCTTTTTCCATTGGAGGTATGAAGCAAGAGTGGAAGCTGAAGAAGTCTGTCTGTCTCATTTAGAGCACAAGTGAAGTAGTGAAATGCAGGTGACACACCAGTTCAACATATTGGGGCCAACTTTGGGATCCCATGACCAAACTGAAATATAAAGGCCCGAGTGGGCATGGAGAAGAAGTGCAGCTTTTCAGCAGCAATCAAAAGCAGTTACTTGAAAACCATGCCTAGGAAAAAATAAAACATCAGCAGGATCCAGAGGAGCAGGACCAAGGCATCGTATAATGTGCCTCAATAATCATGGGCTCTATGCCACCACTGTGTTGTTATAATAACAGTTCCTGTTGAGGTGCTACCTGTGTTATGACTCTGTCGCTGGTGAAGATAAACACTGAAGAGAATAGCTGTCAACAGGACAAAGTTCTGTTAAAAGATTTAACTGCTCAAGACGTGGTTTTTTGATCACCAGATTGGTCAGCAATTTAATTCTAGTTGCCCCATCGCACCTTTTTAATTAATTCAGTGCCAAAAGGAAGTGGACATTTGTGTTTACAGTGAAATAATTGTTAGCACAAAAATATTTATAATCTAGGGAAATACTGCTGCAAAGTTAAAGATTAGCAAGCCTGGATTGCACACAGAACAGTGTTGGTCTTCGGTTCCCAGCCTGCAAGCTCTAACCCATTTTTTTCCATGGATACAGCTTTCCGCTATAATAGCACATTTTTCTAATGTAGGTTACAGGCTTTAAATTCAATGCATTCAGCATCTCTTTGCACATACATTCATGTGTTTGTCCTTTGGACAATTCCTTTTAAAAAATTTTCTTGAAACCAGATGTGAGAATAGATGAGAATTTTTCAGTTTGCAGATTGAACTTCGTGAGAGTCACTGATTGACCTGTGGTGCACAAAAAGAAAGCTTCTACTAAAGGGTCTGGAGTATTTGGGGGGGGTTAATGTGATTGATTCATTGATTATAAGTTGGATGCATCACTGCCAGCTGTGTGTGCAGAGAAAGGGAGGCGCAGCATTGCTGCTGTATTGATCAGACACATGATACTTACGTATTTCCCTGTTAGGACATGGAAGAAGCAGATTCTATGAAGGGGGGAGGGGTGTATGTTTAGAATCTGATTCGTTTTACACTAAAATGTTGTATACATACACAAGACCAAGCAGCTAACCCCATGGGCATTACAGGGTTATTGAAACATAATCCAGAGGCTATGATCAAAAGCAAAAGGCTTTATTTTTCCACTTTAGTTATTGTTGTTATAAGAATTACTTGCTGTATAAAGTTAAACTATGAGTGAATCTCTCTGTGCCTACTAGAATAAACCCATCTATAGGGGCCGGCCCAGTAGCACTAGGAATGTTTAATTACAATTTAGAAAACAACCAGACTTTTTAAAACTTGAAAATTAAATTATGTCTGCAGAGGTAAAGTCTAGTAGCTTTGGAAAAAGAAGGCTGGAACTTATAATTGAGCATATAAATACTTCATAACTGCTTAATTTTAAGCATATAAATTGCCTTCTTTTTTCTAAGCTTACTGGTGTTCATGTATTTCTGTTCATCACTGGAAAGGGAAGAGGGAGGGAGAGGGAGATGCATTTTACTGTAGTGTTTTCAGTCTTTTTTAAATGTGCAGAAAGTATCCCTGTTAAGGAAAACACGTAAGTTTCTTCTTTCTCCTAAATCTGGAAATGAAATTTAATTTGTGAAGTTCAGAACATCTGTAATCAAGCTGAGACACAAAAAAAACTATCTGTAATTTTGCTGCAGAAGAACATTTACCTGAAAGTGCCTCTGCAGTAAAATTCAAAGGATATTGTTCATGGTTTGCGAAGCAGTTTTTAGCATATTTCCTTCACCTTCAGTTTACTGGAGATTTTTTTATTCTTGTTGGAAGCATATGGAAAAGGGTGACTAGGTTTGTTTTCAAAGGAAGTAAGAGAATTTCCTGAGGAAGTTAAACAGATGGGTTTCTCCTGGGAAAACATACATACAATTAATATCATACTGTTCATAGATATCTCATAGTGTAAAAATTGAGATGGCAGTTCTGCTTGAAACAAAAATTACAGGGACACATAAGACACCAAGTTATTGTTGGGTCCCTGAACACATGGTAATTTTCCTGCTTTTCAGTAGTGCATGCTGTGATCGATATTTTGCCAAATTCTGTTCTGTCAACACCTTGCAACATTTCTTTGCTTTTGCTGTTCCCCAGTCAGAGAACTGCTGTCCTGAGGACAGGACTTTGAAATAGCAAAGCTGCTGTTCTCTGATGGGGTGCAGAAGAGGATAAAGACATCGGGAGATAGCGTCTTCCCAGGGAGTTCAAGGACATACTCTATTCCCGACAGCCAGGGTACATCTGGGAGAACTGAGGCAGAGCAGAGCAGAACACCAGCAACCCCCCCCAAAAAAAAAAATGCAGGGGATGGTCTCCCCTCTTTTCCTTAGCTCCTTGTGCCCCGAGGCGTAGAGAGCAATGCAGTGCCACTTCAGTGCCATCACCTCTGCAGGCGGGTTAGTACTACATCTGGCACTCCAATCCCAAAATTAAAATTAGCACTTATGTTTCTTCTGTCCTTTCTGCTCTTCCAAGCAGCAGAAGCTTTTCCCACAGTTCTTCAGTTTGTCCTAATTTTTCACTACCATAGCATTGCCTGAGTCACTAGAGATGATAGCTGGTGAGATCCTATATGTCATCAAATACTTCTTGCTGCTGTAGGCAAATGCCCCCAGGTATGGACAGAGCAGTGCAATTACATTTCCCTCCGAGCTGTCAGTTTTACTGTTAGACATTCAGTACCACACAGAATTTGAGTTACAGATCCCAAATTTAGCTTTCATCACCTTTGCTTTTTTGGAGATTGTTCTCTGTCATTCAGTAACCTTGATATTAAATGGCTTAACTTTACAAAATGCATTTATTTCTAGGAGTAACTGTCATGGTACTTTGGTTTTAACTATTAAGGCTTGACCTGTAACAAGGTGAATTACTATTTAAGTACAGTCTCAGTACTGTTTGCTGTAGGAAACTTCTCTCTGTGTAAAAGCAACATTCAAGCAAAGAATATGCCCCTTTCAAAATAGTAAAACCTGTCTGAACTTATTTTTGGTTCTATTAAGAAAACTGTGTGGGATCTACTGGGCACTTCTGCCTGAGGAGGTGGGATTTGTTATCCAGGCAATCTAACGAACGTGTCTCAAAAGTCACATCCCTTATGGGTACATTACCAATTTGTACAGCTGGTTCCAGTGGGGCAACTTCCTTCAGACCTCTGAGAAAGTATGTGAGTCTTGCAGGCGATGGAAGGGTACAAAAACCAGATTTCCATCGTGCACCACACTTGGATTAGTGTAATTCCACTGACGGAGATAGAACTGTTTCTAGTTTAGTCCATTAATTTGTAAATAAAAAGACCTGTATACTCAAACGTGGGATACTGTATGGTCAACATACTACAGTATGTTGAAATTTGCAGAGAAACGGGAAATCCCATAGCTAATTAGTGTAGGGGTTTATCAATCAATCCAGTACCCGTGACCGTTATCACTTCAGAGAATGTCAAAGGAAAACATGTACAGGAAATTTGGGATTTTCTTACTTGCTCTAAAGTTTTTTTTGTTTGGTTGGGGGTTTTTGCGTTTTAAAGTATTACCCGTTAGTGAGTGACTGGCTGTCTGAAACCTGGGAGCTTTTGCTTCTGAATTCTTGACCCACTTTTCCATAACCCATAACTTACCGACAATCTGAGAACAGTGTGTTCATACAAACGTCTTCTCCTTTTCAATCCTACCTGTTCCCAGTAATACCTTCTTATAACGAATTCCACAAGCAACATGCGTGTGTAAAAACAGTGTTCTTTTGTCAGTGTTACGTTATTGCCATTCGATTTAATATTGCCCTCTTAAACACAATGCAAGATAAACAGGCATGTTTAGTTTTATTTCTTTTCATTTGGCAATAGTGTCTTTCCATGCCTATAGTTGCTTTGTCACGTGTGTACTTTCTGTTAGAGAGAGACTGTAGGCAGAGCATCTAGAAATGAAAACAAGATTGTATATTAAAGGTTTCCCAGTTTTCCTGAATGTTTCCTTCCATGTCATCTTTACATTTTCTTTGCTTAAAAACATAAAACTAAGAAACTTGTCACCCCCACCCACCCACCAGGGAATGCCTGCCAGTGAGCCATCCAGTAGGGATGCATTTTCAGGAATTAATACTGTTATTGCTAAATTTTTATTTGCATTTATATAAATGAAGTAATTTCTGCCAGCGTACATTACTTTTGCATTTGTAACAGTGAATTCCCCATACCACTGTATGCCATCTCTGGAAAGTTTCCAAGTTTGTAACTCCTAAACTCCCTGCAGTTTGTCACTGACAGGAGGTCTTAGTGTGACTGCAGAGGCAGCAAACCACAGGACAGCCTTCTGCAGGCTGGGCAAGTTATTAAAAAAACAAGCTGCAAACTATAACTTCAGTAAAGGTGCTATCATTATGTTCTTCTGCTGCAGGATGAAGTTAATTTTAAAAAGACATTCCTGTGCAAAATGTTGTCATAAAGGGACAGTGGCTTTTATTATCAGCCTGGTTCTTTGGGGAATTGCAACCTCAGCGATTTTAATTTGCACCAGACAGAAAGTTGCTATGCTAGTCATTAGCCCAGGTGTTAATTTCCATCTAAATGTTGCTCTAATTATGTAAAGAAATTTGTCATTTCGGGGACTCTTGAGTTATTGGTATCAACAAAGCGTGTGATTGTTAAACCTGTATTTTGCAGGGTTTTCTTTATGTTTTGAGACTGTGATGACAAATTTTAATCTGTTTGAGCTCCGGTGCTTTTTGTTTTGTGCAGCAGAAACTGGAGGTTGTTAAAATCATAGCTGTTTCACTGATGTCCGGGCACAGCTCTGAAGATGCCGGCGGGCAGACACTCGGCAGAGGCCCTTCACTGACATCAGTCGGGTTCTGACCCAAGCATGGGTTACAGGATGGAGTCCATTACCAGCGTAAGGCTGAATTTACCAGCATACTGACAGAAGATCAGCCAGGACTGCTGTAACCAATGTTTGACTTCAGAAAACACCAGCCTCCCCTGCAGAAACCGGAGGAGCCCGGGATGTTGGAGCAGGCAGAGCTGCCTTAGGCGACTTCAGGCCACACAGGGACTGCCCCTGGGGAGGAGAATTTCGCGGTCTGGAGCCATCTGCCTCACTCAAAAAGGGTGTTATGGAAGGAGATTAAAGTGCTAGGTTTCGGTGTTGTGTAAAACACTAGGTTTTCACTAGGTCTGCACACACGTCATGTAAAAGACAGAAATCTCATAGTCCAATTAGGCAGAGTATCCCTACTCAAGCCCAGGGAAATCCTGTCTTCCTCCCTTTGCCACTGCAGATGTTAAAGGCACTCCCGTTTACTTTTTCTTTATCACACTGGTTCCTCAGGCCTCTGATTATTCATCTGAGTTTGTTCATCTTGCTTTCGGAGGTCTTCATTGCCTGACCTCCATCCCACGCCGCAGCCGTGAAGGAGCCCTTGCAGCAGGAGGCAGAGGCCTCTCTCCCAGCAGCAGCTCTTGTAACATTTGAATGTGCTGTTATGTTTTCTGCAGCTTGCGAAGATGTTTCATACCTGGGGCACGGATTGGTTATTGTTCTTTGTAAGGGACGTATTACAGCTACTGCCTAAAGTCTGCCTTAGCTCAGCTGATCTCTGTCAGCTCTGCTCAATAAGAATGAGCACTGAGAAAATGCGATAAATGGGTTTTATGGAACCAAAATGAGCAGATAAGCCAGGGTGGAATCTGATATCTGTTCTTTCCTCCCTACCCAGAGTGCGAGCCCATAGAAGCTATAGCCAAGTTTGACTACGTTGGAAGATCTGCACGAGAACTCTCTTTCAAGAAAGGAGCTTCCCTTCTGCTCTATCACCGAGCATCTGAAGACTGGTGGGAAGGAAGGCACAACGGAATTGATGGCCTTGTCCCTCACCAGTACATAGTGGTGCAGGATATGTAAGCAGTGTCTGGTGTGACTAGGTTCTTTGTGGGGTGTAAAAACATGCTGAAGCAATTAACAAAGTGATTTCCAAATGGGACACTGGTTTGAAAGCTCAGATAGATTAAACATTTGCCTTCTATGCAGGATGCCTCTGTCTTTATTGCCCTGAATTGACAGCTCTTAATCAAAAGCTACTACTAGGCTAAGCTACTTTGTTTATGGTTATGTTCCCAGTACATTAAGAGACAGATGCTGCTGCACCTATTTTAATTTGACTATCTCTTTGTAGCAATTGCTGACATTTAACTTCAGAATAGCAAGGGCTGGAGAAATGCAGCCCTGAACTCTTGTTTCACAGTATTAAGCATGTGCTTTGCCAAGGATGACAAAGTTCTTCACAGAAGGGTTACACTCGAAATTTAAAGAGCTCAGTAAACAGAAGGATTATAAGCAATTTTCTGAGACGTGGAGGGGCTCCAGTGCATTATAACATGCCTGCTTTTCTTAAGGGGATTAAAATCTGGGAGTGCCAAGATGCTGTCTGTCACATTTAACTCACTGACTGCTCGTCTCACCGTGTGTGTTCTGTTCAGGGATGATACTTTCTCAGATACACTGAGCCAAAAAGCAGACAGTGAGGCCAGCAGCGGACCCATAACTGAGGACAAGTCATCATCCAAGGACATGAACTCTCCCACTGACCGTCACTCTGACGTGTATTTAGGAAGGTACGCTTGAGCATAACGTGTTTCCAGTAGTACTGCTCACAGCTCGGCTAACACACCAATTACGTCTCCACGTGCTGATGGTGGGTCACTACAGCTTGTCCTATAACCACTTCTTTGTTGGTGCAGGCAAAGAAAGAGATCAGAACCTCCGCCTCCTCTAAGACGCCCTGGCAGGAGCAGTGATGGTCACTGCCCGGTACACCC